>NW_022436946.1:75204538-75309171 GCF_009761245.1 Sapajus apella | reverse complement strand
GAGGAGTTGTGATCCCTTTTAGGAGGAGAGGTGTTCTGGTTTCGGGTGTTTTCATCCTTTTTGCGCCGGTTTCTTCCCATCCTTAAGGATTTATCCACCTGTCGACTTTGTAGTTGCTGGCTTTCAGATTGGGTCTCAAATCTTTCAGATTGACGTTCTGTTTGTTGATGATGAGGTTATTTCTGCTTCTTGGTTTTCCTTCTGACAGTCTGGCCCCTCTGCTGTAGGTCTGCTGAGGTTCACTCCAGGCCCTGCTTGCCTGGGGTTCACCTGTAGCAGCCTCTGCGCTTTCACTGGGAGCTGCAATCCTGAGCTGTTCCTAAACGGCCATCTTGGATCCTCCGTCATTTATTCTTAAAACAATGCTAGAGGAGAGGTAGTGAGGATGTGGAAAGGAGGCTGTGTCCTTGGACACAACGAGTATGAGCTTGGGGATCCGCTGGTATCTGACTTGCTGACTGTCGCTGCAGGCAGGGGAGTAAGTTCATTATTATATCATCTTATTATGTTACAGCATGATATCGTGCAGGAAACAGAAACCAGCCCGACCTGCCTAGAAGGTCTACTCTGAAGAAATGGAAGAATTAATGTTCTTGTGAGGATCTTAAAAGCCAGATGAATGAGTTTGGATGGATAGCAAGGGAAAGGAACCTTATGTTTTAAAACAAGGAATTGGCATGATAAAAGCGGTTGCATAAAGAGCAGCAGCCGGCAGGCCTATGCAGGCCGAATTCCAAATGCACCATTGCTTTGCCTTGATGACTTTAGGGGGTTTCACTTTAGAAATTCAATAAATGTCACCTTTTCAGTGCAAGAGACCTTCCCTGACCACTGTGTCCCCACTTTCAACTCTCCCTGCTTCTGCATCCTATCCTCTCTCTCTCTGCTGTGTTTTTTTTCTCCTTAGCAGTTATTACTTTCAAACACAGTATGTATTTTATTTAATAATACATTGCGTATGGCCCATCTTTCCCGCTATAATGTAAGTTCTGTAAGGGCAGGGATTTTGTCTATTTATTCACTATTATACCTTCAGCACCTAGAACACTGCCTGACACATAGTAGCCCCTGAAGATTCCATGTTGCATGCATCAGTGAATTGATTAGTACTGTACTACATCCTATTCTTAATACTAGAAATAAAGTAGTAAATAAGAGACACAAGTTTCCTGCTCTCATAAAGCGTACATCCTAGTAGAGGATATCAAAATAAACAGAGATGTAATTTCAAATGGTGCTGTTTGCTCCGAGGAAAATTTAACAGAGTTAACAAGAAGATAAAATATCAAATAAATCCTCTCCTGTTGCACACATTGAACATATGACAGTCGAAAAGGCTGTTTTTGTTTCTGGTTTTGAATTCATTATTCTTGAACAATATACACTGGTTTTTGATTGCAGTTGCTTTTCCTGGAAAAGACAGAGAAACAGAGCTTGCAAAAGCAAGAGCCTGACTCTGATAGATTTCTAAATTGTAGATTTCATTCCATTCAGCAAGATCATTCCCAACCATTCCATTCAGCCATGAACTGCATGTCCCATCTCTAGAATGAAAACATGATTTTCAACAGCTATCAAAAAGTAGAGGTTTGTTTTATTTATTTTGACAGGCCAATATCTATTTGATTCATTCCACACTGAGTGAGTGTCTTCAAGAAACTCAGACTTGGGATAGGGACTCAGTGATGAGGCAATGATTAAGAAGAATCTGGACTTTCCCATTCCAAGGCCTCTTCTCAAGGCAGTTGTGATCCTTTTAAAAAATACAGACTGTGCTGGGCGCGGTGGCTTAAGTCTGTAATCCCAGCACTTTGGGAGGCTGAGTCGGGTGGATCATGAGGTCAAGAGACGGAGACCATCCTGGCCAACATGGTGAAACCCCGTCTCTACTAAAAATACCAAAAAAAAAAAAAAAATTAGCTGGGCATGGTGGCATGCACCTGTAGTCCCAGCTACCCGGGAGGCTGAGGCAGGAGAATTGCTTGAACCTGGGAGGCGGAGGTTGCAGTGAGCCAAGATCACCACTGCACTCCAGCCTGGTTGCCTGGTGACAGAGCAAGACTCTGTGTCAAAACAAAAAAAAACATACAGACCGAAGGGACAGAATAAGTACATAGAAAAAGAAGCACAGTTAGAAGCTAGGAACACAGTTTTTAAAATAATAGTAAAAAGAGATTTGAAGCCCCGGAGAGGGCTTATAAGAGGAGCAAGAAGTCAGGCACAGTCGCTCGTGCCTGTAATCCCAGCACTTTGAGAGGCCAAGGCAGGAGGATCACATGAGATCAGGAGTTAGACCAGCCTGGACAACATAGTGAAACTCTTGTCACTACAAAAATTTTTCTCTAAGTTAACCGGCCATGGTGGAATGTGCCTGTAGTCCTAGCTACTTGGGAGGCCGAAGCAGGAGGATTGCATGAACCTAGATGTTCAAGGGTGCAGTGAGCTATGATCTGGCCACTGTACACTGGCCTGAGTGACAGAGCAATATGTTGTGACACACACACAAAAAAGAGGAGCAAGAAAGAACATAGAAGAAACCAATCTTGTTCATCCAGGAATTCTCCAAAGAACTCAGATTTTTTAATCTGTTTTTAAATATAGAGAAAATGGAAGGCATGTAACCAAGAGCATATTTTTAACAATTTAAAAAACCACAGTCATCAAGAATAATTTCAGATAAGCCAAAAGCCAGATAAACCACAACGTTCCCACATCCCCAAAAAAGTATTTTTTTAAATAACAGGAATCGAGAAGAAATAATTCTACTGTTCGTGGTCAGCATTATTACATTAACACCAAGAAATCAGAACTATGAAAATCCTAACCTATTCCTAATTTTCCACCAAAAAGCCTTATTTTCCATCACAGAATGCAAATGAAAACTGCAATGATATTCCATCTCACACCCAGTCAGAATGGCTAGTATTAATAAGTCAAAAAACAACAGATACTGTTGAGGCTGTGGAGAAAGACTCCACTTATATACTGTTAGTGGGAAGGTAAATTAGTTCAGCTACTGTGGAAAGCAGTTTGGAGATTTTTTAAAGAACTTAAAGCTACCATTTGACCTAGCAGTACCATTTCTGGCTATATACCCAAAGGAAAATAGATCATTACACCAAAAAGACACATGTATTCCTATGTTAATTGCTGCATTATTCACAACAGCAAAAACATGGATTCAACTAGCTGCCCATCGATGGTGGATCAGATAAAGAAAATGTGGAACATATATACTATGGAATACTACACAGCCATAAAAAAAATGAAATCGTGCCAACGTGGATGGAACTGGAGGCCAAAGTCTTAGGCAAATTTGTACAGAAACAAAAAAACAAATGCCATACATTCTCACTTATAAGTGGGTGCTAAACGTTGAGTACCCAAGGTCGTAAACTTGGGAACAATAGACATTGCAGACCACTAGAGGGGAGGGGAAAGAGAGGGGCCTGGGTCAAAAAACTACCTATTGGGTACTGTGCTAACTACCAGGGTATAATATATTCATGTAAAAAACCTGTACATATACCCCCTGTATCTAAAATAAAACTTGGGGGAAAAACATGATTTTCTTTTTTTAAACTAAAAGGGATTTTTTAAAATATGATTACAAAACAATCAAAATATGAAATGGGAAAATTGTTGGCCATTAATGAGTTCATATGTTTGCATCTAGGTTTGTATCATAAGGCATCAAAGTATTTGAAGATGAAACTGAAGAGCTTTCATTAATAATTTCTCTTAATATTTTAGCTTTTATTTTAGGTTCAGGGGCATGATAAATTTTAATAAATCTTGAAATAAATATAATGAATGCCAAATGACCAGAGAGAGGAAAATATCCTGAGTGTCAAAAAGGAGTAAAATAGGAGTTCTTAGGCTTTATATATTGATAAGCTCAATAATTCCTAGATATATTCTAGATAGAATATTAAGCAAATGATTTATAATAAATTTGAGGACCAGATGTGGTGGCTCACGCTTATAATCCCAGCACTTTGGGAGGCTGAGGTGGGTGGATCACTTGAGGTCAGTAGTTCAAGACTAGCCTGACCAACATGGTGAAACCTCATCTCTACTAAAAATACAAAATTAGCTGGGCATGGTGGTGCACACCTGGAGTCCCAGCTACTTGGGAGACTGAGGCAGGAGAATCGCTTGAAACCAGGAGGCAGAGGTTGCAGTGAGCCGAGATTGCACCATTGCACTCCAGCCTAGGCAGCAAGAGTGAAATGCCATCTCAACAACATCAGGGCAGATCCAAGATGGCCAAATAGGAACAGCTCTGGAGTGCAGTTCCCAGCGAGAACAACACAGTGGGTGAATGTTCGCCACATTTCCAAATGAGTTTTTACTGCCCACAGACCAGGAGATTCCCAGGCAGAAAAGTGCCATGAGTTTCCAGCACGGCTGTTTCAGCCAGCACAGTGGGTCTCCACACAAAAACTCACACAAATCTGAGCCACCGTTTCAACTGGCACCTGGAACACCTGGGAGACAGAGCTGCCCATTCAACTGAAAAAAAAGGGGCTGAAACAGGGAGCCAGGTGGTCTGGCTTGACGGGTTCCACTCCCACAAAGACCAGCAATCTGAAATGCTCTGGATTGAGAGTTTCACAGCAAGCACAGCTGGACCCAGGATGGTCCAGCTCTGTTGGGGGAAGGGCATCGCCATTATCAAGGCAGTCTGCCACTACCAAAGCAGTCCACCATTGCCGAGGCAGACCGCCATTACTGAGGCAGTTCTAACTACATGTCTGTAAACAAAACCGCAAGGAGGTTCACACAGCAGCTGGGCAGAGCCCATGGCAGCTCAGCAATGCCTATGCTGGCAGACTATGACTAGGCTACCTCCTCACTGGGAAGGGCATCTCTGAAAAAAGGCAGCAGCATGTCAGGAACTTATAAATAAAGCCCCAACTTCCCAGGATAGAGCACCTGGAAAAAAAAGGTGGTTATGAGTTCTGCTGTAGCAGACTTAAGCATACCTGCCCAGCAGCTCTGAACAAAACAATGGAGCTCACAGCTCAGCACTTGAGCTCCTATAAGGAAAAGACTGTCTCCTCAAGCAGCTCCCTGACCCCCATATATCCAAAGAGACACCTCATAAAGGACAACTCAGGCTGACATCCAGCAGGTATCCTTCTGGGACAAAAATAACAGAAGAAGAAACTGACAGCAACCCTTACCATTCTGCAGCCACTGCAGGTGATCCCCAGGCAAGTAGGGTCTGGGTGGACCTCCAGCAGTTCTACAGCAGCAGGGGCATGACTGTTAGAAGGAAAACTGAAAAACAGAAAGAAATAATTTCATCATCAACAAAAAGGACATCCATTCAGAGACCCCATCTGAAAGTCACCAACTACAGAGACCACAGGTAGATAAACCCAAAAAGATGGAAAGAAACCAGTGCAAAAGGATGAAAACACCCAAAACCGGAACAGCTCTCCCCCTCTAAGGGATCACAACTCCTCACCAGCAAGGGAACAAAGCTGAAGGGAGAATGAGTTCTGATAAATTGACAGAAACAGGCTTCAGAAAGTGGATAATAACAAACTTCTCTGAGCTAAAAGAACATGTTCTGGCTGGGCGCGGTGGCTCATGCCTATAATCCCAGCACTTTGGGAGGCCGAGGTGGGTGGATCACGAGGTCAAGAGATCGAGACCATCCTGGTCAAGATGATGAAACCCTGTCTCTACTAAAAATACAAGAATTAGCTGGGCGTGGTGGTGTGTGCCTGTAGTCTCAGCTACTTGGGAGGTTAAGGCAGGAAAATTGCTTGAACCCAGGAGGTGGAGGTTGTGGTGAGCCGAGATCACACCATTGAACTCCAGCCTGGGTAACAAGAGCGAAACTCCGTCTCAGAAAAAAAAAAAAACAGTTCTAACCCAATGGAAAGAAACTAAAAACCTTGAAAAAAGGTTTGATGAAATGCTAATGAGAATAAACAGCTTAGAAAAGAATATAAATGAATTGATGGAGCTGAAAAAGAAAGAACTTCGCGAAGCATACGCAAATTTCAATAGCCAAATCAACCAAGCAGAAGAAAGGATATCAGAGTTTGAAGAACAACTCAATGAAATAAAAAGAAAAGATTCAATGCTATCCCTATCAAGCTACCTATGACCCTCTTCACAGAACTGGAAAAAACCACCTTAAACTTCATATGGAACCAAAAGAGAGATTGCATAGCCAAGTCAATTCTAAGCAGAAAGAACCAGGCTGGAGGCATCATGCTACCTGACTTCAAACTATACTACAAGGCTACAGTAATCAAAACAGCATGGTACTGGTACCAAAACAGAGATATAGAGAAATGGAACAGAAAAGAGGCCTTGGAGGAAATGCCACACATCTATAACCATCTGATCTTTGACAGACCTCACAAAAACAAGCAATGGGGAAAGGATTCCCCGTTTAATAAATGGTGTTGGGGAAACTGGCTAGCCATGTGCAGAAAGCAGATTTGGTCAAGTATATCCTGAATACCTTGTAACATGTGGAAAGATCTGTGACCACTTACATAATATATGTAATGTAAGTGGATACAAATAAGGAAAGGTTTGTCTTCCCATTAAACTGAAAGCCCGTTAGGACGCAGACTATGCCTGAGTTCCCAGCTCCTGGTACAGTGTCTGTAAATATTTGTCATTGATATAGTACAGTGAAAGTAGGATAATAATAGAACAGTGCAGAGAAATTGGGAATTAGGTTAATCCATTAAAATGTATGCCAGAAGGATCTGGGCCATTATTACTATTTGTAATGTGAGTCCCAAATTCACTTTTGAGCCTCCTGGCAGCCAAGGCAAGGAAACAAATATGTTAAAAGATCACAGTCTCCAAAACCTAAAACTTTATTCCTTTTTCCAGAAGCAACATATTAACAGATTTTTCTTGCAATAAAATCCTGAGAGAAATTGCTTACAGGATGTCTCATTAAGGAAATACAATGTGAAATGCTGAGAAATTCTTAAAGTACAGTAAGTTGGTTTAATGTTTTTTACTCCTTCTTAAGGAAATAGCAGAAAATCCAATACAGTTTGGTTAAAGTAATTCCTTTAGGGACTAAAGTAGTAGGTCCAAGTACACAGATTGCCAGTGGTCAGCTTTGCTCCAGGCCCTGCGGTGCGGTAGGAAAAGTACAAGAAAGTAAGTGATTGTATATCCTTGAGACAGTCTTTTTTGAAACCACTTTTGCTGTAGCTGGGCAATGGCAGGTTTGAACCTGTATTCTCCAGCAAGAATGGACAATGCAGATATTTACTGTCGGTGATTAAATGCCAATACTATTACTTACACTGAAGAATGATAATGAGTCTGGGTCCCACTTTGAGGGATGCAGTAACAAACTGTGCACACATAAAGAACAGTGACAAGGAGAATGACACATCAGGACATAATTTCATATGCAAAATAGACAGCAAACTGGGCTTGTTATATTGAATCCGAAGACCAACAGGGAAGTCATGATAAAACCAACACCTAAAGAACTCTCTTAGGGAGGAAGGAGCACACGTTCTCTGTGGTCCAGAAACTGACCAAATGAGTAAAGGTCCCAGACAAGGAGAGCAGACTCAGGGGAAAATCATTTTCCAACTGTAGAGCTGCCTGTAACAGAGCTATGCTGCCTTAAAATGATGGGAGGTTCCTGGATGCTGGAGGGGTTTAGAGACAGACTACACAACTGCCTATAGTGATGTTTCAAACAAAATCCCTGTCCTCAGAGGGAGACTGAATCAGAAATCCTTCTGGCCACACAGATTCCCTAATCCTGGGGCGAGAAGAAGGCAGAGCACGCTCCACATCAGTTTATGCAGAGTCCACTGACTTCTCTGAGGGAAAGCTCTTGAACTGTTTATGGGTTCTGTTGCCATCTCCTAGCTCATTTACATTGGCCATAGTCCTCTAAAGAAACCCTAAGCAAGCGGAAAACATGGTTTCCCATATCCTCCGATTGCCTCTTAATATCCCACATGTAAAATGCAACATTTCATTCTTTAAAAACTGTTAGCTGATAACACTGTTTTTAAAACTTCACGAAGATTACAGTGATAGCATTTATTTATCAGGGGTCTTTGTTAATATTTAAGATTCATTGCACTTGAAAACCAGAAGCATGCAGTGTTCTAATCAAGTATTCCAAATCACTGTTAAAGACACCAAAAATGTCATAATTGTTATCGCTTTGCAGTGGAAGCTGGGGTGTACTGTGAGTAGATCTCAGATGCCAAGTTCACTTCTCTTAAGGAAATGTTATGCATAAAGGGTATTTTGCAAAGTACCAAGTTTAGAAAGAAAGATAAATTTAGGATGCTAGAAGAAAGAAATGGCTCCAGTGCTTCCCTCTGCTGATGAGGTTTTGATTTCATTAGGTGGCTTGTCCTCAAGGCAAGTGCTGTGCCAGTCAGTGGGGTCAGCTGTGGTCTCTAATGTCAGCATGCACACTCCAGTCATCATAATTCATGAAACGTTCTCAAGGCCCTCTGTCAAATGCACTGAAGAGCATACTTTAAAATTTAAAGCAATACTTTAAAATTTATGAAAAGTCAGAAGCAGTGTTGAATTTCCTTTGGAAGATATTGCTGAAGAATTGTTTTCTTAAAATAGTCTATATCGTCTTCCTGTTAGCATCTTTTATTTTAATCCCATGATTCCATTCAGTTTAAAACATTTAAGATCTCCCCTTCCCCAAAACTTTCTTAATAAGTATAACTGACTTACATGGGCCATTATGCCATGGAATGCTTATGGTCTGCCAAAATGCTTGCAGAGAGCACCTTCCAGGTGGAAATGTGTGGTTGCTTCAATCAGCAAAGCCTACTCTGTTGATTTGCCTGTTGTATCAAGCTAAGTTCAGAAAGATGTCTACTTTAAACCTCAGCTCCATTTCTCCTTTCTTCATTGCATATTCACAATTGTGAGTGCCTGGGGATTGTGTGGTTGTATGAATGACAATAGGGCAACTTGCCATGGTTCATTCATTCAGCAGAGCTTTTTTGAATGTTTTATTTTCACATCATTTTCGTTCTTACTAAATGAATCTGTGCTTGATGCACTAGCTCTGGAAGCTGGACATCATCTGTTATACAAGCACCCATGAGATTCCCAAGTCAAGCTTTTTGTCAAATTAAATGTGACAAATTGATTCTTAATTAACCCACAAGAAAAGCTGATGATAGTTTTCTTGGGTAAACATAGAGTCCTTTGAGCTGGTACTATTTAAACTTTTCATAAATTTCCTTCTTTCCTCTTACAATAATCAGCGCCTTCCAAATAAGAAGTTTTGGATAAAAGATCTAGATCAAAATGAATTTCCTCATAAACAAAATATGACTGTTTCAGGCAAAATAAAGGCCAATAGCTATTTCAGACTAATTTTGAAGGAATGTGCATCTTATGATACCTCAGGATTAATGTATACATGGAAAAACATTCATATTTCTTAAACTGATCATAAAGCTGACAGGTACAAAAATGGGCCACCTTCCAGTCCTGTCTTCCCAATTCTCAATTACAGATGTCTTAATTTTTATGTGTGCCATGGGCCCTTCAGCAAATTTGTGAAAACTGTGAACCATTCCTCAAATATATGTGACTACAAAAGAAAAACTTAGGTTGAAATCTATTATTAAAACATTACACAAATATGCAATATGGAAATGCATATGTGTCTTTATTAAAACAAGCCCTAACAGTGGGACTAATAGCTACATAATTTGAAATGATGAGCAAAATTAATATTCGAGATGAAAATTTTTTTTTTATGTTTTCATCTATAACTGTAAAATGAGGTTTTAAAATTTGTAATTTTTGTGAGCAACAGTCACAAGTGCTGCTAATACCATCATAATCTATTGCCATGGTTAGTGAAAGATAAACACAATTTTTTCCTTCCTCTGTTGTTCACAGCCCCCTAAATTTTACACACAGATCCCTTGGAGGACCACGGATTCTACATTAGGATAGCGTGAGCCCAGCGACTCTTGCCACTGCTTCTACTTCTATTCGACCACTAGAGAGGTGCCCTGGGGTCATGGTCAGTTATCAGCATGAATACATGTGCACAGGATCCTCAGAAGCAATGGTGTCAGCAGAACCACACACAAACCCCACCGTGTCACTGCCAGTGATCCCAGCATCTGAACACTGTCACCTTAGAGGGGTCACTCTGTGTCAGTTCAGTGTTTTCTCCAGCTGGGAAGTCTGCCTCTGGAAATGATACCAAGAACTAATTCATAGCAGAATGTGTTCATTGTTCTCCATGATGTCATTTGCCAAATGAAAGAAATGGTTCTAGAATATCCTCTATGCTTATTTACCAAAACTTTATATGCTTGGTCTTTACTGTCAGGATATCATGTTCCACACATTTCCTTCTTCTGGGGGGAAAAAAAAAAAAAAAGTACTTCCATATCTCCAGCTAAAATTTGTGCCCAAAATCCACATTTCCATGTGGATGTCTAAAACTGGATTATTCTCTTCTCCCCAAAACCAGTTTCTCCTCCTGACTTTGACTTCTCTTCTCCTAACTTGTACAGTCATCTCAGACTTTACAGCCACCACACCAGCTTCCCAGACTCCACTCCCAAACATCCTTCAGTCTCCCTCTGTATTCCATTTTCATGTCTACCATGTTCATTTACAGCCTAACCTAGATTCACTGTTACCCTTGTTCCTGCCTCTCACTACTCGGATCCATTCTATGTACACTGCTTCAACTTAATTTTCCCAGAAGGCAACTCTAATGAACGTTTTCTCCTGTTCAGAAATCTTCAGTGGCTCCCTATTTTCTGCTGAACTAAATGCAGACTTTGCCCTACAAGCCTCTCCTCAACTTGGCTTCAGACTCACAATACAGCCACCCGTTTCACCCTGTTATGCAAACTTTGATGACTTCTGTTTCATGAAAAAGAGATCAAATAGTTTGCCTCATTCATATTCTGGCTTGCTGCCTTTCACATTTTGTACCCTCCTTCTAGGATGTGTTTCTCCAGAAGTTTCTGTTGTTGAAACCCTACTCTTCCTTCAAAGACCATCTCAAGCACTATCATTTTTTGGAAAACTTCTTGATGTGCTCCCACCTTTCCCAACTAAATAGAATCTCTCCCCAGTTTCAGCCTCTATAGCATTTTTCTTAGCATTTTTCTGCCCCTGCCTTTCATTATGATCCGATGTGTTCACTTTGCCCACCTCACTAGATTTTAATTCCCAATGGTAAGAATTTGTAGGCCATTCCTGCAAATCCATTTTTGCATAGAAATTGTTTCAATACAATTGAAAAGATGTATTGAGCACCCATTGTAAAAGGCACTGTGCCAAAGACTACCAGATGTACAAGGATAAATTAAAATAGCATTCAAATATTGATGAAGAAGGAACTAGCAATAGGTGTGTTTTGAACACAGACATAGAGATTATAAAACTGCCATTGGGATGCTCTTGAAGGAGGAAAGTATCTTAATGATTAAATAATCCCCTGCTTGCTTTTCCAAGTGTTTTCTGGTAAATCTGGACTTGGTGGGGAAGAGGAGGGAATATCCAGATAACAGCTACTCACCAGAGAAGAACATATGTCACTGTCATCTGATTCCACATCATCCTCCTAACTACCTTAGTGATCCTTATATTTCACTTTCTCAGTTGTAGTTAGGAATCAGGTAGGCACACTGGATTTTGGCAAATTTTGGAAGTCTGCAAATTCCAGTCCATTAGTACCAACTTAAAATACACTCCACAGTATCCTGAATCATTACATGCATGAATCAAAAGTATGATGATGCCAGACACACTTTGGGAAGCTGAGGTGTGAGGATCCCTTGGGTTCAGGAGTTCAAGACCAGCCTGAACAACATAGTGAAACCCTGTCTCTGCAAAAAAAATTTAAAAATAAAATAAAATTAGCCAGCCCTACTGGCCTGTGCCTATAGTACCAGGTACTCAGGAGGCTGATGTGGGAGGGTGGCTTCAGCCCTGGGAGTTCAAGGTAAAAGTTGCAATGAGTTATGAATGCACCACTGCACTCTAGTCTGGTCAACAGAGAAACACCCTATTTCTAAAAATTGAATAATGAAAAATAAAAAAGCATGATTAATTATTAAAACAGGCAGGCTGTTTTCTCTTGGAGACTTCTGTTTAGAATGACAATTCCTTCTCCCTCAGTTTGAGGAGATAGGCAAGTGTCTCCCTGGGCCAAAAATGTTACCACCATTCTCATCTTTGCATGCTTATTCAGCAGCACTATGTACAGGCTTGGACTGCACAGTGCTTAGGTTCTCTTTCTGCTACACAACCTTGGATGAGGTACAAATGTTAATTCTCAGTTTACATATCTGTAAAATGGTGATTGTAATATTTTTACTCCATAGATTTCTGGGGATAACATAGGGATAATGAATAATGTAAGGAGAATGAGGAGAATGCATGTAAAAGGGGCTTAGCACATTGTCCAGCTTACAGGAACCTCTCTATTAACATTAGTCGTTATTTTCAGCATAGAAAACATGAGCAATTATGAACTCTTCTCCAGTCTCATGTTGGGATAAGTATAAGGAAACGAGGAAAAGATGGGGTCAACAACATTTTCTCTAGAGGGACAGATAGATAGTATATAAGTCCTGTGGGCCTTACTGTCTCTCTTGTTAACTACTCAGTTCTGCAATCATAGCATGGAAGCAGCCATAGACAATACATAAATGAATGAGTGTGACTGTGCGCCAATAAAACTCTGTTTATACAAACAGGCATTAGGAGCCAGATTTGTCCTGTAGGCATAATTAGCCAAACTCTGGCTATACTGCCCAAACCCTGGCCTTTGGAAACTTCCAGTCAAGTGTGGTGGTAAGATTTGTAAGACTTTTCAGGGGAAACAAGGAGGAGTCAGGGACTAACTTCTATGTCATCCAGAGGAGCATAGAAACTTGGTATTTTAAAACAGCTTACTGTGTGAATTTCCCAGAGATGAACATAAGTAAAAATATGGCCTAGAGCAAGTAGCGCAGGTTCGTTTTTTAACCTTGCATTTCAAAATAAGTAACTTCAGCTTTGAAACAGAACCTTTCCTTTCAGTACACGTTTTCCTCAGAAACTCAGCTCTCCCATTGATCCTAGAAGTTACACATTTCTAGGAATAAAAATGTCTGTAGATTAATTGGAAGACAATGCCTGATCCTGACTTCTGTTCCCTATCCTTATATATGAATAGACAGAGCTGAGAAGTCATTTCTCCTGCAGTTTGACTAGAAGGAAATGGAAAGTGCATGATAGCCAAGAAAATCATTTGCTTCCTTTTTTATTCTCATTATTAATATGTGATCGTATTATTAATAATATAAAGGAATAGTAAATGAGAATCCATGAGCAATATCAGACTCTGAAAGTGAGAGCCAGTGGCTAAGTAACAACCACTTAGGATACTTGACAGTTTAGTAAAGTTGCCAAATAGGAGACAGACTCTGTTCCTTTGAAAGAAGGGTGACTGCAGCGTGTGTTCCCCACGTAGAAGAGCCAGAACATACTTGCTGGGACTTTCTCAGGGTCATTGCTTGGGAAGGAAGTTGTATGGGAAATTCACAAATTCTTAGATGTTAACATTTAAAGGCAGCATGCTACAAAGACAACCTTTTTTTTAATCAATAAAGTTGCAGGGGAGCCCCATTTGCACTGTGTATCATATTGTATTTTGATATCCAAAACAGCTTGTCTCTTCTAGAGTTTTCATGACTTAATGTCTGCCAATTTAATGGGCCTGGTGCTTTATTCATTAGAAGCAAGAAATTAAGTCCGTGATAATAAGGCAAGGTTCTTATCGGATTTCTCTCTTTTGTTGTTTTGCAGTTTTCTCCTTGTCTTTGGTTGCTTGATTTTGTCAGTGTTTTCTACCATCCCTGAGCACACAAAATTGGCCTCAAGTTGCCTCTTGATTCTGGTAAGTGAAAAATGAACAAGAATGTACCTGAATGTTATATAAGAACTGCCTGTAACATTTATATTATGTGTCTTATCCCACAATAAAATCCATCTCAAAAAGAGTCACTGCAAAATATAAAAGTTTCAAAGATTACTGAAACATTCTCCCACCAATTTAACGTGTAGTCAGTCCTTAGAAATATATAGAAATGTTCAGGATTGCTATTACACAGCAATATCTTGTGTTATAGATATATCATAAATAGAGGGCAATATTAGAAAGCACTTTTAAGTATGCTTATGCTAATAAACAAATTGTAAGAAGAGTCAGTATCTATGAGGCCTCTTCTTATATTGTGAACGACTATAGGGTAGAGCGCATTTTCCAATAATTGTAATTTGGCAGTAACTAAATATAATTGGCCAGGAACTATGAACATATGGCACCTCATAAGAAAATAGAAGGCTCCTTCATGCTCTTTTCAGCCAACAGACTGCATTATGAGTTTTGCTGCTAATGCAGTTACCTGGTGATACATTCTGCAGTTTGCTCTGTTTGCATTATGCTGTCAATCAGCCACACAGAATTGCTCAATTCATTTTAAAATGGAAAAAGACCTCAAGATATTTTTATCCAAATTATTCTGAGCCTTTTAAGCTCTCATACTTTCTGTTACAACTAACCTATAGCACTTTATACTCAAATCACATCTGATTGAAAGTTTGGTTCATTTTCAACTATTTTGACCCACTCACTGTGTCCAAAATTATCAGATTTGACAGTCTAAGAGCACTTGAATGAACTACAAACTGGAACAACTCACTGTTTCTGTAAAGCCTAGGGGCATACAGAAACAGGGGGAGGAAAACAGTAAGATGGTTTACGTGCCCTAATAAGCAGAGATTGGTTATGTTACAGCAATAAATATTGAATATGAAAAAAATGTTCCTACCATGAAGGTAGAAACTTAAAGATTTCAACTCATATAACCTGAGAGAAGGGGGCAGATGTTTTCTTACCTTTGGTTTCAGATGGCTAGTTTGTACTTAAGGTTGCTAAGGCATCATCAAGTCTTCCCATGCAATATCAGGGAGAACTCATTCTGAATCTGTAATAAATCTCTCTCAATTCATTTGCATACAAACTGTGCTCCAGCAGCATATTGCTCATGTTAAGGTTACCCAAGGTAGAGAACAGATAGACCAAAGAGCACGTCAGGGGTCTATTCCATTTCCAAGCTTTCCCTTCGGGTAGAAAGCAGGCGTTTAACCTTGTCTACCCTTTTGATAACAACAAATGATCTGAGCCCAAGGGCTAAGGTACGGCTGGTCCACACATATAGAACTACAACTGGGAATTTTAGACTGAAAATATAAATCTGATTTTTAAACTTGGAAACAGAAAACTGGATCTGCTGCATGACCAATCATATATATTAGGAATAAATCAGTCATTAGGAATCTCATGTAAAGGTTTGTTTCAGATTAGGAATCTCATGAAAATGTTTGTTTCAGATCCAGGTCAAGAATCCAAGATGTTAGATTTACATCCTCCAAATCTCTGAAATATAAATTCTATTGTTGCTAATGAATTTCTAAATAGTCCAAAGAAACCCATGTAATTACAATATCTAAAACTAGTTCGTTTCTTGACTTTTATTTTTCTATTTTTTATTTTAATTTATTTATTTAACTTTAGGTGCATACTATATCTGGCATTTCTCCCCATGTTATCCCTTCCCAACCTCCTCTCCCTCCCCAATCCCCGCTGTCTCTCCCCTACTCCCCACAACTGCCCCCAGTGTCTGATGCTCCTCTCCCTGAGTCCACGTGTTCTCATTGCTGAATACCTATCTGTGAGTGAGAACATGCAGTGTTTGGCTTTCTGTTCTTGTGTCAGTTTGCTGAGAATGATGGTTTCCAGATTCATCCAAGACCCTACATAGGACACAAACTCATGGTTTTGTTATGGCTGCATAGTATTCCATGGTGTATATGCACCACATTTTCTTTGTCTAGTCTATCATTGATGGCATCTGGGTTGGTTCCAGGTCTTTGCGATTGTACACAGGGCTGCAATGAACATACGTGTGCATGTGTCTTGATAGCAGAATGATTTACAGTTCTTTAGGTATGCCCAGTAATGGGATTGCTGAGTCAAATAGAATTTCTATTTCTAGATCCTTAAGAAATCGCCACACTGTCTTCCACAATGGTTGAACTAATTTACACTCCCACCAACTGTGTAAGAGCGGTCCTATTTCTCCACATCCTCCCCAGCGTCTGTTGTCTCCAGATTTTTTAAAGATTGCCATTCTAACTGGCGTGAGATGATATCGCAATGTGGTTTTGATTTGCATTTCTCTAATGACCAGTGATGATGAACATTTTTTCATATGTTTGTTGGCCTCATATATGTCTTTTTTTGAAAAGTGTCTGTTTATAACCTTCGCCCACTTTTGAATAGGGTTATTTGGTTTTTTTCTTGTAAATCTGTTGTAGTTCTTTGTAGATTCTGGTTATTAGCCCTTTGTCAGATGGGTAGATTGCAAAAATTTTTTCCCATTCTGTTGGTTGCCTATTCACTCTAATGATGGTTTATTTTGCTGTACAGAAGCTCTGAATTTTAATTAGATCCCATTTGTCTATCTTGGCTTTTATTGCCATTGCTTTTGGTGTTTTAGTCATGAAGTCCTTACCTATGCCTATGTCCTGGATGGTTTTGCCTACGTTTTCTTCTAGTGTTTCTTGACTTTTAAAACTTGTTGAATAGTGAACAATGGATCAGAGTTTAGTAACTAGAGTGCATTTAGTAGAAAATAAAAATGTAGATGTCAGTCTTGAATGCTTTCAGATTTAGCAAAGTAGAATGAGTTCCTCTATGCAGATGAGGCCTTTGTTTTGAGCAATGTAGTTAGTGCTACAGATAGATATATGCAGAAACCTATTGCAACAAATCTTTCCATAGGGAGAGGGTTTGTTAACCCTACTGTCTTTGTGCTATAGTGATACATTGTCAAGGTATATTCTTAAAACCCACCTAGAAATATGCAGACTGCATTGCAGAGCTAAGATTTACTGATGATATTCTTCACCAATGTTTTATCCAAAATCTATATTTTACTTGGACAAAAAGTTCAAATAAAGTCTTTGCTTTACTTTTTCTTTAGCTAGCAATTAATAAATTAGGAAAGCATTAATATTTTAATTATTTTTCATAATGAGTTAACATAGTATATGATAAAAGTTCAATCGGTTGTAGAAGATTGGGAAAAGTCACTCATTAAGATGATAAATCTTGTGATTTAAGGAATCTCTTATTTATTACTTTTTAACATGTATTTTTGAGACATTACTATAATTTTAAAGTCACAGAACTCATAGAACACAATTCTGATTAGCAGTAAACTTCCCAAGATGAGACATATCAAAGGAATTACCATTCAAAAGAAGAAAAAGGATTGTCATTCAAACAGTAATAGGAATGGCTTTTAAATTGTTTGCAAGGCCAGGCACAGTGGCTCACGCCTGTAATCCCAGCACTTTGGAAGGCTAAGGCAGGCAGATCACTTGAGGTCAGGAGTTTGATACTGGCCCGGCCAACACAGTGAAAGCTCGTCTCTATAAAAAATACAAAAATTGGCCTATCATGGTGGCACACACCTATAATCCCAGCTACTTGCGAGGCTGAGGCAAGAGAGTAGCTTGAACCCAGGAGGCAGAGGTTACAGTGAGCCGGGATTGCATCACTGCACTCCAGCCTGGGCGACAGGGCATGACTCCATCTCAAAAATAAATAAAGCAAAAAATAAAATGTTTGCAAAAATGCACAATAAATCCACATTTGTACACTTTTTGTGTACATTGTTGATATGTAAAGATGACACCAGAGGTGTAAATTTAGAACTATATATAAATCCTATATCAGAATTGCATATTTTTTCATAACTTCTGTCCCTTTTGGGTTTTTTTTAACATTTTAAAATATGTTCAGAGATTTCCTAGAATTCTGTTTCTGTGCAAGTAAAAGACACCCACACTTGTGACAGGAAGCACACTACAGGCAAACCTGGCTCACAGTCAGAGCCCTCTTTGACACTCCTTTTCTACCTAATTGTTCCCTTGAGGGCACCAGCATATTAGGTGCAGGCCATGCCTTTAGACGTGTCTCACTTGTCTCCTGGGGCTCCCATAAAGACATTATCTGTCCATCTCACATCCAAAAGGAGTATCTCCCCTCACTTCCATCCAGAATGGCACTGCCAACGCTCTTGTAAACTTGTAACTTCATTAACTTGCCTTCGTTACAAGCCAAATGAATACCTGCGTTAATTTGCTCATTTATTCATTTCAGTTGTGGCAACCGAGGTTTCAGGCTGTACACCAGGTTCCTTCTCTCCATAGAAGCAGTGGAGCATAGACTTAAGAATGTGATATAGACTATAGTTGGGCTCCATGAATTCAAATTTCTCACCTGTCCTGTTTTAGCTATGTGATTTGGAAAATCACTCCACTGTGCCTTAGTTTTCTCATCTGTTAAAAGTGAATAGGAGGATTCTAGAAGAAAGAGTAGGAAGTACCGGGAGTCTGTCTCCCCACCTAAACAACAATTGCACTGGCAGAATTTAATGTAATTCAACGGATGGAACTCTGGAATTTATTGTATGTTTGCAACCTTCAGAGGAAGGCTTAGATGGTAAATTGCAGTTAATTTTGGTCCACTTCAGCTCTTAGCACGGTGATAGCTACCCATGCCCTACACCCAGTCCCATTGTAGGCAGCTGTGCACATGTTCCAGGAGGGACCTGAACATAGCTTGTAAGAGCCAGGATGGGCAAAGAGAACCCTGTCCGCCAAATGTCAGAAATCTGACCTCTGGTGACTAAATTGCTGCTTCTGATCCCAGAGGCACAGACAAAAAATTGTGGCAGCCATTGTTGTTGCACCTTCCCCCATTGCTGTAAGCCCTTCCCTCACCAGCAGAAGTGACTTCCAGGGGATTAAAAGCGTCCTCCCCACATCCTTCATTTTTCTTTTTTCCTATTTTGGAATAAAATGTATAAATATGTGATTATATGACATTAATAACTGAAAGGAGTAGGGATAGAGATGTAAAGGAACAGAGATTTTGTATGCCATTAAAGTTAAACTGGTATACATTCAAATTAGAGTGTTATAACTTTAGGGTGTTAATTTAATTCCCATGGCAACCACAAAGAAAACAGCTATAGAATATACACAAGAAGAAGTGAGAAAGGAATTCAAACATTTCACTACAAAAAAATCAGCTATACACAAAGGAAGGTAGCAATGCAGGAAATGAGAGACAAAAAGCTATAAAGTATATATAAAACAGAGAGTAAAATATCAGTAATTACTTTAAATGTAAGTGGATAAAAGTTTCTAACCAAAAGACAGAGATTGGCAGAATGGATAAAAATACATGATTCAACCATGTATACCCTGGGTTCAAGAGACTTACTTTAGATTCAGAGACACAAATACCTTGACAGTAAAAGGGTGGAAAAGATATTTTATGCAAATAGTAAACAAAAGAGAGAAAGGGTGGCTATACTGGTATCATACAAAATAGACTCTAAATCAAAAAAGTTATAAGAGACAAGGACATTATATGTTAATAAAAGGTTTAATACAACAAGAAGATATAATAATTATAAACATCTATGCACCTAATAACAAGTCATAAAATACAGAAGCAAAAATTGACAGAATTAAAGGGAGAAATAGATAGTTCTACAATAATAGTTGGAGAATTCAGTACCCCACTCTCAATGGATAGAACAACCAGACAGAAGATAAATAAGGAAATAGAAAACACAATAAACCAACTAGGTCTAACAGACATATACAGAACACTCTACCCAATAACAATAACATAAGCATTCTCCTCAAGCACACAGGGACATTTTCCAGGACAGCCCATTATGTTAGCTACAAATTAAGTCTCTGATTTTGAAAGATGTACACCACACAAAGTACTTTTTCCTACCACAATGGGATAAAGTTAAATACTAATAACAGAAATAAAACTGGAATATTCAAAACTTTAACAGCATATGTTTTTTTTCCTGAGACAGAGTCTCACTTTGTCACCCAGGCTGGAGTGCAGTGGTGGGATCTTGGCTCACTGCAACCTCTGCTTCCTAGGCTCAAGTGATTCTCCTGCCTCTCAGCCTCCTGAGTAGCTAGGACAACAGGCGCACACCACTATTACCAGATATTTTTTGTATTTTTAGTAAAGACAGGGTTTCACCATATTAACCAGGCTGGTCTTGATCCCTTGACCTCAAGTGATCCACCCTCTTCGGCCTCTCAAAGTGCTGGGATTCAGGCATGAGCCACCATGGCAGACCTAAATAGCATACTTTTAAACAACCAATGGGTCAAAGACGAAGTCTTAGAAATTAATGAAAACGAAACACAACCTACCAAAACCTATGTGATATAGTGAAAGCTGTGCTAAAATTAAAATTTTTAACTGTAAATGCTTACATTAAAAAAAAAAAAAGAAATATCTCAAATCAGCAACTTCATCTTACAAAGAATTATAAAAAAAAAGAATACATTAGACCCAAGCTGGCCAGAACAAAGGAAACAATAAACATAGATAAATGAAATAGAGACTAGAAAAACAATAAAGAAAATCAATAAACCAAAAGTTGACTCTTAGAAAAGGTTGACGAAACAGACAAACCTTTAGATAAATGAACTAATGAGAAAGAATACTCGAATTAATAAAATCAGAAGCGAAAATGGGAACATTGCTACTGATTCTACAGAAAAAAACGGACCGTAGAAGAGTACCATGAACAATTGTGTGCCAAGACATTGGATATCTAGATGAAATGGACAAATTTGTGGAAACACAAAACGTACCAAGACTAAATCACAAAGAAATGAAATGGAATAGAGCTATAACTAGTAAGGAGGTTGAATCAGTAATCAAAAATCTTTCAACAACAACAAAAAAGCCCAGGATCCGATGGCTTCACTAGTGAATTCTAACAAACATTTAAAGAACTAGTACCAATCCTTCTGAAACTGTTCCAAAAAAATAAAGAGGAAGGAACACTTCCTAATTCTATGAGGCATTACTTTGATGCCAAAGACAAAAGAAAAAGAAAACTATAGACCATTATTTCTTCTGAACATTAGTGTAAAAATCATCAACAAAATGCTAGTATATTCAGCAGCATATTAAAAGGATTTTGTACCTTGGCCAAAGGGGATTTAGTTGTTCAGTGAAAGAATGGTTCAACACACAAAAATCGATCAATGTTATAGGCCACATTAACAGAATGAAGGGGAAAAGCCACATAATCACATAATTATTTCAGTTGATGCCAGAAAAAGCATTTGAAAAAATCCAATACCCTTTTATGATTTAAAAAAAATACTCCACAAACTAAGAATAGAAGGAAACTACCTCAACATGATAAAAGCCACATATGAAAAACCCACAGCCAACAGCATACTGAAAGGTGAAAGATTAAAAGTTTTTTCTCTAAAATCAGGAAGAAGGCAAGGATGTCTGCTTTTGCCACCCCTATTCAACAAGGTACTAGAAGACTGTACTCATTGCTAGCTACAGCAATTAGGCAATTATTAAATAATAGAAACAAAAGGCATCCAAATTGAAGAAGTAAGTAAAATTATCCCTGTTCACAGACGATGTGATCTTACATGTAGAAACCCTTAAAAACTAAAAAAAAAAAAAAAAAACTGTAAGAAATAA
Source organism: Sapajus apella (assembly GCF_009761245.1). Lineage (NCBI taxonomy): Eukaryota > Metazoa > Chordata > Mammalia > Primates > Cebidae > Sapajus > Sapajus apella. The sequence goes on along the minus strand of NW_022436946.1, from coordinate 75,287,507 downwards.
TAAATGAATTCAGCAAAGCAGCAAGATGCAAAGTCAATACATAAAATTGATTTGCGTTTTACCAACAATGAAGAATTTGGAAAGGAAACTATGAAAACAATTCATTTATAATATCAAAAAAAATACTTAGGAATTAGCTTAACCAAGGAGATGAAGAACTTATGCAATGAAAACTACAATAACATTGCTGAAATAAAGTAATAAGACATAAATAAGTGGAAACACATTCCATGTCCATAGTTTTGAGGACTTAATATTGTTAACATGTGCAAAGTGATCTACAGATTCAATGCAGTTCCTCTCAAAATCCCAATAATGTTTTTTGCAGAAACAGAAAAACCCATCCTAAAATTCACGTAGAATTTCAAGGGACCACCGAATTGCCAAAACAATTTTGAAAAAGAAGAACAAAGCTGAGGGATTCATAATTGTTTATTTTAAAACTAAAGGCACAGTAATCAAAACTGTGTTATAGGCATAAAGACCAATATATAGACCCATGGAATAGAATAGAAAGTCCAGAAATAAACCCACAGTCATATAGTCAAATGATTTTTGATCATTCAGTGGGGAAAGGGCAGTCTTTTCAACAAATGGTGATGAAAATATTAGATATCCACATGCAAAAGAATGAAGTTGGACTCTTACCTAAGACAATACATAAAAATTAACGTGAAATGCATTAAAGACCTAAAACTATAAAATTATTAGAAGAAAACATAAGTCAAAAGCTTCATGACATTGGATTCGTCAGTGATTTCTTGGACATAACACCAAAGGTATAGGCAATAACAGAAAAAAATAGAGAAATTGACCCTCATAAAAATTTAAAATTGCTGTACATCAGAAGACTGATATATCAACAGAGAAAAAAGACAACACACAGAATGAGAGAAAATATCTGCAAATAACATACCTGACAAGGGGGTTAGTATCCAAAATATGTAGAGAATTTCTGAAACTCAACAACAAAGAACAACCTGATTCAAAAATGAGCAAAGGACTTGAATAAACATTTATCCAAAAAAAAAAAAATAGATGTACAAATGGCCAATAAGCACATGAAAAAATACGCAACATTGTTAATCATTAGGGAAGTGCAAATCAAAACTACACTGAGTACTGCCTCACACCTGTTAGGAGGGCTGCTATCACAGAAACAGAAAATAACAAATGTTGGTGAGGATGTGGGAAAATGGAACCCTTGTTTACAATTGATGGGACTGTGAAATGCTGTAGCCACTATGGAAAACAATACAGCTTTTTTTCATCAAAAAATTAAAAATAGAATTATCATATGATCCAGCAACTCCACTTCTGGATGTATGCAAAGAAAAAAAAAGAAAAACACTGACAGCAAGGTTTCAAAGAGATGGGTACACCCATGCACCCATGTTTGTAGCAGCATTATTCACAATAACCGAAATGTGGAAGCAACTAAAGTGTACATTGACAAATGAGTGGATAAGCAAAATATGGCATATATATATATAAAATTATTCAGCCTTAAAAAGGAAGGAAATTCTGACATATGCTTCAACATGGATTAATGTTGGGGACATTGTGGCAAGTAAAATAAGCCAGCCACAAAAAGAAAAATAATTTATGATTCCACTTATATGAGATACCTAGAATAGTCAAAAAATTATAGAGACAAAGTGTAATGGTTGTTGCCAGGGGCTGTGGGGAGCAGGGAATAGTGAGTTATTGTTTAATAGATAGAGAGCTTCAATATTACAGGAAGAAAAGAGTTAGGGAGATAGAGGGTGGCGATGCTTCTATAACATTATGAATGCATTTAATACCACTAAACCAGACTTTAAAATGGTTAAGCTGTAAATGTTATGTTATATATATTTTACCACAATAAAAAAAATTGCGAAAATATTTTTTAAAAATTAAATGAGCATTAGGAAAAATAGCTAATGCGTACTAGGCTTAATACCTAAGTGATGGGTTGGTAGGTGCAGCAAACCACTATGGCACATGTTTACCTATGTAACAAACCTGCACATCATGCTTATGTACCCTGAAACTTAAAAATGAAGAAAATAATAAATGAAATTTAAAACTACAGAAAAAGTGGTTAATAGTGTACCCTACTTCATAAGGCTGATGTGGAAATTAGATAAATTCAAGTGCTTAGGACGGGGCCCAACAGAGAGAAAACTCTTGGAAAGTTAGCAAATACGATCATCACAGGATCTTCCACATATAACGGAGACCTCATAGGGACACAAGTACAGGTGAACTGTGGAATATTTGAAAATGCTACACTTGAGAAAATATTATATTTTATAATAGAAAACAAGTATCTGTATAAGAGTTTTCTCACCACAAACACTGTCAATTATGAAAGCTTGCTACATAAACATGTTCACTGAAAGTGACTCAGTGGTATACATTCCACGTGCAGCATGTGTTGACAATAGCCACTTATTTCTGATGACTGATGAAACTGATTTTGATTGTTGCAGCTTTTCGGTAAATATGTCTGACGACAGCGTTTGTGGCTTTATATCTCTTCTCTCATGTCTGCATCTGCTGAGTGACACATTGGGCAGGGATAACTCCAGATCTGATGGACTTGCTTGCTGTGCCATCACCCTGGCGACAAAATTTATGAACTCAAGAACATGTATGAAACTATGTGTCCACATTCCTAGGACAGTGAAAAGCTGGTGTTAATTTCCTGTATTTGGTGACTCCATCAAAAACGAAAGGGAGCCAGCATTTTTTAAGTACCTTCATTTATTAGGCTTATTGATTTCTTATTAAAAAATAAATAGAACTGACAATGTTAAGTATCCCCTCCCATTTTCACAAATAGCTAAAGAAGTTGTACAGAATAACACACCAAGTGTAAAATAGCCAAGATTCCAGCCTAGGCCTGCCTGATAAAAAGCCTACGGTGAATTCAGAGCATCCCACTGCCTCTCATTCTCTTGCTTCTTTCAGGGCTGGCAAGTCTACCTAAATGCTTATGCCAGAACCCAATGAAGCACTCATGTCTCAGGCTTCTTTTTGTTCCATATATGCCAAGTGAGGCTTACGATACTTTTACTTAGGATGTTATGCTTTCATAAAAAGTTCCACTTACCAAGTTGTCACAAATGAGCATATCAATTCATACCACTAAAAGTTCTTTGTACTGAGAATTCTAAATTCCATTTTGTAAATAATCAAGAGCCTGATTCATGGGGTAAATAGTCAAGTATAAAATTTCATCTTCTAGTCCCAGGTCATTTTGTTCAGGTGAGCATCATGCTGTTGAAATGAGGTCTCCTGTTTCCAGGTGAGACTATTAAGGAAAGTTTGTTTGGTTTGTTTTGATTTGATTAGCCAGAGGTTGTACGTTTTAGTTTTGTATTTCCCACCTTTTTGAGAACAATACTATTTGGAGTGCATTTCCTCTCTGTTGAATAACTTCTTGCCTTCCAGGTTAATTTTAAAGTATTTATTTTAAGTTTTTAGATGAAAATTGTCCCTCATATTAAGAACAGAAAACTTCTGCATTTAATGAAAATGATGCATATTATTTGCAAAATTCTTATTGCAGGTCATCATTTCTAAAATTATCCACCCATAAGCAATAAAAGGAATGCCACTATCAATTTTAGCAAGATAAGAGCCTGTCTTGGTATATTTGCTCCCATACCCTCCTGCTGTGTTAGAAAGACTCCAAAGTACAAATGGATCGTGCTCAGCATCTGGATGAGTACTCAGACATGTGGTCAAATATCCAGGCTTTCCTAAACATCCAGATGTTTGACAGCTTCTACATATGCGTTTTTGCTTCTTATGCTTTGGGTAGCAAAGTAAACATGAGTTTATTGTTTCCTTGCACAGTGACTCTGCTCCTGAAATGTGTACAAACTCAATTTAGGCAGGTCTAATTATATCTTAAATGCACTACTGGAGCTTACTATTTAAAGAAAATCCATAGGGAATTCTTTTGTAAAGTGAAGCATCCCCTTAAAAAGGTAATAACAACTACATAATTAACTTGTTACACGTTTGTTTTCTTTTTTAATGTGGGTACATGCATTTTTAATTGCCATAGAACTATTCACTATATATATAACATGGTATTGCAGAATTAGAGATGTTGTTGCCACTTCCTATCTACCAGTATTAACAGGGGAGGGAAAAATCATCCACAAGCACATTTACCAGTCCTTGCAAAGTAGAAAGGTTTGCACATGAAATTGTATGGATTTGATATAGAATGAGTTGACAGTAGTCTTTACATTTAAAATTTCTGGTATTAAACATTGTAAGTGAGGATGACAGAGTGTAAGGATGAGAATCCACTTGAGGATATTAAATCTTGTGTTTGTAAAGGCAGTGACAAGAGTATGAAGTATGAAGCCATCAGATATGAGGAATGAGTGATGCTTCTTTAGATTTATCACATCCTATAATTTACTGAAGAAAGCTCTCAGAATATCCCAATGAACACTGAAAACTGCAATTATTTTCCTTTGCTTTTCTTTCATCAAGGAAAATGCAAATAAACTCTAAAATGATTCACAGAGACTAACGACCCTCATCAATCTGCCCATGACTGAAAAGAAACAGCAAGAGTAGTTAAACACCTACACTGAATCTTAACAGAGGGATAATAACATAGTAAGTTGCCCTGAAAAAGTATTTCAGATATTAGAGGACAGAATTTTTCAAGTTAAAGATAATGATTATGCCTGAAAAAAAACCATGCCTCTATCTACAATTAAGGAAGGAAAGAACTTTCCATATTTTTATGCTAACGTTGATATCTAACCAAGTGGTCCAGGCCATACCACAGAACTCTGTACAATTTTGTTTCAAGACCCAGAAGACATCCTTAGAGCTATCAATGAGCTATACTCAACCAAGTCCACACTGATGTTTAGCTCTTATGCCCTTTGAGTTTCAGCAAGGTATATTCAACTGAGAGAGAAAGAGAAACAAGATAGTATGATAAACTTTACAGGGTTTCTGGAAGATAAAAGAAGCCAAAATGTTTGTTAGTAGAAGGAAGAACACCCTTCCCTTACTATCTTTCCATGCTTTGATCATTTCCACCATTTGAAACCTGGACCAAACACCTCCTCCTTCCTGGAATAAACTTTCTTTCCTCAGTCCTGTCTACTTGACATTGTATGTTCTCCATTACTTATTTATTCAACAAGATTTACGAAGGACCCGATATGGATGAGGTATTCTTTTTTAGGAGCTGAAGATATAACAATGAACAAAATAGCCCAAATCTCTGTTCTTATGGAGTTCATGTTTTCGTGGGGAAGACCTAGAGTAAACAAACAGGAAAATCAATATATTAGATACTACAAGTAAAAGGAAAGCAAGAAAAAGGAATAGGTAATAAAGGAGTGTTTAGATAGTATGTTTAGAGAAGTCCACTGAAAAGGGTGGCAGAGACTTGAATGGAATGAGTTGACGAGGCATGTAAAGATTAGGGAAAAGAACATGCCAGGCAGGTGGAGCTTGAAGGACAAAAGCTTTGGGCAGGAGCATACCTGGTGTGACAAGGAAGGGCCAGAAGATAAGCAACTGAAGGAGGGCAAGCCGGGGATGGGGGAAGTGGAGAAAAATGAGGCACCAATTGAACTGTAAATTTCTTAAGAATAGAATCCAAAGCTGATTCAGTGACAGCACTTGATACAGTAATAGTTGATGGCAAATCATCAGTAAATGAAAGGAGATGGCCCATTAGCTATATAATACTAATATTGACATGTTCATGGAATCATGGAAATGGCACCAAAATTCAAACAAGGTGCAGGACCTGACTTTAGAATGGACTAGAGTAGAGATTAATAGGATGGGGAGTTGTAGGAAGCAGGTGAAGTTATTCAAGTAAAACACACTAGAGCCCTAAACCAAACAGAGACGGCATGAATAGGAAAAGGGCCTGGACTAGAACAATATAGAGAACTTAGAGGTTAAACCAAAACTGTAAGTCCTGTGTAATTGGTCTGTGCCCCCCAGAAATGCCTGGGAGGGCTCTCCTCAACAGGTTAGAAGCATTCCACCCCTTCAACTAATACACAGCTGCAGGTTACCTGCCTCCTACCAGACATGGTTTGCTTTGTTCATGGTTCCCATTGGCTCATTGCCTCTCTGACTGAGCCCCGCCATCTTGCTCTGGCCTACTTATCCCAACTCTGGATTTCCCACTTGATCTCTGATCCTGTGGATTTCTATAGATTTTCATATATTTCCCTGGGTTCTGCTTACTTCCTCCTCTAATTTTTCCAAGTCCAGTCCCTTAACTCATGCAGTTTTAACTCAAATATATATTAAATGCTTCCTATATTTTAGCCTATGTGCTGGGGACTGGAGTCCCAAAAATGAATGAGGCATTGCCCTGCCCTGGAAGAATTTCATGGTCCACAGTATGGTATCTTCTACAACCTCTGACTGACTCCAGAAGAAGAAAATAATCTTGAAATCGTGGTGAAATTGCTGAATTAGAAGATGAGAGAGAAATAGGTTAATTCATAATTTTTTAAGTTCCCACTTTAAGACATATCCACGCAAGAAAATGGGTCTATCTATAAGTCATTTTTTTCTCTTGGAGACCACAAATGAGATGATCAAAAACTATTTTCAATATAGGTTGCTACCGATCATGCCCATATATTGAATATTGTTTTGGTACGGCACAAAGCCAAAGGCTGGAAGCAATAGTGTAGGTCCCACTATTCCCAATGCAGGCATACACACCAGGGGTTACATCTAAAATGAGAAGACACATCGTGCCTCTGCAAAGTAGATTAGAGAAAAATTTTCCAAGCTGTAAATGGCAGCTTGACAAACAACATTACAGGCTGGATTCAATGAAAACTCTGCAGACCTGGCTCCCTCCAGGGCTATAAATCACAATGAATACACAGAACATTAATGGGAAATGGAGAACAGAAAAGAGACTGTGCAAGTGTTACAGGCCCTCCAGCCTTGGCTCACTAAAGACTAATTGAGGGAGATTCAGTGCTGCAAGGTCTCAGCATTATGGGAAAACCTGGAAAGCCCTTCTCATGAAAGAACACTGCCCAAGAGTCTTACCAAAGAAATGGAAGCTCCACAGCAAAACAGCTTACAGGGGAGACCAGAAGGGTAGAAAGTAAAAGAGGACCACCCCTAGGAGTGCAGGGCAGGAGGGAGGACTCACTCTGTTTCTCACTCCCCACCCCTTATTCTCCTGATGTTATTTTTTAAATTAGGTGAAATTCAGTACAAATAACACCAAATGCAACCTTAAAAGAAAGAGAAATACCAACATATTATGTCAGAGGAGTGTTATGCAGAAGTGAAGAAGGGCTGTGGGAGGGCATTCCTGCCTCTCTGACTTCATGATAATAATGACTGGAGAATTTGTGAGTTAATTACACCTCTATGAATCTGGAGGTTTCTCTGCCTCAGGCTGTTAACCCATCTGCATCTCTCCCTTAGGCTCCTTTCTGAGTCACTTTATGGCCTTGACCTATAACCCACAGCAGAGGAGAACTGGATGCCCAGGGGCACTGTAGCCAGGCAGGGATGCGCATACCACTGGCTGAGGCAAGTGGGCCGTGTGAGGAGGTTGGGAAGCTTGTCAGTTTGCAGAGTCCAAGAAAGAGTTATGGAGAGCTCTAGGTTAGAGGTCTAGCTGTGTCCTTCAAACCCCGCCCCCCCCACACTGTCAGGACAAACATTTACTTGACTTACTTCTGCAATTTTTTTTTATCTTGAGCTGTTTATTCATTTATTCACTCATCAAATATTCACGAAGGACCTACCAGGTATGCTGTGAGCTAGAGGCATGGCATACATTATGTAACAGCTGTACACAAAGATTCTCATATAGTCCCCATCCCTGTCTGTGATGATTATTTAAAATTATTTTTCTAGTTAAATCTGGTGGAGAATGTGGGATACTATGCAAATACAGTCAATCTGCTACCTTAAGTTTCCCTAATGGGATGCAAGTTACCTCACCCACAATTTATGAAATTGTACATACAGTAATGATGTCAATGTAACACAGAAGTTAGAGATTATTTTTCTCAAATAATAGCAGCTCAGCATACAACACATCGGCCTACCTGAATGCACCAAGACTGAAGGAATGCAGTACTGCCATGTCCACCTTCTTCATTTTGGATACTTGCTCTTCCTTGGAAGTTACTTAGGCAGATCTTCCCAGTCTTGTGCAGAAGACAAAAACATAGATGATGAACAAAGTAATCCATCATTAGCGTCACCATATTGTATGCAAAGCCAGCACCTCTGTCTACCTGTGATATGTGACAGGGTGACCTTGTCTCCATAATGCAGCAGCCTGAACACTTACCAACATCCCAGGCTAGCAAGCTCTCTTCACCTACATGTAAGTGAAGGCCAGGATTACTCTATCATCTCCTTATTAGAATTTGACACGTCTTTTTGACAGTACTTCTATCTTACTAAAATTGTTTTCATTAGGTCTCTGTTTACAAAGTTTCATAGGTTTAGAATGGTTGGGTCTAATTCTATTTTTATCATAAGCCCTGTTCTTTTCAGTGTGAAATCTTTCCCCAAACTAGGTTTTCCAGCAATGTATATATGGCACTGTGGCAGGAAAGCCCATATTTAAGTGGATAGAGTTTACCCATTCTGCCTTTTCAAAAGCGCAACATATTCTGCATGATAATGCAGTCTTTTCAAGTGAAAGACATTAACAACACAAACTAAGTTTGGGGGTGTCATCTGCAGGTCCCATAAATCAGAAGGATAATTGGATCAAACTTGCAGTAGGTCATTGTTGGGAGTATTCTTCATCCAATCAAACTTTTGTACTCTATCCAGCTATATTAAAGATATCTTTAAGCTTTACAAACGTATTTATCAAAAGTTCAATTTTTAAAATTAGCCTAAATTTTAATAAAGGAAACTATGCAGTAGATTAGATAGAAAAACAATGTTACATGGTGCTAAAGTTAGAAACAAATTCTGCAGCTATTACTATAGAGCAAACAATCTTTTATTAAAAATATAAGATAGGCCGGGCGCGGTGGCTCACGCCTGTAATCCCAGCACTTTGGGAGGCCAAGGCGGGCGGATCACAAGGTAAAGAGATAGAGACCATCTTGGACAACATGGTGAAACCCCGTCTCTACTAAAAATACAAAAAATAGCTGGGCATGGTGGCATGTGCCTCCCAGCTACTCGGGAGGCTGAGGCGGAAGAATCGGTTGAACCTGGGAGGCAGAGGTTGCAGTGAGCCGAGACTGCACCACTGCATTCCAGCCTTGCAGCAGAGCAAGACTCCGTCTCAAAAAAAAAAAAAAAAATATATATATATATATATACACACACACACACACACACATACACATATGATAATCTGATTTAATAATTATAAACTTTCTTTACATATTTTGACATTTTCTCAGCGTGTAACACCTATAACATTGGGATCATTGTATCTTTTCCTGTTTTAAACCCATAGTAAAATTCCAAATATTTTTCAGAATTAAAAGATTTAATTCTTTACCTTATCTGAGAGGAAAAAAACAAAGTCTTTTAACTGTCTACTCACAATACAGAACGCTTCCTATACCAGATATGTGGGGAGTTTTCCCTATATACAAAGCAAGTGATCAGTTCTACAGCAGACACCCCCTGGGTGTCCTCTAATTCAATTCAGTTCTGATACTATCCACCTGGAGATAGCGTCAGATCCCACAGATCTCGTGGCTCCATCCCACAAGACTGCCCCAAATTTCAGATGCCAATTGCAAGCTTTAGGTTTGTACCTGTGCTTCCAACCAGTCAGTTATAGATTAGAGTTCCCATGACCTTCTCCTTGGGCTCAATTAATTTGCTGGAATGGCTTACAGAACTCAGGGAAACACTTATGTCATTTACCAGTTTATTATGAAGGATATTACAAAGGATACAGATGAAGAGATGCGTACAGCAACGTTATGTAAGAAGGGATGCCAAGATTCTATGCCCTTCCTGGGCACACCATCCCCTAAGAACCTACACATGTTCAGTTATACAGAAGATCTCCAAACCTTGTCCTTTTTTATTTGTAGGGAGGGTGCTTCATTACATAGACATGATTGATTCAATCATTGGCCACTGACGATCAACTTAACCTTCAGCCCCTTTCCCTTCCTTGGAGGTTGCATGGTAGGACTAAAACTCCCAACCCTCTAACCCTGTGTTGGTCTTTCTGGTGACCAGCCTCCATCCTGAAGCTATCTAGGGGTAGGGGCTTCCAGCCACCAGTCAACTCATACAAAAAGACACTTATCACCTTAAAGATTCTAAGAATTTTAGGAGTTGTATGCCAGGAAACAGGAGGAAAACCAAATATACTGTGTATTTCACAGTTATCACATCTTATTATACACAGGATTCCCACATCTTGATCTTTCCTACATCTCTAGGCTAATTCCTGCACCAATTTCCCTTAAAGGTGCCCACATATGCACCAATTCATGTGCACATACACACATGCACACACACACAGTTACATGCTGTACTCCAGCAGCACTAAACCATTCGTATTTTCCATGCACACTATCTCTGTGACTTTAGAAATGATATTCCTTCTATTTGAAAATCCCAGTTCTACAACTTCCCTTCACCTTGGTAATTCCTATCCATTCATTAATTCTTAGGTTGCTCTCAAAAGTCTTCCTGACTCTCCAGGAGTTGGTACATTCCCTTCCTTTGTGTTCTGGGGTTCAACACAGCTCAGAGGAATGGTCTGTAGCAATGGATGGTCTAAAACAGTGTTCACCACACTCTTCTACAGTTGTTGGTTTCCATACATTTATTTTTGTTAGATTGAAAACTACATAAGAATAGGAACTATTTGTTAGTAGTCTGTGTATTTCCTACTATGTATCACAGTGCTTAGCATATAGGGGATGCTCAATACCTATGTGAATAACCTGACCATTCAATCTAAGGAAGCCAGAAGCAATTCTCCACATGTATTCCTGTTTTATTGTCTTTATAGGATTTATCACTATTTGATGTTTGCTGGCTTCTTACTGTCTTTCATTATTGGTTTATTATACACCAGAACATAAGCTCCTTAAGAGTGGATCCTTATTGTTTTGTTCATCACTTTAGCCGCAGTGCCGAGAACAAAATAGGTATTCAGTGCCTGGATCAAAAGAGATGCAAGATAAAACTATCGACTGCATGAAATGAATGAGTAGATTCAGATTTTTCTCTCCTGTACTAATAGCAAGCTTTTTAATAAATTAGGATATAGGTTCAGTGCTTCCAGTGGAGACATTAAAATACTCTGGTTTCAATTAATCTTGTAATTCTAGCAGTATTAAATTCCAAAAACAATTTTTCACTCATTTGGAAGATCTATAAAGGCAAGTGTAATTAAGTAATCTGGAACACAAGTTTCAAAGTCTAAAATAAAGTGATTATTTGCTCATTTTGTGCCTCTTTTTTTTTTTTTTTTTACTCTTCTTCATTTTTTTTCTGAGATTCATTTACCCTTCTGAGTGTTGGCTAATCAATCATTTACGTTATTAAAGCAAACGTGCTAATCTAATATCAAAGCAGTATAATCATTAACATTAAAGAATAACAGTATAACATGAGTTGTAGCCAACATTAAAAATGAATAAGATCATATAACAGGAACTACTGCAAAGACCTAGCCAGTTATTCAACACTAACATATTTTAATTAAAAAGTAATTTAGTAATAACTGAGTCATTCACTAGTGGTCTCTAGAGACAAAAAAAAATAAAAACTAATGCCTTCAAATAGCTTCTTATAACATTTTAAATCAACTGAGCCTAGGCAAACTAAGACATTGTTATCAATCCCGCCTCAGACCTCACATGAGTTTTTGACTTTTGACGCATATTTTGCTTTTAAAGCACTGTATCCAGTTTATGTTTAAACATAACAGTGGCTCATGCCTATAATCCCAGCAACTTGGAATGTTGAGGAAGGGGGAATCACTTAAAGCCAAGAGTTCGAGACCACCCTGAACGGCAGAGTAAGACCTCATCTAGTACGTGCCTGTTGTCCTTGCTACTCAGGAGGCTGAAGCGGGAGGATTGCTTGAACCTAGGAGTTCAAGGCTGCAGTGAGCTATGATCATGCCAATGCACACCAGCCTGGGTGACAGAATGAGTTTCTGTCTCTCAGAAAAAAAAATGCATTAATCAAGTATTTCTTGAGTGCCCACTAGGTTCAGTGCCCTAGTTCATTCCTGACTTCACTCATGCTTAAGTGAGAGGACCTAAAGTAGGTAGAATGAGAGCCTAAAAGGTTACAAGAGAGGAAGGGATTTATCTCCAATGGCAACTGAAGAAAGCTTCCAGAGATGGAGACACTGGAGGTGGTTCTAGCATCGCAAAGGTCTTGGTCAGTCTGGCTAGATTTTATGGGGTCAGGTAGATGAATAGAAGCTCAAAGGAAGATTGAAACAGACAGAGAGGAACCTAGTTTTCTGAGTAGAGTCATTTGAATTTTATGCTGTAAGTGATTGGAAACTGAAAGGAGGTCCTTAAGTAGCACAATGACCTGATCAAATTTGGTTTTGAGAAAGACGATTCTGACTGCGTCTTGAGGGAAAACTGGAATAGAGAAGGAATAGTAGAGGACAGGAAGGAATGGAGGCTGCTGCATTGCCCAGAAGCTACATAATGAGCATCAGGACTAAAACAGAGGCAGAGAAGACGGAGAAGAAAAACCGAATTCAGAGAACATTTCTGGGCCAAGCCATCAAGAGGTGATATTTGAGGTGAGAGACTGGAGGTGAGGATGTCTGCCCTTTCTGACTTTGGGGCATGGTCAGATAGTGATGGTATCAGCCAAGACTAAGAACATATGGTGTTCAACCATTTCAGAGGAAAGATAGGCTGGTTTTAAATATATTACATTTGATTCATTTGGAGACCATCAGAAGATATTGGAAATATTTATCTCTAGTCCAGGAGATGTGAGAGTCTAGATTTGGAGATCATGGTTATGTAGGGAAAACAAAGGGACCTCATGAGGTAGAGAGTGGAAAAAAAATGCATAAGGAAAGAGTAGCCACCATTATGATGAGCAAAACACTCTGAAAACAGACCCACTATTAACACTCTTCATTTTTGTATTAAGCCCCTAGGAACCTTCATTTAAAGCAGTGCTTCTGTTAAAATTTAGACTTGAGGCATTTCATCAGGTGCCTTCCCAGGACATGGCTTAACACCTGCATCTTCTTCAATGCTAGCATTAACTGGTTAGAGTATTAGCTTACAGCAGTCTTCATCCAAAGTCCTGGTGGTCCTGGCTGATAAAAGCAAACTTAGGGATGGAGTCTTCTTGTTTTGAAAGAGCTATAGATTAACATTACATTGAGGACTTGTTGAAATTAATTGTTTTAAAGGGCTCACTGGGAACCATTCTTAAACCTAATCTAGGATTTAAAAAAAAAAAAAAAAAAAACAGAATCTTTAGGGTGATTGCAATCGCCTGCTGCTGCCAGTTTTCCCGAAGGACAAAGGGATGGAATTCTCCAAGAAATGGAGCACCTTGGAAGGTTTAGTTTTTTTATCTACAAAAATATCATTGTTTGCAGGAAATTAACATCTTCCCCAAATGTCAGTTGTCTTTCCAATAATTACTGGGTCAATCAAAATTGCCTTCTAATGCATCAAAGGGAATGTCCTGCTCTTGACAACCACTCGCCTAAGCTAATATGAACTGTAAGCAGTCAGTCTTTACCCTTAAGCTTCTTACATAAATTGTCCTGGCCAAATACCTAGCAGCAAATATCAATATAGGTGTTCAACCACTGGCACAAGCATCGGCATCATTAGGACACAATGACTTCAAAGGACAAGGTAATTAAACAAAAAAACACTTTAGGTTACCCACATGTGTGAACTTCCCTTGATAGGTCATCAAGTGATAGCTCTAGAGAGATAGATGACAGACACACACACACACACACACATACACACACACACACACTCCTCAAAGTTTGGAGTTTGCAGCAGATGAGGGCAGGAAGGCAAAAGAGAATAATTAATTGCTTGGAAAAAGCTCCATGAAAAAAATTCATCTGAAATGAGGGATTACTCTTTCTCTTGACTCAGTAATATTCAGAACTATAGAGAAATGAAATAAAATCTTAACATGATTTGACTCTGGCCAGAGCCGGAATTCATTTTTATGTTTTTTTCAATTGCCAACAACTTTTTTTTTAATTATAAGTTGAAAATTTCTAACCGCAATAGTGACTAGCAGCTTCTTATAAGACTGACATTTCAGATGAACAAAAACATTATTCAAGGAGATTCTCTTTCCAGCAGACAAAATGTGATCAAAGCAAATAATGACATTCAACTTGTATGAATCAGGTCCTAGCCTACAAACGTTCAGTGCATTCTGCATGACAATAGTCATCCTACTGCCCACCTTCCTGCCAGCACACTGTCTCTCCTCAATACCCAAAGATTTCAATTAAGTAATAGTATCAATTATAAGCCATATGCTTTTCTTAATATTTTGAACGCTCAACATTTGATTGAGAGGCAGGGAAAGATAGAACTATTATGCCCCTAACTTCCTTAGTAATATTCTTACTTTATGGCCAATTCTTTACACGCAGTGCTAAAGTCAGAAAATAAGATAAATTCAAAGTCTCTTCTCCCAGCTTTGGCTTACATGCCAGAAAAAGTAAAAAGTGATCTAATTCCCTCTATTGTCATACTATTCCAAAGACATTCAAGCCAGACATTTAACAAAATTGGAGAAAAAGATGGCAATTTTACCAAAACTGTTGCAACATAATTGATGCTCTAGATTTTCCAGCAAGAAGAAATTGAGCAGCTGAACAAGATAAGCAAGTATTACAGGGTTTTATATCCTACAAACTTATAAATAAAAACATTTCAGCCAGACGCGGCAGCTCACACCTGTAATCCTAGCACTTTGTGGGACTGAAGCAGGCAGATCACATGAGGTCAGGAGTTCGAGACCAGCCTGACCAACATGGCAAAACCCCATCTCTACTAAAAATACAAAAAAAAATTAGCCAGGCATGATGGTAGGTGCCAGTAATCCCAGCTACTAGGGAGGCTGAGGCAGGAGAATTGCTTGAACCCGGGAGGCAGAGGTTGCAGTGAGCTGAGATCGCGCCACTGCACTCTAGCCTGGGCGACAAGAGTGAAACTCCATCTCAAAAAAAAAAAAAAAAAGTTCAAGTGTTCTGAATTTCCATTTAAGTGTATTTTGGAAAGTATATAAAAATCAAACATGATTCTTCCCATATCTGCTGTTTTGCTTTCCTTTATTGCCAGTAAACAATATCAAATCCCACATTGTTTCTCATCTCCTCAAAGACATTCTTGGAAGCTTGTCCGTTCATGGCCACATTGAGGACCAGGGCTGAGTAGCTGTGGGTTGGCACTTGGCAGTGAGCAGAATAGTACTCACTTGAAGGTTCTTATAATTATGGAAAATCATCTAATGAGGATATGATATATTTATAGTTTCAAGCTTCTGCTTTTAGCATGCATCAGGGAATGCCTTGTTCTTAGCTTAGATTCTCATTCCTATTCCCTTGCCTAGAATAGACATACTTATGAGTCTTGTCCCAGTTTCCATGCCCTGATCCTCAGTTCATCTCCAGGTGCCCAGTTCCTTTTAGAGGGATCTTCCATCTCTACCAAAACCTGCTGAGGGATAAGAGCAGCTGTGGTCAGAGCATGAGTCCAAACTTCTGCCTAAGGCCTTTGACCTGGAATGTACTCCCCTTTTTTCGCAGAGTAAAAGCCAAAGTTCTTACAGTTACGTAAAAACTATGTAGGAACACAGGCTAGTCAGCGATTCCCAGCTATCCTCACCTCCTGTCCCTCTTGTTTTATCCAGTCTGCTTCAGCCACCCCAGTCTCCTTGTTCCTCATTCACATCTCAGAGCTTTTGTACCAACTGATCCATCTGTCTCGAAGCTTCTTTCATTAGCTATCTGCTTGGCTCCCTTAATAACGTTGAGTTTGCTCCAAAAGGCCTACCCTGCTCCTATTTAAAGCCGGAAACCTTCCAGCTCTTCCCAGCGGCTTCATCCTCTTTTATCACCCTCTATAGCACTTATCTTCCAATGTTCTATCTTTCTATATCCCAATGTACTTGTTCATTGTATTATCTGCTTGCCTCCACTAGAAACATCAAGTGGGCAGGGATATGTTTACTCAGTTCACTTCTGTATCCCAGCACTTAGAAGAGCACTTGGCTCATAGTAAGCACTAAGCAAATATTTAATGAGCGGACTTACTTTATTTAACAGAGTTAAAGTGATTTCTATGTATCAGGCACTGTTTTAAGCACTGTAAAAATACCAATTCATTTAAAGTCTGGTAACAGCCCTATTAAGAATGGGTTTTTCATTCCAGTTTTATAGAAAAAAAAATGAGGCACAGAGAGATTAAGTTAAATTGCACACATACCATAAGTGGCAGGGCCCCTCCGTGCTTCTGTCCACAGCTCTGCTAAATGAATGAATGAAACATAGTGGAAACTAGCTTTTCTGCACTTTGTCCTTAGCATCCCACTCTGACCAAATTGATGATCCCTGTGTTTGGCATTGACCCAGTGAAGTCACTGTGCTGGGCCTTTGCTTCACCAAAATTTGTAGCTTCTTAGGGATTAGGAGCCATTATCAAGGAGTAAGAAGCAATTAGGCCTTATCTACTGGGATAGGTCTACCTTTTAGTAGAAGTACGAAAAGGATCAAAACAGAATGTGTAAATTCAGAGCAAGGAACTAGTGAAGGTAGGACTGTGGAAATGAATCTCAAGCCCCTTGGATCAGTGGTAGACCCTCCTTCTGGTCTAGTTTGTCCTGCTTCTGCTAGGCTAAGGGTGCCTCCACAGATCACAGGAACCTGGAGCTTACCTGTGGGACAGACTGACATGTTTTTGCATACCAATTTATACAGCTAGCTGTAGCTTATTTGAATGATTACTTCAATGTTTGAGAAACATTTAAGATGATTGAAAGGGGATAATTAGCATTTGAGAGGAGGCATATCTCTTACCAATTTTCCTTTGAGTCAATACTTAGAGAATCTCTGCTAACAAACTGTTGCCAAATAAAAATCCTGCTGGGCTTTCTTTAATTAATGAGATGACTTGATTGTAATTATTCTATTAATTGTTTAAATGCGAATAAGTGCTATTAAGGATCTTGAAAAGTGTTTCCTCTTAAATATACTAAATCGTCCCCCTTGTCCTCTCATTTCTGTTCTTAATTTGGCTAATAAATCCTCTTTTAATAAATGATACAAAAATAAGTGTCACCCAAACTCTAGTGGAATTATCACAAGTTCTGAATTAATGGAGTCTGAATGGAAGTGATGAATTGTATTAGTGTTCTGGAAGAAGATTAAATTCCATTGAATCCATACTTACTGTGCAAACAAGCAGGGTAAAATAACAAGAAGTTGTAAAAATGGGAACTTTCAACAGTGTAAATAATTTATAGTCTCTGATGAGCTACCAATCTTGGATATATAAATCTAGTCTTTGAATACTGTACTTTCAGTGACTGTAGATACTCTTGATTATGGGGGAAAATTTTTTGCTTTAATACAATTCTGTTCCCTGCCTACCAAGATATGGGGCTGGAGAATACTGTTATTTCAGTGACTTTAGAAACTCTTTATCATGGGGGAAAAATGCTTATTTTAATACACTTATATTCCCTGATTGACAAAATATGGAGCAGCAGAGTCTCCCCAGCTCCCACACCGAGATTCTTGGGGTATCCACCATGACAAAACGCTGTGAAGGACACAGCTGCACAGTCCTGCTACCTGTAGGTAGGCGTGAGAGCATTTCCTCCCTCAAGGCTTCATGACTGGCCTGGAACGTAAGCAAGGATGAAAAAGGGGGATGCAAACAAGAGCGAGGCTAGAGTTGTTTCCCTTTCAGCTTAGGAAATCTTTCAGAGCTCTCCTTGTTTCAAGAGGAGAATCCACCGCTGTGGGTTCCTTGTTCCTTTTTTCCTCAGCCCAGCCACCCCCATTCACTCTGAGCCAGGCTGTAAATTTACTTCCTGTACAACTTGCTCCAGGACTTCTTTTGTCTAGATTTTACAAAAGGTCAACTTGACACTTCTGTATCACTTTACATCTATTTATTCAGGCATCCCATGCTGCTTAGGAAATAGTAAGAAATGCACTTTCTCTCTCTAATGCATTCTTTTCTGGGCAGACTCTTAGTTCTGAACAGACAGTTATTTTTGCCCAGAGCTTACTTCTTGTTAATATCCTGTAAATTCAGTATATGGGTCTATATTTCCATGGCTTTGGTCACTAGTTGTGTACAGGATGCTTTCTTAGTTAAAATTCTGAATCGGTCCCCTCATATATCATTAAACTACTACCATGGTCTCCAAATCAAGTGTCATGTTGCAGGTAGGACTAAGTCTACAACCAAATAAAGGAGTAGGAGAGCAGAGGGGGGGTTTCAAGTTACAGTGGCAGATCAGTTCCCTCCTATACTAAGTGATTTTCCAAATCATTTCAAGCAATGGCAATTAATCCTGCTGTGGATGGAGGCTGTCACCTATCAGAGATTGTTTGGCAGGTGTGTGTGCATAATGGGTGGCAAGCAGGCATGATGCATTAATTAAGATATATTGACGATGTGAGCAGAGGTACATGACAGCAGTAATATTCCAGATACTACTGAGGGCAAATAAAAGTGATGGCTTGTGTGCAATAGGAGTCATGTCTATCTGAGGTAAAGGCTAGACTTAGCAAGCGAGGCATTTTCTCTCCAGCAGGGAAACTTTAGAAAAACAAATGGGAATCAGAACATGGCTTGGTGAATAACACAAGAGAGAAATGGATTATGATAGAAACAAAGGATACTCCCATGAATTCCTGGATTCGTCTGTCGGAATAATTCAACATTAAATCTAACTGCAAAATATTTGCTTCATGCTTAGGGAACATCAAAAAAAATTGTGTTCTAAAACTCCTGGAAACTGCCCAGGTAGTTCTCTTGTTTTTATCCTCAACTCCGTTTTTTTGTTTTTTTTTTTTGTTGTTTTTTTAAGCCACTATAGAAACATATTGATTCCTAATTCGTTGTTTAATGGTTCAAATGAACACCTAGCAGAAGAGCTCATTAAATTAGTTCAACGTTATCTCTGATCAGGCCCTTCACCTTACTCAATTTAAGAGTATACTTGATTTATGGCATGAGTGGTCTTGAATGATTTTGATGGATGACCGGAAACAATTAAAGATATAAATAAATAGCCCAGATTCATGACAGATTTCATGAAGGATACACTGTGAAGATTCACATGGTTAATAAAATTGAAACTATTAAATGATTCTGCATATATTTGATTTTTCTTTGTGATCTAGATGTAAAAAGTGACAGAAAACTTTAAATTTTCCTTAATTTTGAAAGTGTCATTACTGGAATATTGTTACAATGCTATTGATTTATTTCCTTTGAGGATAGTTAACTCCTTTATGTTTATTAGAAATTGCACTGAGAGCTAATGTGCAGTTTCTATTTGTGGTGATATGTTCTGTTAATAGGGTCTCCTGTCAGTTTTATTTCTGAAATTTTTGCCTTTCCTGTTCTTTTGCATGAGCCTAACTGACTTTCAGTATCAAGTTTTGAAAGCAAGTGAGCATACAAGTGTGCATGCAATATGCACAGAAAGAGGTGTGTTTCCCAACCTCTCAAAGCTCACCAAAGGATATTATTCATATTTCCACAAAGTAGCTATACACCAATAATGTATACTATGGTAATGGGAAAAATATATCATCTTAAGTAATAAAATGCACTTTGGTTGCTTATAAAGGAAAACAATCATAGGTAGGAGAGGAGGAAGGCAAGACTAGGTTTTGAATACAATGTTCTCATTTTGCTAGGAAGTCTAGAAGTTGGGTTAAATGACCTGAGGAAGCAAGGAGATTTCTCCCAGTGGCATATGGAGGGGCACAAGAAGCCTAGGGGCATGGAAAGAAAGCGAGATTGTATCTATCTGATTTCTACAGAACTCCAACACTACCCTGCCAATACCGTTTTCTCCTCTGAAAGACATGATCCCAAAGGATTCCATTTCTTCCAGGTTTTTCAGTCTATCAGCAAGCAGGATGTCTTCCTCATTGACAGCTCAACAGTTGAGGTTTTTAGGGTTCTACCCACTGCATCAACACAGCCTTTGCCTTCCGGTTTACTGAGTAGATAAAACACGTTGGCCACTTCTGCTTAGCCTTCAAGAGCCACTCTGGCTCCACCCTGAAGTTCCATTTGCTCCAAGAACTAAGACATTTGGAGATTCTGCCTAAAACATGCTCAAATAAAAGGGATAAACTGTCTCTTCTTTCCTCCGTGGCTTTTCTTAAGAATAGTGGTGTAACCTTTGGTGAAAAATCCTTTCAGGCCAGTAAAATGTAAAATGAGAAGAGCTATCGGGTAACAACAAATGGAAATAAAATCATTCAGTGGTATAAACCATAGGAGTAAAATTAGGTAGTTACTGTCCGCCAGCTTATATTAATCAAAATAAGCCTGCACTGTCACTAAGATGTCTGGCAGTGAGAACCCATTCACCCTCTCATTACAATTAGTGTTGTAAAGCTCAATAGACAGATCAGCAATGAAAATCGTAGGCCAATTAACTTATTCTCATTTTTCCACCTCCAGCTAGCTCTTTTTGAGAATTTTGATTTTAATAGATTAGTAAAACAGTATGCTAATTGGTTTTTGCTGAGCCTGAAGCCTTGAACTGAAGGAAACTTCAACAGACTTTTGGCCAGGGTCTGCTCTAGGTGGAGGCGTTACGACAGTGGGTTTACTGAGTAGATGGGTAAGGCGTTTCTCTAGGAACCACCACTCGGCAGGACTTCTGGCACATCATTCCGTGAGTTTTCTAGTGATGTGTATTTTCTTCCCCTAATAGATTATAAGCTCCTCGAGGGTGGCAGAACAGGTTGCTGATCTTTATATCCTGCATGTTGATGGTATTTAGTAGACATTTGTAAAATGAATTCATGAAAAGCAGAACACCTAGAAATGAAGTAAACATTGTAGAGAAGTTAGTTATACTAAAGTCTGTAAATATCCTCAAGGAAGAAGGAAGAAGCAGATTTTCTGGAAATCAAGGGGTCTCCCAGTATAAGAGCAATTCCTTTGGTCCAAAGAAGGGCAGCTGTAAGAACAGAGGTATAATTTCTCAGTAAGAAAAATTAAAAGTTCTGAAAGTTCTCCTGAACATGCCAATCCTGACCTGCCTCTCAGCCTCTCAGTGGCAAGGAAGCCATACTAACTCTTGTCTAAACACAAGCGTCCACTTCAATCCACAGGACAAATGAAAGATAAGGTCTGTTTTATAGTCTACTTGGCCGACATGCACTAATTTCTCAAGGTCAGGATATCTCTCTAAATAGAAATACTTGTTTGTTTTAAGGAATTTTATTTAAATTTGTATAAATATCTTAAATTTTAATTTTGATCTCAGTTCACTGCAACCTCCACCTCCCGGATTCAAGTGATTCTCCTGCCTCTGCCTCCTGAGTAGCTGGGATTACAGGTGCCGGCCACCATGCCTAGCTAATTTTTGTATTTTTAGTACAGATGGGGTTTCACCATGTTAACCAGGGTGGTCTCGAACACCTGACCTCAGGTGATCCACTTACCTCAGCCTCCCACAATGCTGAGATTACAGGCATGAACCACTGCACCCGGCCTCATGTAGTTCTTAAAAGGAAGAAAAGCCTGTAGATTAACGAGAAGTAGACACATTAGCAATTTGAATCAAATGAAAACTTTGTTTGATTTCATTTATTTGGAGACTCTTTTGGTGTTTCCGTTTTGATCTGATTCAAGACTTTTAGCTTTGATTCTAAGTTG
This sequence comes from Sapajus apella, assembly GCF_009761245.1. NCBI lineage: Eukaryota > Metazoa > Chordata > Mammalia > Primates > Cebidae > Sapajus > Sapajus apella. The sequence goes on along the minus strand of NW_022436946.1, from coordinate 75,265,611 downwards.
AACTGGTTAATTTGTGATTATTTTGCAAAATCATAACAGAATACATATCTGGGTTCAGTTCAAGGTGCAGCAAGCCGTTTTTGGTGTTTCCAGCTTGGTGTTTATGGTCCAGAGGCTACATGCAGACACACACATGCAAATACAAACCTCAAACCAATTAAGGTATAATTAGGTTTAGAATAGGGAAGGATACACAACCAAAAAACCTCAGCAAGCCTGCGTTTTGGTCCCAGGGGAGAGAAGAGGAGGATTTGAAGGAATCCCCATCATATGTATTGCCAGCTTGGGCTCCTCCACAAAGGGCACCACTTCATCTTGGTCCCATGGGCAGACTTCACCTGTGGCAGGTGAAGGGGAAAGCCTAAGACATCCTTCGCCCTGGTGCAGATGTGACTTACAGAACATAAAACATAAACACAGAAGGGATCATCTGGGTGGCTGCTCATACTAGGCAGGCATTATAGCTCCTGACAAGAACCAACCCATCCCTAAGGACCTAAAATCACTACAAGAGAGGACAGAAGTCCTCTCATAATGGCATCCCAGTAGTAACTGCGATGCATAGGGCCACTGTAGGTAGGCAGCTGGGATAAACCAGCAATGTCTTGCTGTTTCTAATTCTTCTCCCCAAGAAGGAGGCACCTACTTCCTGCCTCCAGCCCATATGGTCTCAACCCATGGCTTCAATACCTAACAAAAACCAGCCTTGATCCTTCCTTAGTAACAAAGTATAAATCGGTCATTTGGAATGAAGCATTTTCAAACTATTCCCTTCCCTATAATCTTCTGAAGAACCTCTGGGATAAATGAACATTGCTATTTAGGTATGGTTAAATGAATTACTTTTCAGGAGCATATTTACATAATAAAAGGTGTGAAAAACTTGAATGGATAAGTTATTTATAAAGAAATTTCAGGAAGCAACTAATCACAAGGGGAAAGACCTGCTAAGGCACTGGATTTTGCTGGAGCTACCTCAGACAAATTCAACTATCCCATCTTTCGAAGCCTTCCCATTAATGAGGCTGTGACACTGTCTGTCAAAACTACCTGTCATTTGTTTCCAAGGCAGGAAGCATCCATACCCCTTCATACCTTAATCTAATCTCCTCCATCTCCACCCACTCTAATCTCTCCCATCTCTACCCATTCCCACTTCTATGACCACCTTCTCCCCATACCCACCCCCCGAAATGTCTACTAGGCAACTTAGTGAAGTTCTGTCACTCTCACAACCAGCCCCATCAGCAATGATTCTGTAAATATCCATGTGTCCTCAACTCCAGGTCAAATTAGTCCCTTTGACTAATTTGTATGGGAACAGCAGCAAAGGCACCAGAACTTGTCTCATGGCTTACCCAGCAAGGGTCAGAAGAACCATCCCATCCCTAATTTAAACGGTAAAAACATTCATTCCCTCAAATTCTCTTTCAATACAATTAATATACCTTCCCAAAAAGTAAGGAGGAGTTTGAAAGTTAGATAGATTGATGATTGTATGTAATGTTCTGTAAGTTATGATTAGTAAGCATGTTTTTAGGATATTTTTCTGCTCTCCAAAGAGACCAAATTCCAAAAGATAATTTACTTTTGTATGTTTTCACATTTTGATATAAGTTTGGAGCCATATCTGGTTCTAATTTCATTCCCCTAACGTGTTATACTAGTAGAATTTCACAAATTATATAGAATTAGAACTGCAACCCTTCTGACTGATGCCTTTTTTTTTTTTTTTTTTGTATTCTACAATGCAGTTTATGTCACACATTCTTTCCCTGCAAGGATTATGTAAGGAGGCATGCTGGCCTGCTAGCTCTATGTTACTTTAAGTATATGCACACATACAAAAAGGAACAAAAATAGCTGGGAATTGATTATGTTGATATTCTGAATAAAAGCAATAGTTCTAATTATGTATGTCTAATTAGCCACAGCTCTTCAAGAATTGGTGCAAATGTCACAAGGTTTATAATGTCAGCATTTCATCTTCCCAAAAATGCTATTTGATGGCATAAAACCAGAAAAAACTAATGGTCCCAGAAGACAGCACGTAGATTAGACAAAGGTCACTGTGTTTTAATGAACAGTACTGTTAATTAATGAGAAAACAACTGGAACATGAGCTTTTAAGCATTGTGAATTTGTACCCAAAAAAATTAATCTTTACCTAAAACAATTTTAAGTAGCTAAAAAACAAAATAAGTGCAAGAACATAATTTGAACCTCAAATGGTACACCAAAGTCATATGTATCAATTAAATTGCATCAGAGTTCTCAAATGTGACATATGAAGAGGCTTCTTTAATGCCTAGAAAAGAGGGTTCATGTAGATTAGTATGCTCAATACATATTATAGATAAAATTCAGGACTAGCTCTATTATTGCCTCTTAGGCTTCTTAATTTCCTTTTCATTTAAGAAGAAAAAAAAAAAGTTCTTCTATGTTTTACCAAAATTCTGTGAGGACAAATGAGAAGACACTAACTCATTCAGAGTGAGTGATAAAAATAATAAATGTTGAATGGCTTTGCTTTTGTGAAGAGCTATCAAAGCCAAGCTTATAGAGGCTTCAATAAGGACAGGACCATTGTTAATAACATCATCTTTCCACTCCAGCTTTCCCCCAAATAAGTCAAGTATTCTGAATATTATTCACTGATCTCTTTAGCTGCCATTTCAGTAAATAGTAAGCATTTTATATCAACCAAAAACAAGCAAGATAAAATGAACTGATTTATCCTGAGGTACAGCAGCAAAGGCACCAGAACTTGTCTCATGGCTTACCCAGCAAGGGTCAGAAGAACCATCCCTAAATTAAATCATCTCAACTGAATGTAACATTTTTTTATATTTTCAATTCATATGAACATAAAACAATGAGACCTCATCCAAAGGGTGATTTAGAGAGTACCTCTAATCAAAACAGTGAGATCAGACCTAGCATCTGGATTTGAAGAAGAACACATTTCCTCTTAGGAGTCTATCCCGTTGTCTAGATTGCCGGTAATGGCTTTTTAAATTTAAATTGTTGTTGAAATAATTGTAGATTCACATGCAGTCGTAAGATATAGTAGACATATCTGGTGTATACTTTACCCAATATCCCCAAAAGATAACATTTTGTAAAACTACAGTATAATATCACAACCAGGATAATAGTGTTGATAGAGCTCACAAATCTCATTCAGATTTCTCCAGTTTCACTTGAATACGTGTGTGTGTGTGTGTGTGTGTGTGTGTGTGTGTGTGTGTGTGTGTATGTATTAGCACTGTACAGTTTTATCACATGCAGAGACTGGTATATCTAACACAACAGTCAAGATATTAGACAGTTCTGTTCTCACAAGGATCTCTCAAGTTGTGCCTTTCTAACCACAGCGACCTTCTCCTTCCCACTTGCACGCCCCTTCCCTTCCCCAGCCTGACACCTAGCAACCACTAATCTGTTCTCCATTTCTGAAATGTTTTTATTTCAAAAATGTTACATAAATGGAATAATATAGTGTATAACTTTTTAAGACTGTCTTTTTTTTGCACTTAATATCATTCCCTGGCATTTCATTTATGTTACTCTGTGTATCAATAGTTCATTCATTTTTATTATTGAGTAGCATTCCCTGGTATGGAGGCACCATAGCTTGTTTAACCATCCTCGTGGTGAAGGACACCTGGGCTGTTTTTAGGTTTCGGGCATTATGAATAATTCTGCTATGAACATTCATGTACAGGTTTTTGTACAAACATAAGTTTTCATGTCTCTGACATGAATGCCTAAGAGAACTATATGTTACATATGGTAACTATATGTCCAGTTTCATAAGAAACGACCATACTGTTTTTCAGAGGGACTACACTGTTTTACATTCCCACCAGCAGTGTTTGAATGGTCCGGCTTCTCTGTATCCTCCCTAGCATTTTGTGTTGTAACTATTTTTTGCCACTATTTTCTATTTTAGACATTCTGCTAGCTGTGTAGTGATACCATTGTGATCTAATTTGCATTTCCCTGATGGCTAATAATGTCAAATATCTTTTCACGTGCTTCTCTGCCATATGGGTAACCTCTTTTATGTATGTCCTCTTTTATGAATATTCTGTTTATATCTTTGCCAATTTTCTAATTGAGTTTTTGGTTTTTTACTGTTGAGTTTTAAGGCTTCTTTACATATTTTAGATATTTGTCCTTTGTCAGATATGTAGTTTACAAATGTTTTCTCCCAGTCTATGGCTTGTCTTTTCATCCTTAGTACCTAGGCTCTCACAGAGTAAGTTTTCTCTTTTGATGGAGTCCAATTTATCGATTTTTGCTTTTCTAACTTCTGTTTTTGATGTCAAGACTAAGAACTCTTTGCTTAGTTCAAATCCCAAAAATGTCTTCATCTTTTTTTTACTGAAAGTTTTATTTTATATTTAATTTTTAAATCCATAGTCTATTTTTAAATGATTTTCATATAAGGCAGGAAATATAGATTAAGGTCCACTTTTTTGCCTATAGATGTCTGATTTTTCCAGCATCATTCGTTGAGGGCTCTTCTTCCTCCATTGAGGTGCTTTTGCACTTTAAAAAAAAATCAATTGAGCATATTTGTGTGGGTCTTGTTCTGAATTCTCTACTCTGCTAACTGTTCTATATGTCTATCCCTCCACCAATACCACACTTTTGATTACTGGAACTATATAGTAGGCCTTAATATCAGGTGAAGTGATTGCTTTTGCTTTATCTTCTTTGTCAGCATTGTTTTAGCTATTCCAGGTCCTGTGTATTTTCATATAAATTTTAAAATAAATTTGTATCTCCAAAAAAATAACCTTGCTAAGATTTTGATAGGAATTTTATTAGACCTGTAGATCAGTTTGGGAAGAATTGACATCTTTACTATGTTGAGTCTTCTAATTCATAAACATGGTATTTCTCCTCCCTTATTTAGGTCTTCTCTGATTTCTTTCATCCGCATTTTGTAATTCTCAACGCACATAAACTGTATTTTTCTAAGTTTATAGTTAAGTATTATTTTTATTTGAAATTGTTGTAAATAATATCATGATTCTAATTTTTATTTCCACATGCTCATTGTTAGTATAAAGAAATATGATTAATTACATATTACATATATGATCATATATCATGCAACCTTAGTGAACTCATTCATTTCAAGAGTGTCTTCATAGATTCCTTGGGAATTTTCTGTAGTCAATCATGTAGCTTGCCAACAGACCATTTTATGTTTACCTTTCCGAACTGCATGCCCTTTTTTCTTTTATTTGGCTTATTGCAGCAACTATTAATATAACTTACAATACTATGCCAAATAAGAAGGATGAAAGTAGACATCTTGGTTGTTCTTAATTTTAGGGAAAAGCATTCAGTCTTTCACTATTAAGTATGATGTTAGCTGTTTTGTAAATGCTATTTATCAAATTAATCTGTTAAACCTCTTTTCCTAACTTGCTGAGAGTTTTTTTTCCTTATCATAAATGGGTGTTGGATTTTGTCAAATGCCATTTCTTCAACAATTGATATGGCTATGTGATTTTTTTTCTTTAGCTTTTTTAGGTAATGTATTATTTTGATTGATTTCAACCATTGAACTAGCCTTACATACCTGGAATAAATCCTACTTACCTATATATTGACTGATTCAGTTTGCTAATATTTTGTTGAGGATTTTTGTATCTAAGTTTATTATAGATATTGGCATGTAGTTTTTGTTTTGCTTCGTTTTATTGTCTTTGTCTGATTTTGGTGTCAGGATAATACTGACCTCATAAAATGATTGAGAAAACTTTTTCGCCTCTATTTTTTGGGAGAAATTATGTGAAAATGGTATATTCTTATTTAAATGTCTAGTTGATTTTGCCAGTGAAACCATTTGGCCTGGACATTTCTGTTTGGAGAGATTTTAAACTATAAGTTCAATTTCTTTAGAGGTTATAGGGCTACTTATATTGCCTATTTCTTCTTTGTTGAGTTTTGGTGGATTGTAGTTTTCAAGAATTTGGTCCATTCTAAGTTATCAAGTGTATGTGCCTAAGGTTACCATAGTACTCCTTCATTTTTTCAGTGGTTGTAGCACCTGTGGTGATATCCCCTATTACATTCCTGACATTGGGGATTTTTGTCAGCTCTCAAGAAAGAGATTTATCAATTTTATTGATTTTTCTCAACCACTTTTTTGTTTCATGGGTTTTTCATATTGTTTTCCACTTTTCAATTTCATTAATTTATGCTCTTTTCTATATTATTTTCTTCTATCTGCTGCCTTTAGGTTTATTCTACCCTTCTTTTTCTAATATCTTGAGGTAGGAGCTTAGATTATTAATATGAGAACTTTTTCATCTACAGTGTAAGCATTTAGTGCTATAAATTTTTCTCTCAGTATTGCTTTTACTGATTCCTACATATTTTATGTCATTTTTTATTTTCATTCAGCTCAATGTATTTTTTTTTAATTTTTTGAGACTTCCTCTTTGACCAGTGGATTACTGAGAAGAATACTGATTAATTTCCACATGTTTAGAGATTTGCTTATTGTCTTTCTGTTACTGATTTCTGATTTTATTCCACTGTGGCTTAAGAACATGCTCTGTCTGATTTTATTCTTTTAAACTTGTTGAAATTTGTTTATGACCCAGGATATAATCTATCTTAATAAATATGCTATGGGTGCTTTTTAAAAATGTGTATTCTGCTAATGTTGGGTGGGATGTCTCATATCAGTCAGATCCTGTAGGTTGAATGTGTTGTTCAAATAGTTTATATACTTGTTAATTTTCTTTCTGGTAGTTCTATTCCCATAGTTCTGAGCAGGGATAGGGTGGGGTGATAAAGTCCCCAAATATGACTTAAGATGTGTCTATTTTTCCTTTCACCCCCATTAGTTTTGCTTTATAAATTTTGAGACTCTCTTGTCATTTTTTCCCTCACCTCCTTAAAAAAAAAAAAAAAAAAAAGCAGCAAGCAATATTTCTGAACAATAGGCCTTGAATAAAGAACTTGTAAATGTAATTTATCCTGCCTCACTGCAACATAAAAATAGTGCAGTGACCTTGGCATACCTAAGAACAATGGGCATATATCTGTCATCTGTTAAGATCAGTGGGCATATTGGTGTCATTTGTTTCCATGAAGAAGAAAAATTACTACATGGTAGTGTCCGGGGGCTCAGGCCACATTTGGGATTTTCTTGGGATCCCTCATAATATGAATTCTCACAACCGGAGCGCCAAATGTCCTGGCATAAATAGGAATTAGGAACAGGGATAAAAAGTGGACCTGCCATTCAACCTAGGTTGGGCACAGGCACAACTACATGGGTATTTTAGGCCTGAGTATGTTTTCTGTATTTGGAAAGATATGCTGGATTAAAAACAAGTGATCTGGAACTTTAGATACCTTAATAAACGAACAGATTCAACTACCCAGATATACATTCAAAACCAAAACAAAGCCAAAACGAAACAAAACCCTGGGATAATTGATGAGTGTATGTTGACCCTAGTTTCAGTTATCCATGTGTAAGGTCATCTTTGAACGTTTATTCTATAAGTAATTTTGAATAACTGTGAGTAAGCGGTGATGATATTAGGTATTTATTTCCCATGATAAGAAATATTGTGGATTACTTAGTATCCTACAAATAAAAGAAGGATAGAATGATATAACTCTACTAGGCATTTCAAAAGTGCAGTATATCATCACATGCTCTAACTAAAGAAACAGACATTTGCCTGAAATTGGCAACAAAAATGCCACATTTATAAATTTGGTAACTGTTTTTATCCTGGGAGTAGAATGGGAAAGTGGGGAGTAGGTTAAAACTTTTATTTTCTCTGCTTTATATTTTTGTGATGTTTGGAAGTTTTAATAAAGATCACGTATCACTTTTATAATTAAACTGTTATAATAAAAATCTGTATTCTACATTATAAATGTTGAATCAACACTTGCTTTAAAACAAGAAAGAGAAATACTTTTTAAAGGAAAAACAATTTTGATAAATTAAATGCCTGTCTTTATAGGAAGAAACAACAAGGTGACTGTGCTAAGCTTGCTCCAGAGATGCTTTTGTTTTACAAATTCCATTTGGTTTTTCATTCTATCACCGACTGTTTAATGAGCTACTTTAGCTGGCCTTTCCCCAGGGTTAACTCACAACTCTTCCTAAATAATCTCAGTCATTTTCCTGGAACAGGTGTTTTCTAGGCAGCTCTCGCCAAAGGGTAGCATAATAATTAACAAGTTTCAGATCCAGAGGATTCAGGGTCTCATTTCTGGCAAAGGATATACAGGTCTCACACTGTAATGCTTTTGAAACTTACTGTTTTATAAGGAGATTTTGACACTGTAACAAAAGAACTATGTATACTTCTAAATATTTGCTTCTTTTTCTCCAAGAACAACTATTGAAGATTTAGAGATTATGTCACTCCTTGCAGCAAAATGAAGCTCTATTTTCTGTAAAACTTGCCATTATATTTCAGGATCCACTATTTTATTTCAGATATTTCACATGTTACTGGGTAGCTAAAGTCAGCTACACTATAAATTCCAGACAAGACAGATTCATTATTCAGCCTGCACACTTAGTATTGAAACTGACTCCCAAATTTGCGAAGTATTAGTGACTTGAAAAGGAATAGCATTCCGTGATAGGAAATGCCAACAATGTGAGGTTCAAATGCTCTGCAGATTTAGTTTAATTTGGAGAAAGGAAATATTCTTAATGTTAGATGTTAACAACTAGATCCTTTAGACAAAGTGCCTAAATATCCGAAAGTATTCATAGAGCTTCTTGCTGTGCTTTGCTCCATAATGCTTCTCTCTGATATGTCTTATCTGATATTTTAGGAGTTCGTGATGATTGTCGTCTTTGGTTTGGAGTTCATCATTCGAATCTGGTCTGCGGGTTGCTGTTGTCGGTATAGAGGATGGCAAGGAAGACTGAGGTTTGCTCGAAAGCCCTTCTGTGTTATAGGTGAATATCAGAGTCTCAGCTACCTGGACTGATGACACTAGCATCCTTTCCTTCTATCTCCTGTTTTGCAATATTTGATTAATATTAAAAGCTAACATCCATGGAATATTTATCATGGACCAGGCACTCTTGTGTTTTGAAAAGGTTGACTCATTTAATCTTTTACAGCATTATGAAGTAGATATTTTTATTATCCCCATTTTACAGTTGAAGAATTTGAGGCAAAGAGAGGCTGAGTTAGTTGCTGAATGTCATACAGCTACTAAGTGGTAGAGCTGGAATTTTAGCTAGGCAGTTTGGCTCTAGAACACCCACTTATATCAGTTGACTTATATGGAAATATATGGTTCTCCAGTGTTGCCCTGATTTAGGGGAGCATTGATTTCAGTGAATATAAAAAACTTTTTTTGCTCTACAATATGACACCAGATTATGCTTTGGATCAGCTGGAATAGATAGCCATACATTGGTACTGGTAATGCATATCAATTAACATTCTTCAAGAATGATTATAAGTATGGTTTACTTAATGCATTGGCAACTTTAGACTGAACGAAGTGTTCTACGCTCTGAAATACGAGTCCCCCACCCTCCAACCCAAAATCCCCAAATACATAGCACATCTCTGTACCTCCCTAGCTGCTGTAGTGTCTGAGGGACATCATTCACCTGGGTTCCAGCTTGAAATTATACTTCCCAATGAAGAGGCCATAGAACATTCTGGAATTAAGATCTAACATTTCTCAGTAGTATTTAAAAGTATTATAAAATTGAAAAGTCTATATACAAGAGCTATTATTATTATTATTTAGCAGCTAAATTTGGTTTTCTTGCTTTTTAGTCTCTATTACTTCTTAGGCAGTCATTCAAACTCAAATACTAAAAATTCTTGATGAGGCTTATTTATTTCAACTATTTTCAATCTGAAAAAAGTAGGTTTTTAATTTACAAAATAGTTTAGACTATCTTCTTCAGCTACCACAGGTTTTCTGTTTTGTTTTAGGAGTCAGGAATTGCTGAGTAATCTTCTTAGTTTCCTCCCTTACTTCTGTTCCCTACTGTGGGGGCAGAGTGGATTCAAGGAAGAAAGTGTATCCCCATCCGTGGGCACTGTTAAGAAGACTCCTTTATTCCATACTTCTTTCATAGTATGCACATTTCAAAAGTCTTCATTTATTAAACCAGAATTTATGGAAATTTGGTTGTGGGTGAGACACTAGTTTTACAATAGTGAATCTAGTGAAATTCTAAGTTAAATCTATCTTAAAATAGATTTGGCCCTTGTGAATGCAGTCTGTTTGTCCAGCTGCCTATCTTCTCCAATAATAGGCTTTACTTCTTTTTGGAAGCTGTTATGCTAAGATATGGAGGAAAGTAGGTGGTAACTCCCAGCCTTGAAGGTTCTTGAAGCCCCAAGGCATATTAGTGAAGGCATTATATTTTTCTCCCTGGAGATATATTTTTCTCTCTGAATTCTCTACTCAGGCAGCATTACGAAGGACTATAACTTGATGTGAAACTACTGCACAACAAGTACTTTCTGTCCCATAAGGGGCCCAAACAAAACAATTCACAAGGCAGATGGTTAGCCAAGATTCACTCAGCTTCTACAGGATAAGGTCAGTTCATGGATGACTGGAAAGATGTTTCATTCCAGATTTTGAAACCAATTAAAAACTGGTTTTGTTACAATTCCAGAAGCAATGCCAACGTATCTCTGGCCTCCGTACTAACCAGAAGATTTTTTCCCAAATATCTGTTGCCTTTTGATAACTGTTTTCAGTTATAGATCCATCAACACACCTTAGTCCTTTAGTCTTTCTCTTCCTTTCTCAGGTCCTTACAGGTCTGGATATATTATGTAGTTCTAAAAATAATGTTACATTATCTATGTTCTTACTTGCCTTTGGACCTAGCAATAGTGACCTTAAAAATTTAGTATGAGTCCTGGCGCAGTCACTGCTGCCTGTAATCCCAGCCCTTTGGAAGGCTGAGGAAGGCAGATCACTTGAGCCCAGGAGTTTGAGACCAGCCTGGGATGAAAAGACCCTGTCTCTACAAAAATTGAAAAATTAGCCATGCGTGGCAGCATGCACCTGAAGTACCCACTACTCAGACAACTGAGACTGGAGGATCACTTGAGCCCAGGAGCTCGAGGCTGCAGTGAGGCATGTTCCTGCCACTACACTCCAGCCTGAGTAACAGAGTAAGACCCTGTCTCAAAAAAAAAAAAAAAAAAAAAAAAAAAATTTAGTATGACATGGTTTAGGCATAATTGCAGTTTTGTTAGCCCGTCAGACCTTTTCTTTATTTAGATATTTTACTTCTAGTAATTTAATTGCTTTGGAAGAAAATTTCATGGATAAATACATAATGAATCCCATTAGAACAAGGTCTAGATTTGTACTTACAGTTAGGATACCTATGAATTTTTTTTAGTCTTTTATTAAATGTACGTGTTTGATCCAAGGTCCAGCTGAACAGATGTTATAGTGAAGCACGTTCAAATATGGCTTATCAGCATGAGGTCAGTAAAATTTAACGTACACAGAAGAATCTAACATCACCTTCCTGAAGGCAGCAAGCTGTACCAGATAACTGTTGAGACTATTTCTAGGCCTGTTCAACAGGTTCATAAAAATGCTTGATGTAACTTGTAAAATAGTCAAGTGAACACTGTAGTCCCCTTGTTCAAGCTAATTTACTGTGACAAACTGAAAAAAGGAATAGCATCTCTCATCTGTCCATGATAACTGTTCTGAATGTTTGGAAATGTAGCTAAAACCTCTCAAAGCTTCATGTATTTGTAAGATTTGATTACTCTGAACATGCCAAATATACACCCAAATGTTTTTAGAAGTCTTTTCTTGATTCAAGAAAAGAACATAGAAAAGATTGTGGTAAACTGGCTGTGCCTTCTACCTGAGAAGTGCTTTCTGTAAGCACACCAATGTTTTCTTTCCAGTTCAAAACAGACTAAAGCTGCTACAGTGGTCAGCTAACAAGCCTCATACAGTATTGCACCCTATTGACAAAGGCTCAATTGATAGAGGTTTTATAGGCTAATTCCTGAAGATTTTTAGCATGTCTCCTTCTGAACTGCCCACCCTCCTTACCCTTGTACTCTAGCCAGAACCAAGAGCATTTCAAAAGCTCATTGATTTCATAAATCATAAAATCATTGCATATTTGTGTTTGGAAAATGTATTTTAAATAATTGTAATATAAGGGAAGAAAAAATCTATTTAATGTTTTTAAATTTGGTACTTTCTCTCATTACTACTGTATATTGATTTATCTCTACTTGGTTTTGAGAGTTTGCTTTGAAAGTTGGTAAAATTTATCTAGAATATAAAATTCTTCCTTATATATATATGTGTTCAATTTTTATCTCTCCCCCAAGACTCTTCTGTCATAATAACATTTCTATAGCTATGAGCAATAATTGCTGCACTGCTGATTTGGATAGTCAAGTGTATTTTGGAATGACCATCCAAGCTACCCTTCATTTACCTGGGCTGGCTGCTTTATGATTTCTCTATGTGCAAACACAAATCACTCACCCAATAACATCAGCATAAAGAATTTGTGAATAACCTCTAAGACTGATTTCATAGTCATTCTTTTTCTAGCTTTCATTACTGACCTACCCGAAAATTGCAAATAGTGCCAAAGGCTGATACTCGGATCACAATAATGAGCCTGATGTGTCAGGAAGCCAACAAATTACTTCTCACAGTGGCTTTTTAGATTCCTTGATGATGCTTTTCAAAGGCAGATACAACAGGGCCATATTTTTCAGTCTTGCAAGAAGTCTCAGTGAAGCAGAAAATACCAGCCTGTTATTAGTCTTCAGTCTATATTTGATGCCAAGTATAAGTTGATTTCTTATTGTGATTTCAACAGTTTCTTTTCAGTGTAATTATTTTCACAAGAGGACAAAAGATGCATAAAAATAATTTTATTTTATCCTACTTGGATAAAATTTTATCCAAGTAGGATAAAATAAAATTGAAGCCTTTATTAAAATAAACCACATTGCTGAGGCTACTCTAATATATCTATGATTTCATCTCATTAAAAGACAAGTTGCTAATGTGTTCAAAAGTTATATCACAGACTCCCAAAACTGCCACTGGGTTCTAAATTGATTTGAGACATCATTTTTCTATTTCTCTACCTTCTCCATCTTTTGTTCTAGAAGACTCTTGAGTGACATTATTTTCTATACCTTCTACTCTCTTCCTCTTTAGTAGAAATTATTATTTCACTTATTTCTTGTTAGTCATATACTCTTCTGTGACTTTTTACTTCTAAGTGTTCAGACGCTCTCAGTGCACGTAGATTCCTTCCATGTGATTAACTGGACCATCTGAAGACAATTCAAACCCCTTTGATTGACTGATCACAAAACATTAAAACCATTTCAATCCCTCTAGTTAATAATAGCTGATATTTATTGAGAGCTACTATATATTAGGTACTACTCTAAGCACTTTATAAATATGGTCTTATTTAATTCTACATACATACTATAATGTTCCATTTTATTTTGTTTTATTTTTTGAGACAGAGCCTCCCTCTATCACCCAGGCTGGAGTGCAGTGGCAAGTCTCAGGTCACTGCAACCTCCACCTCCTGGGTTCAAGCCATTCTCATGCCTCAGCCTCCTGAGTAGCTGGGACTACAGGCAAACGCCACCACACCCAGCTAATTTTTGCATTTTTCATAGAGATAGGATTTCACCATGTTGGCTGGGTGGTCTTGAACTCCTGGCCTCAAGTGATCTACCCGCCTCGGCCTCCCAAAATGCTGATATTACAGGTGTGAGCCACCATGCCTGGTCTTTATAAGTAAGAAGTAAGACAAGACTTAAGAAATGTGCCCAAAGTTAAGAAAGAACCTAGATCTATTTCTCATTATTTCACTCTAGTAAAGTATACATACCCAACTGGAAAATTTCCTTTACTGTTTATTAGCATTTTAAAATTAAATTTAGGCCAGTCTCAGTGGCTCGCACCTGCAATCCCAGCACTTTGGGAGGCTGAGGCGGGTGGATCACCTGAGGTCAGGAGTTTGAGACCAGCCTGACTAACATGGAGAAACTCCATCTCTACTAAAAATACAAAAATTAGCTGGGCATGGTGGCATGCACCTGTAATTCCAGCTGCTTGGGAGATTGAGGCAGGAGAATCGCCTCAGTGAACCTAGGAGGCAGAGATTGTCGTGAGCTGAGATTGCACCATTGCACTCCAGCCTGGGCAACAAGAGCAAAACTCCATCTCAAAAAATAATAATAATTTAATTAAACCTTGTCTATTGTCATCAACTTATAAACAAAAGAACATGATACTGTTATGCTTATCATTAGTAATTCAAATCATAAAATCATTGAATATGAAAAGCCAGGCTTTATAGAGCATTAATTGCAGTATCAGCCTTTATTATTTTAACTAAATTATGTTACCTATTGCTGCTCTCTAACCTGAAGGTGAAATTAGGGTCTAAAATAGACTTACTTGCCTATATCAAACTTGCATATACTCTTGAGTTGATGTTATCATGAAGCTCCCTGGGTAGTTCCAAATTGGAGACATCCCAAGAGCAAGTAACATTACTTTTAGGAATACCTTCAAATGTTTGTAAACATTAATAAACTATTGATAATTTAGGTAATTGTTGAGCTGGTATACAAACCTGAAAGTTGAACATATAAGGTAGCTTGATTAGCTAATATGATTGGGCCATATGAAGAAAATTTATTTCGTAAGAGGCAAATGAATAAAGACTATTTCCCACTGTTTCTACAAACTTTAGTAGAGCACTGTAATATGCTGTGTTAACATTCTGTACTATCACAAGTAACATAAGAAAATTCAATCACAGAGTATTTATTATGTGCCAAACACAATCTTAGGTACAAAGGATACAAAAGTGACTAAAACCTGGTCCCTGCCTGTAAGAATAGAATCTCCTGTGCCCTTAGAGAATGGCAAAACTGAAAGGAGGTATACTATAATTGTGGTATTACAGAGCAAAGGTGATGGAAACTGAAGCAGTTCTGGAAAGACGGCTATTGAATATTATGAGTGACTGTATAAAACAAAGGAGCAAAGGATTACCCCCAGGTCTGAGATTATGTTTGAGTCATCCATCAAACATTTATACAATTTCTACCATATCCAAGCATGCTTATGGATGTTGGAGAGGCTGTATGGCACCAAATGGACAAGGTCTTTCTTCTTGTAGAGCTAATATGTTCATGGGCAAAGAAAACAATACACAAATATGTTTTTGAAAAACAAGATAATGTCAGCTACAGATAACCACAATGAAGAAAATAAAACAGAGAGAGTAGAGGCTATCTTAGCTTGAGTGGTCTGAGAAAGTCTAAGTAGTTGACACTTGAGTTGACCTGAATATTAAGAAGAAGCCAACCATGAGAAGGTGTAGGCCCAGATCTTCCCAGGTCAGGGAATTGTAATTGCAAGGATTATTCACACTTGATGAGCTTGGGTTGTACAAGGTGGAGATGTAAGGTATTGTGGCTGGAGCTCAATGAGCAGTGGGGAGAACAGTAGAAGGTGATGGAGAGACAGAGGTGACACCCTGAAGGCCTTGTAGGCTCTGCTACCCTCAATCAAGGTGGCATCTTAAGACAGGCCACCAGGCGAATGTCCAATGGGTTGCCGGCAGGCCTAATGTGAATACTATTCAGGTTATGAACAGCAACATTAATCAGGCACCAAAAAGTATGGTTGTTTAATGCCCTGGGTTCTTTAGTCATCTATGCCTGTTGGAACTTCACATCAGCAGTTTACAAATTATTACCCATTCTGAAAAATATAAACTTAAGTTTATAAGGAAATAATGTTCTGAATTTTTGGTGTTTCTATATTTCTGTCCTTATAAACATAAAATTTTACATTTTTAAAAAAAGTGTTATTTTCTATGAGGAACTGGATTTAGAATGTGATGGAAACTATTTTACAGCCCCAGTGGTAAGTATCACCAATAAGCAATTCCTAAGAGCCTCCTTGCCAAAGGACTCTATTCCATACTCTTAGTTATGATGATTGCAGTGCAGAATTATTTCATTAAAGATTGTTTATTTCTTTTGAGAAATTGTTCCTTTTTGCCTTGAGATGTTATCTGAAACTGTATGATCAATAAGAAGCATTAAACTGTCACTATGGGGTAAATTTTCAAAGTGGTGCCTGCAATTTGCCAGTATGAGTCCCATTAACTTCAGTGGAAGTCCTGCAGTTAAGCCACTGCACATGGCTTTGAAAATGTTCTACAGTTTGTCTTTGTGGTGCCTTTTTTATTTTCAATAAATATCACGGAGGAACTCAGTGCATAGTTGATTGCAGTATTTAAGACATGGATAATGTACTGTGCAGGAGGAGGCTTTTAAAATTAGATTTTAAAGCTTCATTTCTATTAAGAGTCACAACAACAATATAAACACATCTTTAATTCTACAAAGAGCACCTTTCTATAAAGGAATTTGGAGCTCAGTTAGAATATAAAGCTTACAGAGCAGCATTGTGTCCCTCTGAGACATTGTTTATCTCACTCTATAGACAGAAAAGTCGAGGCACTGTGAAGTGGGGGTACTTTGTCCTTAGCCCACAAATCAGCAGTCAAGCTAGGAATAGCATGCTGGCCTCCCAATAGCTCATTGCTCTAAAGCACTGCCTCTTGTTAGAGTCAAATATAATTATAGTATAATCCATTTAATCTACATGTGGAAAAATAATGAAGGAGCAGGAAAAATGAATTTATTAACATATCACTGGGAAACCATATTACATAGATTAGCATCTGTCTTTTCAGGATCCAGATTTTCAGCATGTTCTAGGTGATGTCTGAGGCCATGAAAGCAATTATTCTAATTCCACTGGCCAGAACTGGCAAAGAATCTTATTTTCCTTACTTTGAAAACATAAGTAAAGGGGTTCTACTTGAAAACGAATAAGCCATGTGATGAGATTCAATTTCTGTCCCCAGATCTCCCTCCTTCCAGGGGCCATTATCTAAAGTTTAAAAGAAAACAGATCAGGCACAGTGGCTCATGCCTGTAATCCCCGCACTTTAAAGGGAATCCAAGATAGGAGGATCACTTGAGCTCAGGAGTTCAGAATCATCAACCTGGGCAACATAATGAGACCCCATCTCTATAAAAAATAATAATAATAATTGCTGGGTGTGGTGGTAAATACTGGTAGTCCCAGCTACTCAGGAGGCTGATGGGGGAAGATAACTTCAGCCCAGGAGTTCAAGGGTCCAGTGAACTGTGACTGTACCACTGTTCTATAGCCTGGACAACAGAGGAAGACAGACAGACAGACAGACAGAGAGACAGACAGACAGAGAGACAGACAGACAGAAAGAAAGAAAGAAGAGAAAGAGAGAAAAGAAGGAAGGAAGGAAGGGAGGGAAGAGGGAAGGGGGAGGGAGAGGAAGGGAGGGAAGGAGAGAGGGAAAGAAAGGAAAGGAAAGGAAATAGATATAAGTATTATAAAAGATGTTCAGCATTTTATTTTGTAATAAATTTATTTTTTTAATTGTATTTGGGCTGTGGGGTACATATGCACGTCCTGCATCCTGCAGGATTGTTACATAGATACCTACATGACATGGTGTTTTGCTGTCTCCATCCCCACTGCCCCCCCGCCCCCGTTGCCTACATCAGGCTTTTCTCCCAGTGTTATCCCTCCCCCTCCTCCCCACCACCCTACTATCCACCCTCTCCTCCCCTCCCCTCCCCTCCACGCCCCCGCAACGTAGCCCTGTGAGTGTTGTTCCCTTCCCTGTGCCCAAGTGTTCTCATTGTTCATCACTCGCCTATGAGTGAAAACATGTGGTGTTTGGTTTTCTGTTCTTGTGTCAGTTTGCTGAGAATGATCGTTTCTAGGTTCATCCATGTCTCTGCAAAAGAACATGAACTCATTGTTTTTTATGGCTGCATAGTATTCCATGGTGTATATGTGCCACATTTGTTTTTTCCAGTCTCTCATGGATGGGCATTTGGGTTGGTTCCACATCTTTGCTGTTGTACACAGGGCTGCAATGAACATACACGTGCATGTGTCTTTATAGTAGAACAATTTATAGTTCTTTGGGTATATACCCAGTAATGGGATTGCTGGGTCAAATGGAATTTCTATTTCTAGATTCTTGAGGAATTGCCACACTGTCTTCCACAATGTTGAACTAATTTACGCTCCCACCAACGGTGTAAAAGTGTTCCTATTTCTCCACATCCTCTCCAGCATCTGTTGTCTCAGATTTTTTAATGATCGCCATTCTAACTGGCGTGAGATGATATCTCAATGTGGTTTTGATTTGCATTTCTCTAATGAAAAATGATGATGAGCGTATTTTCATATGTTTGTTGTCCGCATATTTGTCTTCTTTTGAAAAGTGTCTGTTCATATCCTTTGCCCACTTTTGAATGGGTTTGTTTTTTCCTGTAAATTTGCTTTAGTTCTTTGTAGATTCTGGATATTAGCCCTTTGTCTCATGGGTAGATTGTGAACATTTTTTTCCCATTCTGTTGGTTACCAGTTTACTCTAATGATTGTTTATTTTGCTATACAGAAACTCATAAGTTTAATTAGGTCCCATTTGTCTATTTTGGCTTTGTTTCCATTGCTTTTGTTATTTTGGTCATGAAGTCCTTGCCTAGGCCTATGTCCTGAATGGTTTTGCCTAGGTTTTCTTCTAGAGTTTTTATAGTGTTAGGTCTTATGTTTAAATCTTTAATCTATCTGGAGTTAATTTTAGTGTAAGGTGTAAGGAAGTGGTTCAGTTTCAGCTTCCTGCATATGGCTAGCTAGTTATCCTAACACCATTTCTTTAACAGGAATCCTGTACCCATTGCTTGTTTTTGTCTGTTTTGTCAAAGATCAGATGGTTGTAGATATGTGGCATTGCTTCCAAGGCCTCTGTTCTGTTCCATTGGTCTGTATTTCTGTTTTGGTACCAGTACCGTGCTGTTTTGATTACTGTAGCCTTGTAGTATAGTTTGAAGTCCGGTAGTGTGATGCTTCCAGCTTTGTTCTTTTTGCTTAGAATTGACTTGGCTGTGCGGGCTCTCTTTTGGTTCCATATGAAGTTTTAAGTGGTTTTTCTAGTTCTGTGAAAAAGGTCAATGGCAGCTTGATGGGGACAGCATTGAATTTATAAATTACTTTGGGCATATGGCCATTTTCAAAATACTGATCCTTCCTAACCATGAGCATGAAATGTTTTTCCATCTGTTTGTGTCCTCTCTCATTTCCTTCAGCAATGGTTTGTAGTTCTCCTTGAAGAGATCTTTTACCTCCTTTGTTAGTTGTATTCCTAGGTATTTTATTCTCTTTGTAGCAATTGCAAATGGGATTTTGCTCAGGATTTGGCTCTCTGTCTGTTATTGGTGTAATGGAATGCTTGTTATATCTGCACATTGATTTTGTATCCTGAGACTTTGCCGAAGTTGCTTATCAGCTTAAGGAGGTTTTGGGCTGAGACGATGGCATCTTCTAAATATACTATCATGTCATCTGCAAATAGGGACAATTTGACTTCTTCTTTTCCTAACTGAATGCCCTTTATTTCTTTTTATTGCCTAATTGCTCTGGCTAGAACTTCCAATACTATATTGAATAGGAGTGGTGAGAGAGGGCATCCTTGGCTAGTGCCAGTTTTTAAAGGGAATGCTTCTAATTTTTGCCTATTCAATATGATATTGGCTGTGGGTTTGTCATAAATAGCTTTTATTGTTTTGAGATACATTCCATCAATATCTAGTTTATTGAGAGTTTTTAGCATAAAGCGCTGTTAAATTTTATCGAAGGCCTTCACTGTATCTATTGAGATAATCATGTGGTTTTTGTCTTTGGTTCTGTTTATGTGGTGAATTACATTTATAGATTTGTGTGTGTTGAACCAGCCTTGCATCCCCGGGATGAAGCCTGCATGATCATGGTGGATAAGCTTTTTGATGTGCTGTTGGATTTGGTTTGCCAGTATTTTATTGAAGATTTTTGCATAACTTTAGACTTACTTAGAAGTTGCAAAAATAGTACAGAATTTCCATGTTTAAATATACTCTTTACTGAACTTTCCACAAAATATTTTACCTATCAAAACCAGGATATGAATACATACTATTAACTATAGTCCCTATTTGAATGTCACCAGTTTTTATGTGCATTCAATTTTTATATACACTCCTATCAAATTTTTCTCCTGTATATATGCATTAAACCACCACCACAATGAAGATACAGGACTTTTCCATCACCCTAAATAAACTTGGAATGATATACTTTGTATTATTCCTTTACAGTTACTCCCTGTCTTCAATCCTAACCCTAGAGAACCACTAATCTGTTCTGTTTCACTATAATTTTGTCATTTTTATAATGTTATATAAATGAAATTGTAAAGTAGTAATCTTTTGAAATTGGCTTTTTCTTACTCAGTATGATGCTCTTGAGATCCATCCAAGTGCATCAATAGTGCATTCTTGTTTATTGCTTAATAGAATTCCATGATCCAGAGGTAACATAATTTGTATATTTGTTTACCTAATAAAGGTCATTTGGGCTGTTTCTGGCTTTTGGCTATTACAAATAAGGCAGCTATGTATATTTGCGTGCAGGTTTGTGTATGAACATAAGTTTTTATTTCTCTAGAGTCTTATGGTGCTTGTTTATCTTTATCAGAAACTGCCAAACTGTTTCCTTTTAAAATATAGAAATGCCAATGTGAATATGTGCATGGAGGTCAGCAGCCCCGCCTCCTGCCCCACTCTGCCACTGCTGCCAGCATGAACACATGCATGCAGGCCGGCAGCCCCACACCCACCAGCCTGCCCCCACACTGACACTGCTACCAGCACGAGCATGCGTGTGGAGGCCAGCAGCCCCATGGCCACCAGCACTCTGCCCCAGTTGATGAGCATTCACCCCACCACACTGCCACTGCTCTTGGCACTTACAAATGAGCACAGATCCTGCTGCCACCACCCCAACAAAGTGCTTTGGCTGGTACCACCCATGAGAGTGCTATGGCCAGACGTCCAAGAACACCTCAGCCCCTCCAATGCAGCAGGTTCCTAACCTCAAGGAGCCAGAGAACAAACTTAGGGATCCAATAACAGCCTCCCAGAGTTAGAGCATGTGCCCAAAAGTTCTGAGCTGAACCTTGTCCCCCTAAATTCTTCCAGAAACAAAGCCAGTCAACTGAACCCACCTTATACAAGATTCAAACCTTCAACGGCATCAAAGAAGATAAAAGCAAAAAAAAAAACCCATCCAAAGAACAGCACTTTCAAAGACTGAGGGAAAATCAGCCCACACAGGTGAGAAAGAACTAGTGCAAGTACCCTGGCAACTCAAAAAGTCAGACTGCCATCTTACCTCCAAACAATTGCAGTATTTCCCCAGCAATGATTCTTAACCAGGCTGAAATGACAAAAACAGAAATCAGAATGTGGATAGGAACAGAGATCATTGAGATTCAGGAGACAGTGAAAACCTAATCCAGGGATTCTAAGGAATACAACAAAATGATACATGAGATGAAAGATGAAATGGCCACTTTAAGAAAGAACCAAACTGATCTGATAGAGCTGAGAAACTCACTTCAAGAATTTCAGAATACAGTCACAAATATAACAGCAGAATTGATCAAGTGAGGAAAGAATCTGAGAGCTTGAATATTGCTTCTCTGAAATAACTCAGTCAGAGAAAAATAAAGAAAAAAAGATTTAAAAGAATGAACAAAATCTCCAAAATATGGGATTATGTAAAAGACTCCAAATCTGTGACTCACTGATGTCCCTGAAAGAGAGGGAGAGAAAGCAACAACTTGGAAAACATATTTCAGGATATCATCCATGAAAATTCCCCAAACTTTGCTAGAGGGGCCAACATTCAAATTCAGAAAATGCAAAGAACCACTGTGAGATACTACACAGACAACCGTCCCCAAGACACGTAGTTGTCAGATTCTCCAAGGTCAAAATGAAACAAAAAGAAAATGCTAACAGCAGATCTTACAGCAGAAACTCTATGAACCAGCAGAGATTTAGGACCTATATTTAGCATTATTAAAGAAAAGAAATTCCAAACAAGAATTTCATATTCAGCCAAACTAAGCTTCATAAGTGAAGGAGAAATAAGATTCTTTTCAGGCAAGCAAATGCTAAGGGAATTCATTACCACCAGACCTGCCTTATAGATTGTCCTAAAGGTAATGTTAAATATGGAAGGAAAGATTATTACTGGCTACTACAAAAACACATTTAAGTACAGACACCATTGATGCCAAAAAGCAACCACACAAACAAGTCTGCATAATAATCAGCTAACAACGCAAAATAGGATTCGATTCTTCAGATCCACACATATCAATATTAACCTTAAATATAAATAGGCTAAATGCCCAATTAAAAGGCACAGAGTGGCAAGTTGCATAAAGAAGCAAGACCCAAGAGTGCACTGTCTTGAAAAAACCCATTTCACATGCAGTGACACACATAGGATCAAAGTAAAGAGATGGAGAAAAATCTACCAAGCAAATGAAAAACAGAAAAAAGCGGGATTTGCTATTCTAAGCTCAAACAAAACAGACTTTAAACCAACAAAAATCAAAAAAGATAAAGAAGAGCACTACATAACGGTAAAGGGTTCACCTCAAAAGGTCAGACTTAACTATCCTAAACATATATGCACCCAAAACAGGAGCACCCAAATTCAGAGAGCAAGTTCTTAGAGACCCACAAAGAGATTTATATAACCACACAATAATAGTGGGAGACTGACAGTATAAGACAAGTCATTGGGGCAGAAAACTAACAAAGAAATTCAGGACCTGAATTTGGCACTTGACCAAATAGACCTAATAGACATCTACAGAACTCGCCACCCAAAAACAACAGAATATACATTCTTCTCATCTGCACATGACCTATAATCTAAAATTGACCAATCAGCCATAAAATAATCCTTAGCAAATTAAAAAAAAAAAAATCATACCATCCACACTCTCAGACTACAGTGCTACAGTGCAATAAAAATAGAAATTCATTAAAATTAACCTTCTCCTGAATGACTTTTGGGTAAACAATGAAATTAAGGCAGAAATCAAGAAATTCTTTGAAACTCGTTAGAACAAAGATACCACATACCAGAATCTCTGGGACACAGCTAAACCAATGTTAAGAGGGAAGTTTATAGCACTAAATGCCTACATCAAAAATTTAGAAAGATCTTAAACTAACAACCGAACATCACACCTAGAGGAAATAGAGAAACAAGAGCAAATTGACCTTAGAGCTACTAGAACACAAGAAATCAAAATCAGAGCTAAATTGAAGGAAATTGAGACACACACAAAAAACTTCCAGAAGATCAAGGAATCTAGGACTTGGTTCTTTGAAAGAATAAATAAGATAGATAAAATGCTAGCTAGGCTAATAAGGGAACAAAAAGAGAGAAGATCAAAATAAGCACAATCAGAAATGACAAAGGGGATGTTACCACCTACCCCACAGAATTTTTTTTAAACCCTCAAAGACTACTAAAAGCACCTCTATGCACACAAGCTAGAAAACCTAGAAGAAATGGATAAATTCCTTGAAACATACAACCTTCCAGGATTGAACCAGGAAGAAACTGATCCTGGACAGAGACCAATAATGAGTTCTAAAATTGAATCAGTAATAGCCTACCAACCGGAAAAAGCCCAGGACCAGTGGGATTCACAGCTGAATATTACAAGAAGTATAAAGGAGAGCTGGTATCATTCCTATTGAAACTATTCCAAAAAAAAAAAAACAGGAGGAGGGACTCCTCCCTAACTCATTCTATGAAACCAGCATCATCCTGGTACCAAAACCTGGCAGGGACACAACAACAACAACAAACAAACAAACACAGAAACAAAAACTTCAAGCCAAATTCTTGATGAACATAGATGCAAAACTCCTCAGTAAAATGCTCGGGTTTTACTGATCCCAATACTAATTTTACTTTCCTGCTAAAAGATAAATATAATGACATTAGTTACAGCCTTAAAGTACTACTCCAATGGAATAAAATGTTTAAAATTGCCACCAAGACCCAATGGTGCTTTATAGAGTTGGGTTCAATATTCATTGTTCTAATGTGATCTAAAAAGAGGTCATTTGTTCTCCTTAATTCAATACCTCTCAGAAATTGCCCTATTCTTAAAACTATTCTTTAAGACTGCTTCTCCTCCAAAACTCTGCCTAATGTCTCCCCTTGGAGCTTCCATCATAACCAACAAAAAAATTATTTTCTCAAAGTTAGAAACAACCCTGTGTGGCCAGATATATGAATCTCAACTTTATTCTCACTCTGGTTATAAGAAATGCTGGAATAATTAATTACTCATTTGGAAAAAGATAAAGTTGTATCGATATCTATCTTAACAGATTCCAAGATAAACTCCAAATAAATCGAAGATTTAAATTAAATAAGACCGTAAAACACTGGGCAGCAGAAATTGGTAAATTCTCTTGGAGCCTTGGAATCTGGAAATATTTTTAAATTATAACTAAAAATACAAAAGTCATAGAAGAAAATATTGATAAGTCAGAATACATAAAATCAAAGAATACTGTGTGATAAACTAAACAGCAACATCAAAAGACAAATGTGAAAAAAATATTTACAACTCCAACCAAAGAATAGAAGCTAATCACCTTAAATTATAAGGAGTTCTAGAAATCAAGAAAAACCCAACAACCTAATAAAAAATAAAATGGATATGAACAGACCTGTCACAGAATAAGAAATACATATACACCTCTTAAACATACTCAGTCTCACTCAGAAAAAAGAAATACAAATGAAAGCATTCTCTTACCTATCAGATTGGCAAAAATCTGCAGTTTGACCACACACTTTTTTAATGAGACTGCAAGGAAACAGACACTAATACGCCACAGGAGTACAAAGGGGTATTACCCTTATGGAAGAGGGACAGTATCTACCAAAATTACTTAAGCATTTATTCTTTGACCCAGTAAGTCTACTTCCTAATAATTTCATCAATTCGTAGTAAATGTTCACTATAGCTGAATAAACTATGGTACATCCCAACGATAAAATACAGAGAAGATCTTTCTGCACAGCTATAGAAGAATCCCAAGATATATGAAATAAAAGAAACACATGCTACTTTTGTGTAAGAAAGGAGAAAAATAAAAGTTTACTTTCATATTGTTTGTGTTGGTATAAAGAAACATGTTAACTATTCAAAAACTAAATTAAGAATTATTGCCTGGCACAGAGGAAGTACAGTTTAAATGTTGACAATATTGTTTTTGTATAGCAATATTGGAATGGGTTGATGGGTTCATATGATATACAGTTCTTCTGAATTTACTGACACTCTTGGCACTTTTGTCATTGCAAAGAGGGACAATGCCAAAGATAACTTACCATAGGATTTTCATGTGTGCCTCCTCAGTTCTAGGCTGCAGTAACACAGAATGGCATTTTTAACTGATGAAAAACTCTGTTCTAAAAGGTGCTTTTTATTTGCCTTCATTTGTTCTTTATATATTTCCTTAATTTTAAACTTAGAATTTTAGTTGTGCCTTTTCAAAGGATTGCCCAAGAAGATGCAATGAGATGATACATGTAAATTGCTTAGCTTAGTGCCTGGTATTTAATCAATACTCCATAACTCTTAGTCGTAGCAAACAGAATCATAAAAGTGATGTGTTTAATGAAACCTCTAATCACTAGAATTGATATCTACAATCAGAAAAAATTATCAACTCAGACCTTCTTTGTTTTTGTTGATTATTTTTCCTCAAAATTTCTTCAATACTGCATTCCTAGAATTTGAGAGTCTTTAAAATAAAATGTATCTTAAACAAGAATACATTTTATTTTAAAAGGTAAATGGAAAGAGCAGGAACCAACACAGGTACTTTTTGAGTCTGGAGTCTTTAGATATAATAAATAATTTCAGGAATGGCATGTATGGCACCTAAAGGATGTGGTTTAATTAAGGCTTTTGAAGCTTTCTTGTAGACTGGTTGTTAATTATGGCTTCACCTGTGTTTCTCCCAGAAGGCTTCCCTGGCCCCTTAACTAAGTTAATTGTCCCCGCAATGTGCTCCTTGTATTTCTTCTATCATAACATTTATCACCCATGATTGTGGTTACTCAGTTCAGCGTCTTCTAGGCAAACCATCCTTTCAGCCTTGTGCAGACAGGAGGCATCTATCTGGTCCACACCATCCATGCCCCATCCATGCCCTTTAATATTATATACCCAGGTCCTAGAAGTTTCTGAGCACAATGCATGTGTGTTGAATGAATAAAAAGTTTAGAAAACTTTAAGCTAGTAAACAATCACATGAGGAGCCTCATCCCCACCCACAACCCCTACACACACAAAGTAAAAACGACACAGTCAACATGAACAAATAGAGAAAAAAATTGTGGCAATTATAAGCAATAGAAGGTGAAAAATAGTCCCTTTACCTCAGTTATCAGAAGTTTTCAAAAGGATATTTTTTGCCTGCATTTTTTAATCTGATGGCTTCAATTCTTCAATTTGGTCTTGTGAACATGATTGTATTTTTTTAATAAAGTGCTTAAGTTGCATGCATGCTTTTAATTATATGTTCTTTTACAGAAGCCTTATCTACTCCCATACTGCCTTTTTCTCAATTATTTTACTTCTGCCTTTTGCAAAATGTTTTAAATATTTGATTTTAGCCCGTAACACAGGCTCCAAATCTGTGCTTGGAATTTGGAGATCAAAGTACTGTAGCTAATCCTTAGGACATTTGCTATCATGTGATTTAAGAATCCATCTCTTATCAAGTTTCTGTGGTTTTCTGGAGTATTCACTGGTCATAATGTCAAAATGTGCACATCTGAAACTATTTTTGAATTATGCTTTCTTTATACTCTTCCATATTTAGTTAATGGGATAATATCCAGCTCCTGAATGGTATTGAACTCGATTAGACCATCTCCAGTCTCCTTATGAAGGATTCCTAAGTTGTAATATCACATGTTTTCAATAAACCTTGTTTTTTTCCTTTAAATAGAGCATGTCTTATTCAAAAAGCTCATGGCAGCAGGAAAGGAATTGATAATGAAAAGAAAGTGAGTCCAAAGTAGGATTTTTCCTCATAGCTTTAGGATTTGTTATAAGACAATGTGTTTCACCGTCTGACCTGCGGCTTTGAGAGTCAGTTGCCATGAATTCTGATCCTGTTTCTGGAAGTAATTTATTACATTATCTTGTACAAGCCTCTCTGGGACACTCTTTCTTTCCTTTTAAGCACAGATAAGAGCAACAATATAGTTTGTAGGGTTCATAAACAGCAATACATAAAAGCAAATATGAAATTAGAAAGTTCCAAAAACTGCTCTAATCTAGTGCCAGTGAAGGCAAATTTTGGCAAGGATTTCATAAATAAAGATGGGAGTTAGATACATAATTATATGTGACCTGTTTGGTTAATAATCTCACTGAAATACAGATAGATAGATAGATAGATAGATAGATAGATGATAGATAGATAGATATAATAGATATAATAGATCTACACATGGCAACAAGCAGGACTTTCAAAATTATAATGAATGTCAGGTATTTACTCTTGGCTTATATTTACTCAAATTCACTCCTTCAAAGCGCTGTCTTTTTATTCTTCACAGAAGGAAAAGTCTGTTTTCACACCCCAGTGTTTATCCCTAAGGATTAGCCAAGTGCTTAAACTGTATCCATTTTATATTTCCAAAAATAAGAAATTGTTCATTGAAAAAGATTAAGAGAGCAAAGTGAACCAGGTAATTCTAAATTTCCCCGGATAATACTTAGAATGAATTCCTATCCGTAAACGTCCTTTGCTGAATGACGTTTCAGCTCCAGTGGCATCTCCATTGCAAAATCCAAGTAACACAGTGTATTCAAAGAACTTCCTGAAAATATCCTTTCAAAAACTTTTAGCAGTAGGTGATGATTAATCATAACCTGTATGTCGTCTGAAAATAAGTATCATGTTTCTCAAAGAAAAATTACATATTCCAACTCTATTAAACACAACTGGCTGCTAAGTTTCAGAGAGTCCATATTATTTGACTGCTTAGAGTAAGTACAAAAAGAAAGTATTATAAACTAGGTATGTTTGCCTGTTGATGTTTAAATATTCAAGCTATGACCTTGAGTAAGATATCCAAGCATGGAATTTCATCATAGGATGTTGGGATTTCCAGCAGATGTTTCAACTTTGATTATTCGTTGGTGGAATCCAAATCGTTTTTTAAATCTGCAGTAAAATACTGGTATGGGTTTCTGTTTAGAAATCAAAACTGACTGCAGCTTGTCATTTGGTATGTGTGAAAATAGGTACTGAAGAAAATTTTAAACATCTGAGGATATCAAAGTGCAAAATTGTTGCTTCTAAAAGCTTGTCTTGAACTTTCTATGTAAAAGAACATAATATAAAGCTACTTTATCATTGCCCTAAACCATGTTCTAAAACATCAAAAAATACACATGACTTTTCATTTCTTTGATTTATTGAGAACTGATGGAATCACACCTAGGTAATTTATCCCAGATACTACCGTATGCCTAAGTAGGATGTGCCTCCTACTCCATGTAGAAGGATGTTCCCTCCTACTCAGGGAACAAATGCTTCTTTCCTGTTTTATAAATACAGAAACACAGCTTCCTTGCCTCCTTCAGTCGGTAACCCACATCTGAAATTAAATGTTTGTGATCACACTCTGAAGCAATTAGTTTCAGTAGGTTACTGACACTGCAAGGGATTCATCCTGTAGTATTAAATAAATAAATAAATAAATCTACTACTTGACTCTGCATCCCTGACCTCTCCCCCAAACTCCAGCCCCATTCACCATCTACAGAATGCCTACTAGGCATCTCAAAATTAATATGGCCAAAACTGAACAGGTAGTTCTGCCCTTCATGTACTGTCCCCTTCTCACCTATCCCCATGGTATTTCCCCAGCTCGGTAAATGACACTTCATTCACCCAATTGCTTAGACCAAAAACCCTGAAGTCAGCCTTAGACTCCCTTGTTTGTGTCACATCCCACAGTCAGCTTCAGCAAATCTTGGCCTCTCCACCTTCACAATGTGCCCCAAATCCAGCTCCTTTACAGCTCCTCCTGACTTTAACCTCACTCTTGTAAAGCTGCTCTCACCCTTTGTCCAGACCACAGCAGTGGCTTCTTAACTGGCCTTCGAGCTTCCTTTCTGATGTCTGGCTTCCTTTCTGGCATCCAGCCCCCTCCTGATTGGTTTCCCAAAGGTAACCAAAATGATCTTGTAAAATGCACATCTGATCCTGCACTCTGCCCAAAACTCTCCCCCTACTTCTATTGTGTAATACTTAGAAGGACTACTAAAGCTATTCCCAAAGTTATTGCAATCCATCCAGAGCCCTTCCTCACTAGCGTGATCTCCGTGTCTTCCCTTGAACACGATGAACCTGCTTCCACCTCAAGGTCTTTATATTTTTTGTCTGGAACCCTTTCTCTTAGATATGATCACAGTCAGCCCTTCACTTCGTTAGGTCTTGGCTCCTCTGAGATGCTTTCCCATTAAGACAACCTAAAATATTAAAAATGGCCAGGCACAGTGGCTCACGCCTATAATCCCAGTACTTTGGGAGGCCAAGGCATGTGGATCACTTGAGTTTGAGACCAGCCTGGCCAATATGGTGAAACTCTGTCTCTACTAAAAATATAAAATTAGCCAGAAGTGGTGGTCGGCACCTGCAATCCCAGCTACTCAGGAAACTGAGGCAGAAAAATCACTTGAACCTGGGAGGTGGAGTTGCAGTGAGCTAAGATCATGCCATTGCACTCCAGCCTGGGTGACAGAGACTCTGTCTCAAAACTAAAAAATAAAATATTAAAAACAAGTTAATTATAAGATGTTTGCTAAATTTTACCTGAATATCAACCATTTGCAAGTAGTTATATTCCCTGTTCTTAATGATACTTTTACTTCTTGGAACTTCACATCAATATAGACCACCTGCTCCTCTGTGACTCCACCTTCATCCTGCTCTGTATTTCCCCAGGGTTTTTGTCACTACCTAACATTATATTCTGTACTTGTTTATTGCTTTAACATCAGCCTACCCAAGAAGAACATAAGCTCCCTGAGGGCAGAAAACTTTTCTGTTTTATTCACTGCTCTATGTCTCATGCTTGGCTCATAGTAGACATGCAACAAAAAATATTTGTTGAATGAATAAATTGCCTTAACACTTAATTTGAGAAAAGTCATATCCAAAACACTCCTGCTGATGCTTCTTCATTCAACCAGTATTCAAAACGAAGAATGTACCACTTAAAATTTGAGAAATTCAGTTAGAAAGGATCCTTGACACTTTCCAGTTCAATCCAACTCTTAAAGGTATGGAAACCAGTCCTGAGAGATAAGCAGTGACAAAGCTAATTAATGGTGGACAGATAATTAAACTAGGCATTGTTCAATGTTCTTTTTTTTTTTTTTCCCCCCGAGGCAAGGTCTCACTCTGTCACTCAGGCTGGAGTGCAGTGGTGCAATCTCATCTCACTGCAACTTCTACCTCCCGGGTTCAAGCAATTACTCCTGCCTTAGCCTTCTGAGTAGCTGGGATTACAGGCACGCACCACCATGCCCAGTTTATTTTTGTACCTTTGGTAGAGATGGGGTTTCAGCATGTTGGCCAGGCTAGTCTTGAACCGGCTGGTCTCGAACTCCTGACCTCGTGATCCACCTGCCTCGGCCTCCCAAAGTGCTGGGATTACAGGTGTGAGCCACCATGCCTGGCCAGTTCAATGTTCTTTATGCTTCCATACTTTACATCTCTGTTTCTTTTGAAAGTTCCTTTCAGAATTCTGTATACATAAGCAAATATAATGGAACCAGAACATTTCAATTCCATCTTACCTTGCTGCTCTGTTGGCAATAAAACATCTAGCACATGATATACATGGAATGCTAAAAAAAATTATAAGTTTCTACAGAAAAGAGCTCACATTGATAAGACAGGTTGACCTCTCTTTCTCAATCTGCTATGCCATTGAGACAACCTAAAATATTTAAAACATGTTAATTATTTTTGCTAAATTTTACCTAAATATCAACCATTTGCATGTAGTTATATTCCCTATTCTTGATAATACTTTACTTCTTGGCATTTCACATTTAAGCCTTTGTTTGACTTTCTACATCTCTGTTTACTAGACTACCTACAAAATAAAAGCTACTAAAAGAGAAACGTGGGAAAATATGTAAGTGTTCTGGAAACAGAAATGAGTTTGATTTTTGGCTCCGTCTACCATCTAAATGACTTTGGATAAGATTCTTGAACTTTCTTAGTATCAAGTTATTGATCTAGAAAAATGAGGGGAAAGGTATATATATAAAACACTTTTTTTTAGACTGAGAGTTAACATGATACCAGGCACACTAAGGCAGATTAAAGGCTTTATATGTATTATTTGATTTAATCATTACAATAGCCCTGTGAGAAAAAGGGATCTATTCCCTATTTGCAGGTGAGGACACCAAGACTCAGCAAGATTAATGGGCCCGAGGTCACACAGCTAGAAAAGGACAGAACTAGAAATACCTTGACTGTTGCACATGAAGTTTATACTCATAACCTCTGTGCCTCCTTGAAGGGCTATTATAGAGAAATAATGAAATAGAGTCTGTGTACTGGATAGCCCCACAGCCTCATACATCAGAGGTACTCAATAAATGTTGCCCATTTCTCTTCTCTTTTCCCACCACTGACTAAATAAATTACCTTGACCAATGTACTAACCTTTCTAGGCCATAGCTACTTTTTAAAATAAATAATGGTTCTCTTTTTTCTCATTACAAAAGCAATACATGGCTATTAAAGATCATTTGAACAGAAGATATATAGAGAGAAACTAAAATTTACACATAATCTTACCACCTAAAGAAAATCACATTAATATGCAGATATATGTATTATAGTATTTATTTTTGTATATACTATAAGAATACATAATCTGGCCAGGTGCAGTGGCTCACACCTGTAATCCCAGCACTTTAGGAGGCCAAGACGGGTGGATCACTTGAGGTCAGGAAGTCAAGACCAGACTGACCAACATGGTGAAACCCCGTCTCTACTAAAAATACAAAAATTAGCTGAGCGTGGTGGCAGGTGCCTGTAATCCCAGCTACTGGGAAGGCTGAGGCAGGAGAATCCCTTCAGTCCGGGAGGCGGAGGTTGCAGTGAGCTGAGATCACACCACTGCACTCTAGCCTGGGCAACAAGAGGGAAACTCCTGTCTCTAAAATAAAAGAATACTTAATTTTTTGGGAGACCAAAACTGAAATCATCCTATATATCCGGCTATGTAATCAGTTATTTAAATAATGATATTTAGAAACATTTTATCTCACAATATTCTTCTGAGACATGATGTTTTGTGGTTGCGTAGTATTTGTGTTAATGATAGTAATAATAAATTAGCTAAAATATATTATGTAGTTTAGTATTATACTGAGATGTTTTACAGTTAAATTATTCAATTCTAACAATCCTATGACATAGGTACTTATATTATCTTCATTTCACAGATTAAAAAAAACTGAGGCAAAGAAAGTTTCAGTCACTTAACCCAGGTAACCTAACTATTAAATGGCAGAGCCAGAATTGGAGCTCAGGCACATGAGCTCCATAGCCCATGCTCTGGAAAGGATATACCATGTTGTTTTTTATTAATCCATCTTTATTAGAGATCTGGATTGGTTCTAATTTTTTATACTATTACTAGTAGTGTTAGGTATGAGTTGACAGGAGAAAAAAATAATAGTTTAATAAGTATGCTGATGCAAACTTTTGTTAGCCTCTACAGTTTTATCACACATCCCTAGAGTTTAAATTCCTGAAATAATAGTTACTCACATTGTTAATAGTCTTGGCAAATAATGTCAAATTGCTCCCCCAACAATACCATATCAGTTTATCCTTGCAGAAAATCTTCATCAATTACTTTTTCTTCTCTGCCTTGCCAATGTTGACAATTCATTTTTTTAAACTTTGTAAGTTTGATAGAATAAAATTGTACCTTTCTACTATTTTAAATTTCAAAACTAGAAATCATTAAGAACTTCTTTCTATATGTTTATTAGTCATTGTTACTTCTGTCCAATTTCCTACTAGCATGTTTTCTTAGTGTTTTATGTTTATGTATTAAAGATATTAATCTTTTGTTCATCATCATATATGTTGCCATTTTTTTCCAGCTTTGTTTTTTGCATCTCAATCTGGATAGAGTTTTTGTTTTTGTTTTTTTATTGTATGGATTTTTGTGTATTTGTGCCTTCTCAACTGTAAAATGTGGGAAGAATAAATAGGTTTATAATAATTGATGCTACTTTGAAAAGGAATAATATTATTGTCATACTACTATAGGAATAGGCAATAAAATGTAATAGAATCCAAAAATAGGCTTCTCAATAAGTACATGGAAACATTTGGAGAAAGACATAGTTTTTATTTAGATGGTACCAGGAAAATTGACTTTCACATGGGATAAAAAGTGAGATTTGTTCTCTACTTCACCACAGAGACAAAAAAAAATTCCATTAAAGTTACAGATTGTATAAGCTAGAGTAATGCTTAATTATTATACAAATCTCCAAATTCTAGTAACTAAACAAAATAGCAGTTTATTTCTTACTTGTAGAATATCCAATGAAAGTGTTCTTTGTTTTGGGTTGGGGTATATGATAAAGGCTCTGTTCCATGCAGTCATTCTGGAAGCCAGGCTGACAAAGGCACTGCCATCTTCAGCATATTGCTTCTAAGGGCATTCTTACCACCAAAATGCAACTAACAGAAAAAGAGAAAGTGATAAGCCAAATGGGCTTGCCTTAAGCCTGAAAGTGGCATACATCATTTCCATTCATCTTCCACTAACTAGAATTAGTAACCTCATCTCACCCAGAGCAAGGGGTCCAGGGAAATGAGACGTCTGGATGTGCAGGCACTTCTCAGAGATAATGCTATGCCTTGGAAGGGAAGCACATATCTGTGGTAGACAGCTAGCTACCTTTGACACAAAGACTATTCTGAATAGTCAACATAAATTTATTAACTAAACAAACATATAAGTGTGACAAAATAAAATATAGGAAAATATTTTTATAATCTTTGTTGGACAAAGTCATTCTAGATAATTTCTGTGACCTTTAAATGATATGAAGTCCAGGAGTCTAAAGCAGGAGGGGCATGGTTTTGTTTTGCCCATTGTATTTGCAAAGATTGAAGACTTATAATATGCCAGGTAATACATGAAAATGCTTAGAACCATGTCTATCACATAGTGAACAGTAAACATTAGCTTTTACTAGTACTATCTTTATTATTATTAGGATTTCTTTTTATTAACAAGGAGAGAGAGAAGTAAATGTTTCCATACATTGTTAGGGAAAATTGGTACCATCATTTTGAAGGCATCTTGAGGTCAATCACAAATCAAAATATGCCGACAATTTAGTCTCAAGGAATTTACCCTTAAATTCCTTATCCTAAAAATAGATGTATAGGACTATTCACTTCAGCATCATCTTAATCGCAAAAGCAAAAGTAACCTAAAATTCATTAATAACTGTCTTAGTCATTTGTGTTGTAATAAGGGAATACACAAGACTGGGTATTTATAAAGAAAGGAGGTTTATGTGGCTCATGGTTCTGCAGGCTGTACAAAAAGCATGGTGCCTCCATCTGCTCCTGGTGAGAACCTCAGGCTGCTTCCACTCATGGCAGAAGGTGAAGTGGGGCCAGCATGTGCTGAGATCACGTGGTGAGAGAGGAAGCAAGAGAGAAGTGCCATGTTCTTTTTAACAACCAACTCTTAAGGGAACTAGTAGAGCCAGACCTCAGTCATTACCTCAAGGATGGTACCAAGCCATTCATAAGCAATTCTCCCCCTTGACCCTAACACCTCCCATTAGGCCTCACCTCTAACACTGGGGATCAAATTTCCACATGACATTTGGAGGGCCAGATATCTAAACTATAGCATAAGTAATTGGTTAATTAAATGAATTAGTGTCTTACCTTATACGTATTTGTATTGTTTTCATATTTTACTTTATAACTTTAAAATGTACATTTCATTGAAATCATTCAATGTTTAGCTTATAGTGAGGCTACTAAAATAATTCAAAGAACTGAAACAAAAAAAAAATGTGGTGGGACAGGGGGATATAAACATCAAGGACATTGCATTTGCTGCACTTCTGATTTTCCCAGAGAGAACAAGATGAAATTAGTTTAAAGAGAAAGAGAGAAGCCCCAGTGGCCTAATGGATAAGGCATTGGCCTCCTAAGCCAGGGATTGTGGGTTTGAGTCCCATCTGGGGTGAGCTGAGGTTTTTCCAAAACCTAAAATGCAATAAAATAAATAAATGGGGGAAAAAAAAAAAGAGAAAGAGGTAAATTCATGTCCGTTATTAGGGAAAACTTTCTGAGACTCTAGCATAACTTTTAACATATAAAAACTTTAAAAGCCTGAAGTCTCCAGTTTCTAGGAGTCAAGATGTACCCTGTTTGTGGCTTACCTCCAGAGAATGTATCTGTCCTTATAACTACTAGTTTGAAAGTGTTCAACCATACTTTGTTCGAGGATGATTTAGTTCTTTTCATTGAGTTTTTACATTGAGCCATGTTATACCTTCTAAAAGATGCATTATGCAGTGTAATTATAGCAGCAAAACACAGACCATCAGGTTCAGATGTACAATTGGCCTTGCTTTAACCCACTCCTTGAGTTCATGATAGGGAAGTTTTGGATGTGAATTTACCTTATAATGAAGGCTTTTTGGTATTTCAGTGACTAACACCTTTTAGACAGGGTCCATGGTGATCAATTCATATTGATTTTGCTGACTAAATAGTACTTGAGCAAAGTTCCAGTGGCATCTAAAAATAAGCTCTTTCACTGTCCTTACATGTCTTAAATATCATTATAGTATTTATTTTGTTCAAATCTTGGCAGTCACCTCAAATTTCCAGAATTCCTGTGTAAATCATTCTAAGTAATTCAGTAAATTTGTGAACCTACTTCCTAATACCTTGTAAACCTGCATTTCACATTTCTACTGGGCTGCTTGTAATCAATAGCTCTTTCTTCACTGCTTCCCAACTTGTTCTAATTTGTTTCCTTTGGGAGAGGTAGATTTTAAGAGCTCAGGATTACATGCTTTTTTTTTTCATGCGATTTAGAGCTCCTCCTTGTTTAGTAGCAGTTCTACGTCTTTCTCTAGTCCCATTTTCTCTTGAAGCAGCCATAAAAGTACCATCTGGTTTTTAGCATCATTCTATTTCTGCTTTCTCCTCCCTGCACTTTTCTCTTCTCTGAATGCTTTATGCGATAACAATTTATTCTTGATTTATTATCCACCTGCTTTCACAGCCTTCCCCTTTCTGCTCCTCCTCCACCCCTTTCCCACCCTGAATGGAGTGGTATACCATAGTTCTTAAGGACACAGCTCTGGAATCAAGTAAGGACCAACTCAACCACTTATGCATGTTGGGCTTTAGTGACTTGACCACTACAAGCCTCAATTTCTTCGTTTATAAGAAAGAGAAGGTTATGGTACCATCTACTGCACAGGGTTTCTTGAAGAATTAAATAAAATAATATACATCAGGGTTTCTCAGCCTTGGCACTATTGACGTTTGGGGCTGAGTCATTCTTTGTTCTTAAGGCTGTCCTAGACATTGCAGGATGTTTAGCAGCAACCCTGGCCTCTGCCACTAGATCCTCATAGCAACTCTCTTCCCAGTTATAACAATGAAAAATGTCTCCAGACATTGCTAAATATCCCAGGGAGGCAAAATTGTCCCCGTTCAGAACCACTGACGTATAGAAACATTTAGCACAGTGCCTGGTACATAGTGGGGACTTGATTAATAATCTTGATGAATGGATGGTCAGATGAATGATTGAATATTCATTTTTAATACAAGTGTCTAATATAATTCTTGACAGTCAATTAACCACTTAATACATAAATGGATAAACAAATGAACATGAAGCCAGTGAGTTTCAAGGTCTGTCCATAGTTTCTACCTTATACTAAAATGTCGTATCTTCACTAAACACAAGCTTCCTATGTTTCAAAAAATACTTTAGACAATTAACTAACTGCACAGCTTAAACTACTCCCCCAATGTAATATACATGCATATACTTTAAAGAATAGGGAGATTTGAAAATAAACTCTAATGGATGATAGCTATAACAATTATATTGTAGTAGAATTCATTGCTAAAACTTGAAGTGACCTTTTGATTAACCTGAGTATTTCAGGTTGATATTCCAGTGAATAAGCCATTGATGTGGTAAGAGAACAAAGCTCAGGCAACTTTTAAGTATTTGTTAATCTCAGTTATCTTGTGTAAATATTTTTGAGTGCCTACTGTGTTTCAGGCACCATTCTGGGTACTTAGGATACATTCGTGAACAAAACAATGATCCAACCCTGTGGAACCTCCATTCTATGAAGTAATGATCACAAAAATAATAAGTACATATATAGAAATAAAAATATAGATTACTCACAACTTCTAAAATATTAGCATGGGAAATACTCTAGGTGGCACTGACAGCAAAATTCTAGTGGATGACTGTAACTGAACCAGAAACACTTTTGTGACTGCATTCACTGTTTGCCATTTGGTTGCTCATCTGTGTTTTCAGTTTACTGAACTCTAACTTTCTTGTCTGATCTGAATTACAATGAAGGTATTAAATCAAATCTGTGGCTACCTTTGCATGTTTTAGAACTGCAAACATTTAGATTATGATTCACTGTGTGCATAATTTTTTAATTGTCTCAAATCAACAGTCTTACTCTTACTTTTCTAGGTTTTCCTCTAATGAACTACCTTTATAGCATACTTTTTGTGCTGTAGTCTAACAAACCCATAGCTGATTTTTTAAGAAAATTATACAATATATGCTTTTTGTGCCTCACTTTTTTCACCTGTAAAATGGGATCTGTGAGATACCTAACACATAAAGTTGTTATAAGGATTAAATAAGGTAATGTTTATTTAAAAATAAAAAACAAAAAACTTAGAACTAAAGAAAATGCCAAGCACATAATAATTATTAAGTGTAGTATTTTCTGCACTCCTACTGGCCATGTACTTTTTTCTAGTATTTCCAGTATTTTAACTTAGTAAATTAGGTAGTATATCTTTTTCTTTTCTTTCTATACTTGGGAGAAAGAAAGCAGGATTACAAGGAAATAAAAGCAAAATATATAACCGTCAGGGCCATATAAGTAATGTCTCTTTGTAAACCACTAGTCTCAGGAGTAAATCCCTCCACATGATGAAAACCAAGAGATGTGTTTGCATATAACTCTTTTTATAAAGATTTTTTTAATTGCAAAGACACAGTCATTTTTATAAAATTCCAACACACTAAAATTAATAATTTGGAAAGTGAAAAGCCCCTTTATGCATATATTAACTCCAGCTCACTACCTTTAGAGATAATTAATGGTAATAATCAGCGTATAGTCTCACTTTTTTCTTTTTTGAGACGGAGTCTTGCTCTGTCACCAGGCTGGAGTGCAGTGGCGGGATCTCAGCTCACTGCAGCCTCTGCCTCCTGGGTTCAAGTGATTCTCATGCGTCACCCTCCTGAGTGGCTGGGATTACAGGCACCCACCACCACACCCAGCTAATTTTTGTATTTTTAGTAGAGACAAGATTTCACCATGTTGTCCAGGATGATCTCAATCTCCTGACCTCGTGATTCACTTGCCTCAGCCTCCCAAAATGCTGGGATTACAGGCATGAGACACTGTACCCAGCATAGTCTCAAAATTTTTTCCTGGTCATTTACTAGTATATATTTCTATTAAAACAAAATCACATTGCACATAGTTTTGCAACTGGCCTTTATTCACTTCGAATATGTCTTTGGTGTCTGTTTTGCCACATTTAGTTCCTTCTTGTTTCCAACAGCTGTTAAGAGTGGTAACTCTCTGGGTCTCTGGGTACTTACCCACAAAAGCACATGCATTAGAGCTGGTTGAAAAAGTCCTTCAGGGCGGGTACCAGTGGCTTACACCTGTAATCTCAACTTTTTGGAGGCCAAAGCTGGCAGACAATGTGAGCTCAGAAGTTCAAGACCAGTTTGGGCAACATGGCAAAACCCCATCTCTACAAAAAATACAAAAATTAGTCAGGCATGTTAGTGCATGCCTGTAGTCCCAGCTCCTTAGGAGGCTGAGGTGGGATACAGAGGTTGCAGTGAGTGGAGCTCGTGCCACTGCACTGCAGCCTGGGTAACAGAGTGAGACCCTGTCAAGGGATGGATGGATGGATGGGTGGAAGGAAGGAAGGAAAGAAGGAAGGAAGGAGGAAGGAGGGCGGGAGGGAGGGAGGAAGGAAGAGAGGAAGGCAGGGAGGAAAAAGTCCTTCAGCTGAAACTTGCAATGCCAACAACTGACCCCTCTCTCTTTCTCAAAGCACTAACCCAACAAGGGGCACGAGCAGAGAGGCTCAGAAGGTCTTCTCAGTCCACACCAAGAAACCAGACCTTTCTCAGTGCAGGGAGAAGGATGAACTGAATGAGGAATACTCACTCATATGGCAGTTAATCCAGAGGATGACAGAAACATTACAAATGTGACACCATTGAAATGGAACTCCTCTTTGGAGTGTGGAAGCCCAGTCTTACACAACTCACTTGAAGCAGAAAGGAAATTGTATTTGAGGATGTTAAGGTCAAGCTAACTTTTATTAAAATTGCCACAGGAGGTCATTCATCCCTACTTCATTTATACACTTCAAAACCTACTTCCCACCACTCAGATACTTACTTGTGGAGTGATTAAGTTCTCTATCTTTTCTATGCTTTCATTAGATGCTCTTTTTCTCTTTTTTGCTTGTAAAAAGGAAGATTTTTTTAAGTCAAGTGTCAATATGCCAAACATTAAGTATCCACTCCCTTGCAATGCAGTGTTTATATTTACAAACCCTATTATAACAAATATAATATTACTTAATTATGCAGCAAACTTACAAATAATTGGCGAATCAGGTGTAAGAAATACTCTGTACAGGAAGAATATTCAGCTTAGTTGAGGCCTTTGTTAAACAATATGCAAAAGTTGCAGGTGCCATGCTAGGGAATTTTTGGGATAAAGGAAATGTAAACTTATTTGGCAGGAAAACTAGAGGCATGATTATACCTTGTAGTACTTTCACGGCTGGACAGATTTAGATGCCTCTGTCACATCACCCAGAAGCTGTAGTGTTA
Source organism: Sapajus apella (assembly GCF_009761245.1). Lineage (NCBI taxonomy): Eukaryota > Metazoa > Chordata > Mammalia > Primates > Cebidae > Sapajus > Sapajus apella. The sequence continues at coordinate 75,225,282 of NW_022436946.1, read as the reverse complement.
AAGGCTGAGGCAGGAGCTCCTTTTGCCACAGGAAAAAGGATGAAACCAGAGACATTGTGAAACGTTGCCCCAGAGTTTTAAGGCTCTCTGAAACCTTGGGTTTTTTTAATGCTATTGTCCAATCTGTTGAAGGTTAATTAATATGTGGTTCAAAATTGCATAGGGAAAGCACAGAATGGCCAAAGGGTCAAAACTACAGCAATAGGTAGGTCCTGTTCTCTGCCTTTTCACTCCTAAGTCTTCACAGAGGCCAAGTGGCACTAGGTGTGGCTGGGGATCAGGATCTGCATATTTGTGCCTTAAATAGGTCAAAGCGAATTTTTGGAAATATTGTTTTGGTAAATAAAAATTCCTGGTCATGCTAATTATGGCTGTTTCAACCTGTCTCTTTCAGATACCATTGTTCTTATTGCTTCAATAGCAGTTGTGTCTGCAAAAACTCAGGGTAATATTTTTGCCACGTCTGCACTCAGAAGTCTCCGTTTCCTACAGATCCTCCGCATGGTGCGCATGGACCGAAGGGGAGGCACTTGGAAATTACTGGGTTCGGTGGTTTATGCTCACAGCAAGGTAAGATTTGCTTTCTGAGTTCAGAAACAAAATTTTTGACACCTTTTCGTTGATTGCTGTAATATTTAATAAACCTATCACAAGCAAACTTAGTCATTGCAGAAATTGGTTAAAACAATTTTGGGACATGATGTGCAATGTACTGTGTAAAAGCCATCATAAACATCCAAGAATTAGTAAAGTGGATAGAATCATCATAGAATTCTTTTTTCCTTTTTCAAAGATTTTCCACCTCTAAAAAATCTTTCGTTCCTTTTATGTCTAGGAATTAATCACAGCTTGGTACATAGGATTTTTGGTTCTTATTTTTTCATCTTTCCTTGTCTATCTGGTGGAAAAGGATGCCAATAAAGAGTTTTCTACATATGCAGATGCTCTCTGGTGGGGCACAGTAAGTATAAAAATATGTTTTTATTTATTGGATGTTGTGAAATGGTTTTTTTTTAATACAATGTAATGGTTCCTATGGAGGGTCTCAATAAAAATATCAACTTGCAAAAGAGAGTTATGTGGAAAATATACTACTTATAATTGTCTAAAGGCTTTCCACATCTTTTTGGGCCAACTATGGTCTCTTGTAAACCATCATTAATATTTCTTGAGTACTAGCTTGTTGCCAAAATAAAAATATATAAATATATATTATTTTTTGAATTGTGATTAAAACATTGATAGGTTGCTTATTTGTTTTAACTTTATGGAGCACAAATTGAAATTATCAATTGTTATATTGATTTTTCACTCTTCAAAAGTTTATCTGGGTTTAAAAAATGAACGGAAGCTCTGAATAAAATTGCAGCAATGAAAAAGAAGACTGGTAACCATCTGTGAGATCAGAGATTATAGACATCTAATTTCAGAACTTTCCTCTCAAAACCTGCTTTTTCTTTATATTGTTATTAAAGAATAATTTTCCAAAAAAATAAAGTAAAATCATGATTCTCACATAAATAGAAAGTTAACACATGCTAAACATTTTATTTAACTCATTTTTAAAATTTAAGTCATTAATAATGAAGAAACCAGTGAGATGTTAAAACTAGTTCAAAGCACTATCAAAAGAACAGGAACATTTAAAGATCAGGAATATTGAAATCAATGTGCAAATAGAGGCAAAACTGGCTCCTTCCACAGTGTGGGAGGGAAGTCAGTTAAACCTCCACTAGGCAGAATTTATTTACATGTCCATAGGCAAGAATTATTTTGCATTGCTACCAGTTATCAACAACTTACAGAGCTGTAAAATAGCTAAAAGGCTATGAAAAGAGCAGAGCCCCGAGAAATCAGAATCCAAAACCCTGGAAGGGCGTACTCTGAACAACGCATAGTTTTCCACTGAAGCAAAAATTTTCCCTGCATTGTAAAGAATTTATAAAACAGTCATTGGAACTTGTGCCCTAATAAGAATGTCACCGGATATAGGAGTGCTATATACAATGTATAAATTACATTTATTTTTATTTTATTCCTTTAAGGTATTCCAAAGGGGAGTTATATGAAAATAATTATAACCAAGCATGGTGGCTTATGCCTATAATCCCAGAACTTTGGGAGGCCAAGGCAGGAGGATTGCTTGGGCTCAGGAGTTTGAGACCAGCCTGGGCAACATAGCAAGACCCCATCTCTAAAAAAATAATAATAATAATACAAAAATTAGCCAGGTGGGAGGATCACTTGAGCCTGGGAGGTAGATTATAAATGCTTGTCTACAGAATGTCCATATCTTTTTGGTCCAAACCCCTTAAGCTCTCTTTTATACCACCCTTAGTATTTCTTGAGTTCTAGAGTGTTGCCAAAATAAAAATACATGATTTTCTTAAACTGTGATTTAAACAATAAGCTTTTTATTTGTTTTTTATGGTTTTGTTGTTGTTGTTGTTCAATGGAGCACAGATTTAAGTTACCAATTGTTGCATTGTTCCACTACTCATCAAAAGCTCATCAGCAAGACCCAGAACACTTGTCAGAGACAAGGAACATTTTTTAGGGCTGTATCAAGCAGCACTTGTATTTGTTGATTGCATAGCAGCAATAAAATGAATAAAAATCAGAAATACATTCACCTAAAGATTAGAATTTTTTTCTTAAGCTGTCTGAGTAAATGTCTACAAGATTATGCCATTGGTTTCAAAGGATTCTGTTGGTTTAATAATGTGGTTTCCGGCTGCTCCCCACTATTCACAAGCAATAATGGGCATTTCCAAAGAAGAGTGGAAACTTGAAAGAGAGCAGTCATCTGACATTCTTAAAATACTTTTTATATGTAGAGAGCAAATGAAAATCTATGACTCATGATGGGATAAACTGTAAACTGAGAAAACAGGAGGCTTTTCTTGCCAGCAAGGGGAAGACAGTTTATTATCCCAGCCTTCAAAGCAGTGGTTTGAATTCAAGTTTAATTTTGCTTCTCTTGGATAATTCTAATGTGTTTAACTTACTGATGCTCCCAGGTGCCCCTTTTCCCACTGAGATACAGTTGTTGGTGAGTTTAGCCTGGCAGCTCATTATCCTTCTTTTTATTAGTCTTCCCTTTCTCCTTATTACTAAAAAGAATTGCTGTGTTGTGTGTTAAACAGTGTGTGGGAAACTCTTAATATACCTCTCAGTTAGTCACCAGCTTGTTTCCTTTGCCAGAATTACCCACACAGCAGGTTTTCAAAGGTCATATCTGTGACTTTCAGGGGAAGACACATATTTTCATTGATTTCCCTTTCGGCTGTGCTAATTTGACTCACATTTAACCCGTACTTAACAGGTTCATGAATGGCCTAATTATGTTTCTATTTTTTTTTAATCCAGTCTTAAACATGAGAGTAAAAATCTTATAAGATGTCAGACTTTGAAGAATTTTTAAGGCCTTATTGGTTCATAGCAGGTTTGTTGATATTAACTGACTCATTAATGAAATTGTCTGAAATGTAAAAAGACAGAAAAAGCAAACAAGAGAACTCACTATTTCTATTTATTTTAAGAAGAACATATACTGGATTCCTAATGGGAAATAAAATATATTTAGACTATTACACCTTTTATTGATACATTAATCAAGACCTTAGTGAAAAATATGGTTGGGTATTTCTTAGTTAAAATTGCCCATGTTGCACTAATAGACATCTTAATAACTATGGAAGTATCCAGAATAAATAGGGAAAGGACAGCATCCTAAGTGGGAGTATTTCTAAGCGTTATACTTTGATGAAAAAAGGAAATCCCCTATATTAAAAGAGTCCACAGTATCAAAATTAACTATCAAAATATAGTTTTTTTCTACAGATACACTGTCCCAGTGAATTTTCAATACTAATTGCTGAACTCCTTCCATTAAGATAGTGAGGTCTGTCCCCAAGATCAACTTTTGGAGGGTTATCATGGTGGGATCAGTGCTGCTCGAAGCCAAAACAATACAAAGAGTTTTGGTCCCTGAAAGCAATTTCATATTACTGAATAGCAATACCTAGCTCATTGAGTAAGTGAAATAGATATAAAAGACCTGGTACCAAAAACATTGCAAGTGCCCAATCAACTATGATAGCTATTGTTGGTGTAGACACGACTGCTGCGGAAGTTAAATGAAAGCACCTTTAATACAAAAGGAACAAAAAAAAATGCTGAGTGCTTTGATGCAGACCCATGGAACACAGAAAAGGCTTGGGAATTGGAGGTTGTGATGAAAAGATGCCCTGGGTTCTGATGTGGCCACTAAAGTTGCATTGATGGCAGAAAATGGAAGAGGGAAATGACTGTAGTAGCTGAGGCACTGAGAGCTACTGGAAAAGGAGTTCTTCTGATTGCTGGGCGGAGCTCCACTTATTATCACTTTCTATTGTTATTTTTCTCATTGAATGTTTCAGATTTATTCTGAAATAATTTAAGAGTGGGTTTTCCTGGGCTTATTTTGTTATTAAATCCTTCCTGTTATTATTTTTCTCCCTTTGATTTGCTTTAGATTTATTCTGATGTAACTTAAGGTCAGGTTTTCCTGGAGTAACTTTTTCTGGTAATAACCTTGAAGGCCAGTTTGTCCTCTTTCTATTTACTGCTATTACTATAATGAAGATAGTGTTATGGGGTTTTATTTTTAAAAGATGCATACAGCAGCAGATAGTATAAATCTACTCTTGAGTAAGCATCTGAATATAGACTTCACCTAAGACCATGTGCTTGAAGTGAGTATGTCAGGCATGTCGAAGAATTTTATGTCAGCCAGAATTAGTCCAAGAATTCATGCTGAAAAATCTCATAGTCTTTCTAGAAGCAAACCATATAGATGTTTCTATGTATAAAATGTAGTATACTGTGCACTCAACATGTTGTACATCCCAAATACATGCCTTGAGATTCATCCGTCTGTAAAATCTAAGGGTAAGAAATTGTGTAAATTTGTGGAATAAACAATGATACTCTTGTCCTGATAGTACCAGGACCCTTCAGAGAATCAACTCTCCTTACATTGGGCTTACTAATACAAAATGTTTCTGCAACATCATCTAAGCTGATGTTTTTGAATTAATGCTGGCGTATTAAAGTTAATAATTACTTCTTACTACCAAAGCATTATCTGATGGTATCAAAATGTTACTTGGCCATTAAAGGATCAACACACTAGCTCCTAACTATTCAAGAATATGATCAGTTACCAAGAAAAACAGAGACACACACACCCCAGCCTCAACCCACTGAAACATCCAAGCTATTATGAGCATCTGTAAGTCCCATGCCTACCTTATTGGCATGCATTTGTGATGTATATTATCGTATGCCTCTTTGGGGAACTCTTTCCTAATGAGAAATCTAAAGTAGCACTGATGACAGAATATTTCTTCAATAATGTCATCTCACACATGCCTCTGGACACTTTTTCTCAGTGATTATTATTCTATAAGCATTGAGCATAGGCTGTTTTGAAAAAATAGAACTGGTGTCAAGAGACCTGGGTTCTGGCCCTAACATTATGATTTAATGTAGGTATATTATTAAGCAGTCATTAACATCTCTGTAAAATTGAGATATCACCCAAACACAAAGTTGCTATCTATCTAAAATGAGATTAGGACATGTAGATGTGCTTTATCAAGTACTAAGCAAATATTAGTCATTACTGTTGTTACACCACCAGTCTGAAAGAACAAGATGGAATGCTAATGCCCTGAGCTGCTTGCCACAGCAAAGCCCAAATTTTATGATGCCACCACCATAGGAGATTCTAATGTTTGAAGATGGAAAAGCTTTCTGACCTACTAGTTCAAGGTGACTAAATTTCAAAATTGACTGCACAATTTCTGTGACCACCTACTATCTGATCCTAGGTGAATCACCCTTCCTTAAAAGACTTCCTTATGGGCTGAGCATGGTGGTTCATGCTGCTAATCCCAGCACTTTGGGAGGCTAAGGCAGGAGGATCACTTGAGGTCAGGGGTTGGAGACCAACGTGGCCAACACGGTGAAACCCCATCTCTACTAAAAATACAAAAATCACTTGGGGCGTGGTGGCATGCACCTATAGTTCCAGCTACCTGGGAGGCTGAGGCAGGAGAATTGCTTGAACCTGGGAGGCAGTGGTTGCAGTGAACCAAGGTCGCAGCACTGCACTCCAGTCTGGGTGACAGAGTGAGACCCTGTCTCAAAAAAAAAAAAAAAATACTCCCTTATGGAGAAATTATGCTGTGCCATGGAAGTCTACCAACTATATATTGTTCACTGTCTAAATTATAATCTGACCATAGCCTCAGCCATCTCATTAGAAAAAACAAAAAAGCCTGGACCAGAATTTTCATTTGTTTTGCAATAGTATTTCTGAGGAAGAATTCTTGAATGCTAAACACACGAAGGTGCCCCCACTCCACCTCAGATTTTGCTAACATAATTACAAGTCTATGCCAACATTTCAACCTACAGATTTTTCAGAATGTATTTTCTTTCACCTGTATGACTGTATCTGAGCATAGGAAACACGAGGGCAAAAATATATCTAAGCTGTTTCTATCTGCAAGGCACCTTCAAGTAAACGGTCCAACTGAAGAGGTGGCACAGACTACCAGGGATTCCTGAGGCCAGCTTGGGGGAGGTAGCAGGGCGAAGCAGGCCATCCCTGCCCAGATCCTCATCCGTCTTGTTACCCTGAGGCCTGAAAAGGCAGCTGCCAGCTTCTACCTCAGGTCATGAAGCGTGGCAAGAAATGCCAGCTTCTCACTTAAGGAGAATACTGCTCTGCCTAGGACTTCCCTGAAAGAGATGGTGGACATTTTTGTGACTTGTAATTTATTTTTTAATTTTAAAAAGTAAATTCAGCCAGGCACAGTGGCTCCTAAATAATCCCAACACTTTGGGAGGCCAAGGTGGGCAGATCATGAGGTCAGGAGTTCAAGACAAGCCTGACCAACATTGTGAAACCCTGTCTCTACTAAAAATACAAAAAATTAGCTGGCTGTGGTGGCAGGTGCCTGTAATCCCAGCTACTCAGGAGGCTGAGGCAGGAGAATCACTTGAACCCTGGAGGAGGAGGTTGCAGTGAGCCAAGACTGCACCACTGCACTCCAGCGTGAGTGACAGAGCGAGACTCCATCTCAAAAAAAAAAAAAAAGTAAATTCAAAACTTCATGACCTTACCTAGAATATTATAAAGATCATACTCAAAAGTCATAAGTATGAATCACAGACGATGTTTGTAATAAAAATGTAACCTGGGCTGGGCTCGGTGGCTCACACCTATAATCCCAGCACTTTGGGAGGCCATGGTGGGCGGATCACCTGAGATCAGGAGTTTGAGATCAGCCTGACCAACATGAAGAAACCCTGTCTTTACTAAAAATACAGAATTAGCCAGGTGTGGTGGCACATGCCTGTAGTCCCAGCTACTTGGGAGGCTGAGGCTGGACAATTGCTCGAATCTGTGGGGAGGTGGTTCTGGTGAGCCAAGATCGCACCATTGCACTCCATCCTGGGCAACAAAAGCGAAACTCCAACTCAAAAAAAAGAAAAAATGTAATCTATCCAGTGCATGTTAACCAGCATATCTCTCACAAATCCTGGAATGAGGTAAAAATGTAATTAGGTCCAGTATTTTGATATAAAGGTCCATCTCTCCTTTTCTCCTGCTTCTCATCTCTTGCACACACATATATATAAGCAAAATGTCACACTCACATGTGTGTAGAAATCAAAGTTCACAAAACACTATTCGCATTACTTCCCTACTTATATAAATATTGTATTTGTTTTACAATAGAGTAGAAGCTCTCAGAACTTATTTCCTTCACTGACTGGCCAGATTAACCAACACACCTCACTCCCACAAAACATACTGAGGCCTGCAGAGCACGAAATGCTCTTTAGTATCCACAGAATTCTGTTCTTAACATTGTTTGAATGCTAGCAAAGAGTCAGCGTGTTCATTAGCAGATCTTTTCTTTTTCTTTTTCTTTTTCTTTTTTTTTTTTTTTTTTTTTTGAGACAGGGTCTCACTCTGTCGCATAGGCTGCAGTGCAGTGGTGCAATTATGGCTCACGGCAGCCTCAACCTCCCATGCTCAAGCAGTCTTCCAGTCTCAGCCTCCTGAGCAGCTGAGATCCCAGGCAGGTGCCACCATGCTTGGCTAATTTTTTACTAATTTTTTGAAGAAACAGGGTCTCACCATGTTGCCCAGGCTGGTCTCAAACTCCTGGGTTGAAGCAATCTGTCTGCCTCAGCCTCCCAAAGTGCTAGGATTATAGGCATGAGCCACTGCACCCATCCCATTCCCAAACCTTGTTATGCCAGTTGTATTTGTAATTATAATGGCATGGTTTAATTTTATATTATTGCATAAACTGATGACATATGGTACAGAAAGAAAGATGGATGGTTTATGAAAATAGAATGCTTTAGAAAAGCTTGATAAATGCAAAATACTAAATATACTAAAATACCAAAAATACTTTAAAATCAGGGGTGAACACACAACTATGTGGGGGGGAAATCTTAAATATCTAGGACTTTGTCCTCAGATGGCTCCCACAAAAGTTGAGTTCATGTGCCGCTTTAAAAAATTAATTTTAAAAAACACGAAAATTAATGAAAGTAAGTGATGCATTATGAGTGAGATTTATGCAAAAATGGTAAGGCAGAACCCCAATTGCAGAACACATTTTTCATCAAGAATATTGCATTTATGTGCTTTAGGCTAAAATTAAATATGTAACATATAAGTCTCTTTGTGATTATCTGCATTACTCAGATTTCTTACTAAGCAACCAAGTATCCATCATAGAAGTTTCAATTAAGAAGTCTTCTCTGTGTATTCTCATGCATTAATATATAATATCAGAAAATCACCTCACCAACAGAGAATAACAAGGCTCTCTCATAAGAACATTTATTTTACATTGATTCAACTGCTTTATGGTTCTACTAATTCCCTTGCAACACATTTGCTATGCAGAGTAAAAGTCTGATGTATTGTGATTCACTTTTAACACTGTATATATTAGAAGAGAATTAAATGCTTTGACTCAGGAAGTATCAAAAATATATTAGTACAAAAAGAACCCATTAGCCGACCACACTTTAGTTCTTTCTGTCATCCCAAACCCACCCAATCCCTGTCATCCCCACCCACCCAGCCCATATGTAGTCATGAAGCATCCTCTTGGTTCACCCAAGATGAACAGAGTCACTGGGTTTGATTCCAGCACCATCACCCATGGGGCTCAACCCTTGCACCCTAATGCCATATGCACATGTAGAACTAGCAGAGAATTACACAACAAAGGGGGTGGGGTGTGATGGAAGTATCTTCAAAGGAGCAACTATATTATTTATTTAATGTTGGATTCCCAGTCTAAAGACTGTAAAGGAGTGTGTTGTTTATTTGTTTTTCATTATAACAGTAATCCATTTTTTCCAAAATTAACTCTGGCTTTTTACCTTCATTCTGCCCATATTACTGTGTTAACTGTATACTGTAAGTAATAATAGCCACCTGCTCTTCTGCCTGGGAGTCACTCAGGTATGCAGTTTGTAAGCATTTGCAATGCAGAGATGATGTGATACAATCGAATAAGTCATTTTGCCATGGCATACCATCAAGATGCTGCTGGGTTCTTGGAAATCTGTGAGGTGTGTTTCTAGAAAACGAACTGACTGCCTCATCACCCAATTCAATTGTGAAGTCTAGGTATGATTTCCTCTAACCCCTTAAAGATCACATATGCAACCTCTCAAGGTTCTCTGAAACATGCTGATGTTCCAGAATCTCCCCAAGTATTCTGAAGAACTGGTGCCCTTGGGCTCTTGTGTGGGCCTGCCTTTCTCTGACCCTAAACCTAAATGAAACTAATCATTATTGGGTTCAACCAGTGAAAAGATTGACAACATTTCTGGAAGGCAGGAAGAAGTTTATTATTTAGCACAAGCATGGGAGAATGAGCACCAAGAGGGTTTCTGCTACTCAGTTCATGTACAAAGGGTCAGCTAATAAACATTAACAGGGCCTTCCAAGTGCTAGGAAAAGAAAATAAACATAATGTAGTTGTACAGTTCCAAGGAGACTCACTGGTACTTCAAGGGCAGCTTGACCTGAAAGTCCGCAAAAATCAATGAATATCTATGCAGCGCTCATTTTAGGATGGTTTTATCAAATGCAGCTGGTCCTTGCTTTAGAATGTCAAAGCCAGAAACAAGCAGATGGGTCAGTGTGAATACCTGGAGAAGATTCATGTCTTTTTATTGTAAGCACACCTTAAAGACTTCATAATTTTATGTCTGGTGCTACCTTTCTGTTCACATCATGAAACCCAGGTGTCCTCTTTGCATGCACAGAAGGGAAATAATGCACTCTTCAAGTAAAAAACAAAGGAAACCCACACCAACTCCCTCTCTGACATAGAGGGAGACAAAACTGCCACCCTGTTTCCAGATCCTTCCCAAGCCTAAGCTGGCAACAAAATGCCCCTATGCTTTCAACCAGGAAACATCCCTAGCTCCTTTGAAATTAGAGTGGAGGAAGTTTTTGAGGCTGGGGGTTCAGTTACTGGCTATTCAGGTTTCTTGCACTCAGTAAAATGTCATCATCCCGGAAGCCTGAACCAGAGCGTAGGGAGAAAGTGGGCAGAGTCATTGCCCACACCCAGAGGAACTCCAGAGTGCTGCTCTCAGATTTTACAACCTTCTGTTCTCCCCCACAAATCACCCCTGTAAGAGAAAGGGGCAACCCTAAATTCAGAATGAAAAAAAGTAGGCACTCTTTTCTACTCAGGATGAAACACAGCACATTGTCACTTGGCTGTGTCCCATTCTTCAGAGTTAGAGGCAGTGGTTTAAAACCCACTCCCTGAGCACTGGGCCAAGCAAATGTATGCTGGAATGAAAAGCAAAGCAAACCATGAAATGGAACATTTTTGCTGTGACCAAACCATGAAAGTTCTTCTTCAGTCTATTATTAATAAACCCATGTAAAAGGATTAAGCTATTTTTCAGAAAAAGGGTAGATTAAAATCTGCCCCACATATATAAAGATTGAGCATAAAATTGAACTGGGAATTTTTTTCTGCATTCTCAAGGAATTCTTTAGAGAATCCCGTATTAATACTGCTGGTGACATGTGATTAATTTGGCTCCTGTAAAGTTCTACTACAAATTCCCTCTCTCTGACATTGGATCAGCTCTTCCAACCAGCAAACCTCTTACTAACCTGTCCTTGACCCCTTCTCAGACCTTCACAGCCTGAAGCCTTTTTGCCTGTTCCAAGCCTCTGACTCCCCACACATGACCCTCCCTTCTCCTTGTCTATAACTGAAAGGACAGACATAAGCATTCCTAATCCTTCCCTCCACTCACGCTGAGCCCACATCATACCCCCACCATGGAAGCACTGTCCTTTCACGCTACCTGGACTAACCCCTCCAACTGTGCCCTTAACCCGGTTCCTTCTTGGCTACTTTACTCCATCATGACGCTGTCACCCCTTTCCTCTTCAGTCTCACCCTCTCTGCAAACATACAAAGTACATCCTGGAAAGCCTCCCCTCAAGTCAGAGATTCCTGGGAGTTCTTGCCCTCTACTTCTCACTCCAGTTGCTGCCAATGTTCTTGAAAGTATTATTCATTTATTTATTTAATATTTAGTGAGCTCCTCTTACTTTGTGGCAAGCATTATGCTAGATGTTAGGGAGATAAAGAGTAAGTCAAGGTTCCACTTTCTAGTTAAGAAAATAAGAATCCCTACCAAAAGAAAAAGATAACACCCTACCACTCATGTTAAGTGTTATGAAGAAATAAGGAGCTGAATAAAGAGTAATCAGAGACCCCACTGAAGATAGGTAGAGAAGGCCTCTCCAGTGAGGGCGTATTTTGGATAAGACCTGAAGGATGAAAAGGAGCCCTGGGAAGAGTGAGGAAAATAGCAGTTCCAGCTGAGGGAACAGCTTGTGCAAAGACCCTGAGGCAGAAAGATCCTGGCTTGTTTGAGGAGCTGAAAGGCCACTGCCATTAAAGTGCAGTGACCAAGGAAGGGTAAAACCAGGATGACCTTAGAGAGGTAGGCAGAGACAGCTTAGTAGCTTAGAATTTATTTTGAATTCAACAGATAACCATTTAAGGATTTTTAGATAGAAAGAAGAAAATGATACCCCTTGCAGGTATATGAAGAAGGAACTAGAGGAAAGCAAAGGCACAGAGAGCAATTAAGAGGCTACTGTAGCAGCCTGGTCTACCGTGGTGGCAGCAAAGACAGAGAAAAGGCGGTGAATTTGCAAAAATTTAAGGAGATAAAATCAACAGGACTTGCTGATTCACTGAGGAGAGTGAGGAAAATGAATAATTAGGATGATTCTGAGGCTTCTGACATGAGCAACTGGATAAATTGGTGACTCTTGGTTAAGACAGGAAGGAATACATTTGGTGGAAATAAGAGTTCTGTTTAAAACACAGATATGTGAATTGGGAGCTCAGAAAAGTGGCCTAGCCTAGAGGTATAAATTTGGCATGTTTAGCATAAAAGTGGCATTTAAATCTAAGAGAACATTTAAGACCACCTGGAAAGAGAGAAAACAAAAAGGGGATAGAAAAGAAAGGAAAGTCTAAGAAGAATAAAATTCTTAAAAGAAGAAAAAGATCTAGAACCAAACCTTAGAATCCAGTGTCCAAAGGTTGAAAAGGGTAAGAGGAGCCACCAAGGATATAAAGAGAAAACTATGCAAGTGAAGATTGAAGAGTGCTTCCAGGAAGGCCTGGTCAGCTGAGCTAAATGCTTCTGAAAGGTCTGGCATCATAGAGCTTGTCCCTGTCTTTTTCTTTCTCTCCTTTTTTTTTTTTTTTTTTTTGAGACGGAGTTTCGCTCTTGTTACCCAGGCTGGAGTGCAATGGCGTGATCTCGGCTCACCGCAACCTCCACCTCCTGGGTTCAGGCAATTCTCCTGCCTCAACCTCCTGAGTAACTGGGATTATAGGCACGCACCACCATGCCCAGCTAATGTTTTGTATTTTTAGTAGAGACAGGGTTTCACCACCCCGTCTTTTTCATTTCTACTTCTGAATTGTTCCCCCTGTTTCAAAGCCCCAGGTAAGGGGCATGACCAGAGCAACCAGTTTCTCAGTGATAGCCAGTGACCACCTATCTCCACCATATTCAGTGTCTTTCTTAATGCTCACTTTCCTTCCTTCCTTCCTTCCTTCTTTCCTTCCTTCCTTCCATTCTTCCTTCCTTTTCTTCCCTCCCTCCCTCCCTCCCTCTCTTTCTTTCTCTTTCTTTCTTTCTCTTTCTTTCTTTTTCCTTCCCTCCTTCTTGCCTACCTGCCTGCCTACCTTCCTTCCTTCCTTCCTTCCTTCTTTCCTTCCTCCTTTCTTTTCTTTTCTTTTTTTTTTTTTCTTTTCTTTCCTTTTCAGACAAAGTTTCACTCTTGTTGCCCAGGCTGGAGTGCAATGGCATGATCTTGGCTCCACCTCCTGGGTTCAATCAGTTATCCTGCCTCAGCCTCCTGAGTAGCTGGGATTACAGGCGCCTGCCACCACACCTGCCTAATTTTGTATTTTTAGTAGTGACAGAGTTTCACTATGTTGGCCAGGCTGGTCTTGAACTCCTGGCCTCAAGTGATCCATCTACCTCAGCTTCCCAAAGTGCTGAGATTACAGGCATGAGCCACAGCACCTGTCCCTGTTGTCCTTGCTTTCTTTTAGCCTGTGACATCAGGGATTACCTGGTCCTTTGTGAAACTCTCCATTCTCTATTGAGTTCCCATTTATATAACCCTTTCCTGATTGTCCTACTTTTGAAAAGCTTTTGAAAAACATGATATCCAAAGACACTGTTCTCTGACTTTCCTTTCCCTTCCACTCCTTAAATGTCTGTGTTTCTTGAGGTGTCCCTGGATCCCTTCTGTGTACTTTTTATAATCTCAGTTATGCACATAGCTGAAACAATCACCCTATACCTGATTCTAAAACCCAGATCTCATGCCATACCCAATTTCTGTCTCAGGACTTAAGCCCTCATTCTCAGTTTCCTGCTAGACATTTCTACACTAGTCATACTGACATTAAAAAAAAACATTATTTGCAAAACCAAAATCTTCACCTTTGCTCTAAAACCTTCTTTTTCATTGTCATATTTTTATTTATGGTACAACCATCTTTCCACTTGAAATTTTCACATTGTTGACTTAGTCTTTCCCTTTACCCCAATCAATAAATTTGTTTCTGTTGAACTTCCTAAACATTTCTCTTTACTCTCCACTCTCATATAGTGTCTTAACTGGTCTCTTCATCTCTCATTTCTTCCTATTTTAATCTTTCCTGTACATTTGCTGCCATAATTGCAGCTTCTAAAAGCACCACTCTGATCATATTATGCACTTTGCTTACAAAAACCTTCCATCAGTATTTCTGGGCTGCAAAACAGAGAGCAGAATCCTTATCCCACCCACAAGGCTTTCATTCCTTTATTCAGTAAATATATATTGAGTGACTACTGTATGCCAGTCACTGTGCAAGCTTCTTGGATTCAGCAGTAAGTAAGATGAAGTACCAACCCACATGCAATTTACTTTCTAATTGGGAAGGCAAATAATAATTAATTTAATCAGTATATAATATTATTTCAGGTATTGATACATTCTGTGAATAAAGATAAGCACAATAAGGATTTAGGAAACAATTGGGAGGGAAGTAGCATATTTTGTGGGTTTTTTGTGAGGTTTTTTTGTTTTTATGAGAAATGACATTATTATAGAGTGTCCCCCAGTGATTTTTTTTTCTATAAGTAAATGGGGAACAGGTGGTTTTTGGTTACATGAGTAAATTCTTTAGTGGTGATTTGTGAGATTTCGGCGTACCCATCATCCAAGCAGTATACGCTGCACCTGATTTGGGGTCTTTTATCCCTCACCTCCTTCCCACCCTTTCACCCTGAGACCCCAAAGTCCATTCTGACATTCTTATGCCTTTGGATGCCCAAAACTTAGCTCCCACCTATGAGTGAGAACATAGGATGTTTGGCTTTCCATTCCTAAGTTACTTCACTTAGAATAATAGTCCCCAGTCTCATCCAGGTCACTGCAAATGTCATTAACTCATTCCTCTTTACGGCTGAGTAGTATTCCATCATGTATATATATTCCACAGTTTCTTTATCCATACATTGATTAATGGGCATTTGGGTTGGTCCCACGTTTTTGCAGTTGTGAATTGTGCTGCTATAAACATGCATGTGCAAGTGTCTTTTTCATATAATGACTTCTTTTCCTCTAGGGGGATACCCAGTAGTGAGATTGCTGGATCAAATGGTAGTTCTACTTTTAGTTCTGTAAGAAATCTCCACACTGTTTTCTATAGTGGTCGTGCTAGTTTACATTCCTACCAGCAGTGTAGATGTGTTCCCTGTTCACCACATCTCCACCAACATCTAATGTTTTTTGATTTTTTTATTATGGCCATTTTTGCAGGACTGAGGTGGTATCACATTGTGGTCTTGATTTGCATTTTTTTGATCATTAGTGATGTTGAAGATTTTTTGTTTCCTGGCTAGTCATATATCATCTTTTGAGAATTGTCTATTCATGTCCTTAGCCCACTTTTTCATGGGATTGTTTGGCATTTTTGTTGTTGTTGTTGTTGATTTGTTTGAGTTCATTGTAGCTTCTGGATATTAGTCCTTTGTCAAATGTATAGATTGTGAAGATTTTCTCCCACTCTGTGGGTTGTCTGTTTACTTTGCTGACTGTTCCTTTTGCTGTGCAAAAGCTCTTTAGTTTAATTAAGTCCCAGCAATTTATCTTTGTTGTTACTGCATTTGCTTTTGGATTCATGGTCATGAAATCCTTCCCTAAGTCAATCTGTAGAAGGGTTTTTTCAAGGTTATCTTATAGAGTTTTTATAGTTTCGGGTTTTATATGTAAGTCCTTAATCCATCTTGAGTTGATTCTTGTTTAAGGTAAGAGATGAAGATCTAGTTTAGTTCTCCTACATGTGGCTAGCCAATTTTCCCAGCACCATTTGTTGAAAAGGGCATCCTTTCCCCCGCTTTATGTTTTTGTTTGCTTTGTCAAAGATCAGTTGGCTGTAAGTATTTGGGTGTATTTCTGGATTCTTTATTCTGTTCCATTGGTCTACATGCCTATTTTTATACCAATGCCATGCTGTCTTGGTGACTATGGCCTTATTAGTTTGAAATCAGGTAATGTGATGCCTCCATTTTCTCCTGTTTCTTTTTTTTTTTTTTTTTTTTTTTTGTCTTGCTTTGGCTATGTGGGCTCTTTTCTGGTTCCAAATGAATTTTATCATTGTTTTTTCTAATTCTGTGAAGAATGATGGTGGTATTTTGATGGAAATTGTGTTGAATTTTTAGATTGCTTTTGGCGGTACGATCATTTTCACAATATTGATTCTCCCCATCCATGAGCATGGGATGTGTTTCCATTTGTTTGTGTCATCTACGATTTCTTTCAGAAGTGTTTTGTAGTTTATCTTGTAGAGATCTTTCACCTCCTTGGTTAGGTGTATTTCTAAGTATTTTTTTCTTTTTTCTTTTTCTTTCTTTCTTTCTTTTTTTTTTTTTTTCCCAACCATTGTAAAAAGGGTTGAGTTCTTGATTTGATTCTCATCTTGGTCACTGTTGGTATATAGAGGAGATACTGATTTGGGTACATTAATTTTGTATCCAGAAACTTTGCTGAATTCTTTTATTAGTTCTAGGAGCTTTCTGGAGTAGTCTTTAAGGTTTTCTAGGTAAATGATCATGTCATCAGCAAACAATGACAGTTTGACTTCCTCTTTACTGATTTGGATGCCCTTTATTTCTTTCTCTTGTCTGATTGCTCTGGCAAGGACTTCCAGTACTATGTTGAAGAGGAGTGATGAGAGTGAGCATCCTTGTCTTGTTTTCAGAGGGAATGCTTTCAACTTTCCTCATTCAGTATTAGGTTAGCTGTGTGTTTGTCATAGATAGTTTTATTACACTGAGGTATATCCTTTGTGTGCCAGTTTTGCTGAGAGTTTTAATCATAAAGTGATGCTGGATTTTGTTGAATGCTTTTCTGCATCTGTTGAGATGATCGTTTGATTTTGGATTTTAGATCCTAACTTAACGTGCAGGTTAAGCACTTGAGTGGAAAGTTAGGACCTATGATCAGGGATTATTCTCAAAGATAGACCAGGATAGAACATATGTTAGGCCACAAAACAAGTCTTCAGACATTCAAAAATTGAAATAATATCAAGTATCTTCTATGACCACAATGGAATGAAACTAAAAATCAGTAACAAGATAAAATTTGAAAACTATACAAACACATGTAAATTAAACAATGTGCTCCTGAATGACCAATGGTCAATGAAGAGCTTAAGAAGGAAATTGAAAAATTTCTTAAACAAATGATAATGGAAACACAACATATCAAAACCAATGGGATACAGCAAAGGGAGTACTAAAAGAGACGTTTATAACTCTAAGTGTTTACATCAAAAAAGAAGAAAAACTTCAAATAATCTATTATGCAACCTCCAAGAGCAAACCAAACCCAAAGTTAGTAGAAGAAAGGAAATAAAGATCAGAGCAGAAAGAAAGGAAATTAAAATAAAGAAAGCAATACAAAAGCTCAACAAAAGAAAAAGTTGTTTTTTGAAAAGATAAACAAAAATGAGAAACCTAAACAGACTAAGAAAAAAAGAGAGAAGACCCTGATAAATAAAATCAGAGATGAAAAAGGAGACATTGCAATTGATACTGCAGAAATTCAAAGGATCATTAGAGGCTACTGTGAGCAACTATATACCAATAAATTGGAATACTTAGGAGAAATGGACAAATTCCTATGTGCATGCAACCTACCAACATTGAACCATGAAGAAACCAAAACCTTAATAGATCAATAACAAGTAATGAGATTGAAACCATAATAAAAGTCTCCCAGCAAAGAAAAACCTGGGACCTGATGGCTTTACTGTTGAATTCTACCAAACATTGAGAGAAGAACTAATACCAATTCTGCTCAAACTAATCCAAAAAGTAGAGGAGGAATGAATAATTCTAAACTCATTCTATGAGGCCGGTGTTACCCTAATACCAAAACCAGATAAAAATGCATTAAAAAATGAAAACTACAGGCCATTATCCCTAATGAATATTGATGCAAAAATCCTCGACAAAATATTAGCAAGCCAAATTCAGCAACACATTAAAAAGATCATCCATCATAACCAAGTGAGATTTATCCCAGGGATGCAAGGATGGTTTCTTCTGTATTTAGAACACAACAAAGATGCTCATTTTCTCCACCGTTATTCAACATAGTACTGAAAGTCCTAGCTAGAGCAATCAGAGAAGAGGGAGAAATAAGGGGCATCCAAATTGGGAGGGAAGAAGTCAAGTTATCCTTGTTTGCAGATGATATAATCTTATATTTGGAAAAACCTAAAGTCCCCATCAAAAAACTATTAGAACTGATAAACAAATTCAGTCAAGTGGCAGAATACAAAATCAACATACAAAAATCAGTAGCATTTCCATATGCCAACTGCAAACAACCTGAAAAAGAAATTGAGAAAATAATTCCATTTCAATAGCTACAAATAAAATTAAATACCTAGGAATTAACCAAAGAAGTGAAAGATCTCTACAAAGAAAACTGTAAAACACTAATGAAAGATATTAAAGAGAAAAATGAAAAGATCTTTCATGTTCATGGATTAGAATAATCATTATTGTTAAAATGGCCATACTTCTCAAAGCAATCTACAGATTCAGAGCAATTCCTATCAAGAATACCAATGACATTCTTCATATAAATAGGAAAAAAAATCCTAAAATGTATATGGAGCCAGAAAAGACCCAGAATAGCCAAGGCTATCCTAAGCAAAAAGAGAAAAACTGGAGGAATCACATTACCTGACTTCAAATTATACTACAGAGATATAGTAACCAAAACAGAATGGTACTGGCATAAAAACACACATTGACCAATGGGACAGAAGAGAGAACCCAGAAACAAATCCTTATATTCACAGTAAACTCATTCTTGAAAAAGTACCAAAAACATGCAATGAGGAAAGGACAGTCACTTCAATAAAAGGTTCTGGGAAAGTTGGGTATCCATATGCAGAAGAGTGAAATTAGACCCCTATCCCTTGCCATATGGAAAAAAAAAATCAAATCAGAATGGGATTAAAGAATTAAATCTAAGACCTCAAACTGTACAACTACTACAAGAAAACATGAAGGAAACTCTCTAGGACATTGGACTGGGCACAGATTTCTTGACTAATATCCCAAAGGAAACTCTCTAGGACATTGGACTGGGCACAGATTTCTTGAGTAATATCCCACAAGCACAGGCAACCAAAGCAAAAATGAACAAATGGGGTCACATCACATGAAAAAGCTTCTGCACAGCAAAGGAAACAATCAACAAAATGAAGAGACAACCCACAGAATGGGAGAAAATATTTGCAAATTATCTATCTGACAAGGGATTAATAACCAGAAAATATAAGGAGCTCAAACAACTGTATAGGAAAAAATATAATAATCCAGTTTTAAAATGGGCAAAAGATCTAAATAGATATTTCTCAAAGATGACATTACAAACCACAAACAGGTATATGAAAAGGTGCTCAATATAATTAATCATCAGAGATATGCAAATCAAACTACAATGATATATCATCTCACTCCAGTAAAAATGGCTTTTATCCAAAAGACAAGCAATAACAAATGCTGGCAAGGATGTGAAGAAAAGAGAACTCTTGTACACTGTTGGTGGGAATGTAAATTACTATAGCCACTATGGAGAAGAGTTTGGAGGTTCCTCATTAAAAAATATATATAGAGAGAGAGAGCTACCATATGATCCAGCAATCCCACTGCTAGGTATATACCCAAAATAAAGGAAATCAGTATATCAAAGAGATACCTGCACTCCCATGTTTATTGCAGCACTAGTCACAATGGCCAAGATTTGGAAGTAACCTAAGCATCCATCAACAGACAGATAAAGAAAATATGGCATGTATACACAATGGAATACTATTCGGCCATTAAAAAGAATGAGAGCCTATCATTTGCAACAACATGGATGCAAATGGAGCTCATTTTGTTAAGTGAAATAAGCCAGGCAGAGAAAGACAAACTTCACATGGTCTCATTTATTTGTGGAAGCTAAAAATTAGCAGTTGAGCTAAAATAGAGAGTAAAATGATACCTACCTACCAGAGTATGAGAAAAAGTGGAGAAAGTGAGCAAGGAGAGAAGTGGAGATGGTTAATGGGTACAAAAAAAAAAAAAAAAAAAACAGAGTGAATAACATCTAGTATTTGAAAGTACAACGGGTGACTATAGTCAATCATAATTTAATATTACATTTTTAAATAAGAGTATAATTGGATTGTAACACAAAGGTTAAATGCCTGAGGTGATGGATACCTCATTTACCCTGATATCATTATTACATATTGCATGCCTGTATCAAAATATCCCATGTACCTCATAAATATATATGCCTACCATGTACCTACAAAAATTAAAAATTATTAATAAATTGTTTAATTTAAAAAAACAAGGATGCCCACTTTTGCCACTTCTATTCAATATAGTAATGGAAGTCCTTGCCAGAGCAGTTAGACAAGAGAAAGAAATATAAGGCATCCAAATAAGAAAGGAAAAAATGAAATTGTTGCTGTTTGCTGACAACATAATCTTTTTTTTAACATAAT
>NW_022436946.1:75183853-75204528 GCF_009761245.1 Sapajus apella | reverse complement strand
GAAAAAAGGAAATTGTTGCTGTTTGCTGACAACATAATCTTTTTTTTTAACATAATCTTATATATGGAAAACTCTAAATATTCCAGGAGAAAAAACTGCTAGAACAAATAAATTCAGTACAGTTGCAGGATACAAAATCAACACCACTAAAATCACTGGCATTTCTATATCCTAACAGCAAACTTTCTAAAAAAGAAATCAAGAAAACAATCCTATTTACAGTAGCTACAAAAAATAAAATACTTAGGAATCAATTTAACAAGGTGCTGAAAGACCTGTACATTGTACTCTATAAAATATTAATAAAATAAGTTGAAGAAGCCACTAATCCTTTTCAAATCCACCATGCCCCAGTCCAGCTGAACAACTCGTACTTTTCAGAAACTACTCTATGTGTTCTCACTGTTCTGCAGCTAGCCACCTCTTTCACCTCCTTAGGTCACCTTCTTTATCATTTCTGCTTCTCAAGATGTTAATCCTACTTCAAAGCCCAGGTGTGATGACATCTCCCTAGCCAAGAGCTCCCTCAACACCTCAAGCTTATAATAACTAATCTCTTCCTTGAATTTCCATAGCAGGTTATTTTTACTTTCATCATAATACCTGCCTCATCCTATTTTGTATTTTAATTATTTGTGTGTGACATATTTCTCTTATTAGGCCATAAGTATCTTAGGACAAGAACTATACCCTGATTTTTGTTCCACTACAAATCTTATCACATACCTTGCACACAACAGACCCTCAGGAAATGCCTGCCAAGGTAATGAATGGACTCTCTAAATTAACATAAATTATTATTTTGTAAACTGACCCAGTCCTAAATCCACAGTGCTATCATTTCTGTATCACTGATGGTTATCCACTTACTTAAATAACCTTTCTTTGAATACACTTAGAAAAGATGGAAAACTGTGTTATAAGGGAGGAACAAGTATGTAGGTTATTCTTTTCCTTAAACAAAGAGAAGTTCTGTTATGCGTCATGGAAAATTAAAGCACAGTAATAAAAAGCACCAACAAGATTTGTTGAATAATGATTTAGTGGAAACATTGCTTGCCTCCTGATCATAGATCCTAACTTTCCTCTCAAGTACTTAAGCTGCACGTTCTATTTATTTTGTTTCTAGATTACATTGACAACTATTGGCTATGGAGACAAAACTCCCCTAACTTGGCTGGGAAGATTGCTTTCTGCAGGCTTTGCACTCCTTGGCATTTCTTTCTTTGCACTTCCTGCCGTGAGTATCTTTGCACCAATAAACCGATTTAAATTAGGTCTTAGAGACTTATTAGAGTGAGCTCTCACAAATTGGTATGCTTGGGAACATATCTATATCATTTACAAATATAATTTTTCTGATACATGTTGACATCTCTAAATATATCTACTTGGATAATTTGTAAACTATGATCTTCCCTTGGAGACACTTAACCTGAGACTTTATTTAATATTAGCTCATATTCCATGACCAAATAATAATTCAGATGGCTCACTTTTTAGGCAACATGCTACTAAGACATTTAAAATATTTGCAAAGACATAAAGCTATCTTCTTTTAAAACTGATCCTTCCAATTTGGTTTATAATGTGTGCTACTTAAGAGATGGATATGCACAGTGGAGTGTTTTTCTCTTCAGATCCATTTGATTGAAAAGCATATGACCTTAAAGGGTGTTAAACATGGCAGATGATTTATTCATTGTGTCATCATCATTGATTTTTTTAATGAGCAGTTTCTGTATCTTATCAGAATAAAGGGCACATTAATCTGCCCCCAAGCTTCTGATTATTTTCTCTTCAGTGAATGAAGCCTGCCTTTCCGATCATTTTATTCTCTTGTGTCTTTAAAGGCAGCTGTTCAAAATATTACAGTTTGCCCCCGTTTCCAAGTTCTTGCTTTTGTTTATTCCACCTTGGGTGGGGAAGGAGGAGCCAACCAAAAGGAGAGGTAAGGCGTTGGCAGCAGGAGTGCTTAAAGGAAAATAGCTCCAGTCTTGCTCCAGACGCAGCTCAAGCTATACAACCAAAGACCCCGGAGCACCTCTCCAAAGCCCTTTTAGCTCATGGCGCTTCTCCTGAGCCTGTTAATGAGTACAGAGGACACCCTTGTCCCACCAGTGCCCAACTCGAGATTCACCAGGTGGTTCTGCCTCAGAACACTCAAAATCACAGAAAGACTGAAAAGTCCATGTGTATGCTTGGGTACTAGACCTCAGTTTGAATTACATTTTTATCATGTACTTACTATATGACTGCTTTAGTTTACTAGGGCTGCCTTAACAAGTACCACGGACTGGGTGGCTTAAACAATAGAAATGTATTGCCTCACAGCTCCCAAGGCTAGAAGTCCAAAGTCAAAGTGTTGAGAAGCCATGAGAGCCATGAAAGAAGGATGTGTGCCAGGCCTCTCTCCTTGGGTTATAGATGGCCCTTATTCCTGTGTCTTCATGTCATCTGTGTCCAAATTTCTACTTCTTATAAGAACACCTGTCATATTGGATTACAGTCCATCCTAATGACCTTGTTTTAAATTGATTACCTCTGTAAGGACCCTATTTTCAAACAAGGTCACATTCTGAGGTCATGGGGATTAGGACTTCAACGTAGGAATTTCAGAAGGACACAGTTTAGCCTGAACAGTGACCCTGAACAAGTTTCTTTTTTATTAGAATGTAAGAAGAATTATTGAGCCCAGAGAAATTTTGTGCAGACCAATGCAATAATGTAAGTCAAGTGCTTGTCATGAAGAGAACTCTCAATAAATGTTACTTCCCTTTACCAGGATGAATCTAGAAATACATGTTTCCTGGAACAAAATGATGAAATCAAGGAGAGTCAAAAAATAAAATCTTATGTATCCAAGGCAACTTCATCTGGCAATCTCAACAATTCAGAACAGAGAAGAGATTCACTCAATAATCAGATTCCCTACAGGAAAATACCTTTAGAAACAGTACAACACAGTCTTGGGTTTTTTCCCAAAATAATGGCACAAAATAATAGCAGCTTTTGTGCTTATATTTATCCTGAGGCCACATTTATAGCAACCTCTATGATTCAGTGAAAAACTGTGAAAGGAGGTAGGCAACCTCTGGGTTGCTGAAATAGACATGACAGTGTTCTGTCCTCATAGGAGAGCCACTTGAGATCTAATTCATAACCTAGTCTTCGTTCCTAGAAAATTCTGATAAACTCACATATATGGTTTCACAATTCTTTGAAGATTATAAACTACAAATACAGAGGAAGCTGATAGACCAAACACTGCAACAGAAAGAAATGGTAAAAGACCAACAGCAAAGGAGGGGAAAGAAATCTGTGAGTAGCAAGGAGACATAAATGTTCAAAATGTGTATCTTGTTGTAAGGTGGTCAGTAAAAATAAAATAAAAAGATAAAACAAAATGTGTAAAGATCTAGGGCCAATTAGTGTTAGGGTCAACACTCCTCTGGAAGTTGGCTGCATCTAGCACAGCAAAAAGCCAGTCCCCATGAGGAAACTCTGCACTATCACAGGGAGGTTAAATATGTCACTGGTTAAGTTAAAGGTCAGAGACTAAGTAGTCGTTCTTGGAAATGTTTCCAATAAATTAAGTATGAAATTTTAATATACAAATTAAATTAATATAAATTAAATTAAATTGGAAATCTGAAAATTTTGCTTTCACAGAAAAGAATATTTCTTAACAATGCCAAGAAAAGTCACCTTTACTATAGATCTTTTACTGAAATCCCATGATATTTTCTGACTCCTCATTTATTAAATGAAAAACTAAATGGTCCATATATACCTTTAGAAAAAAACAAGGTGGCCAGAGATTTTATTTTATCCTGTGTACCTGCCAGCCAATAGTGTTGTCTGATTTAAATTTAGGAAGACATATTGATAATTTTGCTGAGACAGCTTGAGGGGAATTGTGGGCTACCCCTGTGTAGGGTTCCTCTTACCCAGGACACCTGAGAACCAAGAAAGAAAAGAGCCTTTCTCCATCTTACCCTCGAATGCAGAAGGGCTATCCTGTACATCACAGAGTCACACAAGCCACCCTTCCAAAGCTCCACTGTGGGGTCGCTGCCCCTGCTGCCCCTCCATCTCAGGGCTAATGAGCTCACAGAAGAAGCCCCAGCTCCTCTCTGTTACCCTGATAAGCAGTTCTTTCTCCTCTTTAGGGTGCTCCCTTGTCTTCTGCTAGATATTCCTGCTAAGAGTATCTTTTCATTGATGAAGAAATTGAGTTTTATAGAGACTGAATTTCTTGAGACCTCCAGCTAGTAAATTCAGTGCAAGAATTAGTTCTGTTTGACTCAAGATATTAGCCACACAATTAAAAAAAATGGCCACTGTAATCATTAACCATATTAACTAAATGTAATTGTTGCAGATAATAAAATGTTAACAACCATTTTAAAAATAGGGTATCTTTCAGCATAGCCTTTGCTATGTTTGGGTTACAAATTAGGTTCATATAATCCAGAAGATAATGAAGGGTAAATATTTTTTAGACCAAAACGTATTTCCTCTCTACTTGGTGTTTATGCAGCAGTTCTCAGCAAAGTGCTGAATCGTACAACCTAAAAAATTAAGTCTTGTTGTCTTAGAAAATGAATTAAAACAAGACTCAATGTCTAAGAATTTACATCTATTGGTGTCAATATTTGGAGGGATGACACATGTGTTCAAAGCTTAAGCCATGTTTTATGTGTGTATATATATAATAGACTTTATTTTCACAGACTTCTATTTAGGTGCACTGAGCTGTGTACTAAGAGAGAGGTGGAAAAAAATTGGAAAAGAGCCATTATGAGACAATAAGCAGACCTGGTTTAATAACTGCTATAATGTACAGTCTGGCGCAAGAGATACGTAGCAAACATTTGCCATTCAGTAATATATGTTTCCGAGCAATGCCAATGTGAGTTTCAGCACATTTTAGATTATTTCGCAGATAACAGATTTGTGCTATGTAGGGCCTGTCTTTATTTTCCAAAGGGTATTAAACTCTGAACCTCATATGCACATAATAAATGCTCAGAATGGTTGCTACTGCTGTTAATTCAATGTTTACAAAATCTGAATTATGCTTCATACAAGTGGATTATACACAAATATGCACATAAATACATGTATATATAATATAGATGCTAGAAATTCTAATATTTCATATGCTCTTACATGTCTAAACTTTATGAAAAGTAATATTAAAGGGAAAATGAAGGAATCTTTCCTAAATGATCTTAAATAGCAGAAAAAAATTAGAAGTTACAAATGACTTAAGTTGTTCTGGATTTAGAAATGGAGGGGCACTTTTATAACTCCTAAATGGAGGGAAACGTTGTTTAAATCTATAAACCAGATCACAGAGACCAGGTTTTTATAAAGCTGAGTTTGTACAATCACAACCTGTATGAGATAGAGATCTTAGACAGTGTAAGACAGTCACTGAAAAAGAGAGATGGAAAACAGAACCTATGATGTAATTTCTAATTTCATAGTACAGTCATTTATACTAATTAATAATGGAGTAGATCATTGCTCATGAATAGCAAATAGTATTATTAGACCACTGCATATTTTAAACATGATTGTATTACTTATTGTCTGGTTATTGTCACAGATGTACTCAGAATTATGGAATCTCAAGATAAGAAGGAAGGTTAAAGGCTATCTAGAGCCCAAAAATATCTCAGCCAAGTTGTTATTCAGCTGAGACTTAACACCTTCTAAAGATGAAAAACCCACCGCCTCTCCAGGCAGCCTGTGGCATCTTTGAACCATCTTCGAGCTACTCTAAAAATATAAAGAAAAGAAGAACAACCATTCCTTACCTGTGGCACATAACTGACTTAGTGCTTATAAAATGTTCATCTATAACCTAAGGGTTAGACTCCTTGAAGTTTAATAAAAAGCTAATAATTTATAGCTAGCAAGTAAAATCCACAGACTTGAAAGCAGCAGAGCTCCCAGTCTCATGCCAATAAAGTCAAGAGTTATAGACAAAGCCCAGAGACTGAATTTAGCGAGCTCCAAAAGTCAACCCAAGGCTGAGACAAAGCATCTTGTTTTCACAAATGCTAGTAGACCAGAAAAAATTGAACAGTGGGGAACATCAAAGACACCAGAATTTTGGCAGATCAAGATGATAAGCAGAAGGAAAACAAACTGGCCAAAAACTAATATAAACCTAGAAGGGAATACTAATCTTACTAATCCCAAAAACTGAGTGGGTGAACCAAAATCAAAAAGATAAGGAATGGTAAAAGTATGAATTAAAATGGAAATGGGCTTTGCAATGATCCTTGTTCTTGTCTCTGTTATACGAATGGGCAAAATAGAAAATCTTCTACTATGTGTCTTCAAAACTGGGTATTCCCTTCCTCCTCCATTTTACTTTTCTTTTAGTAGGTATAGAGTTGTAACACTATAAAGAACTACAGCTGGGACAGATTGTATACCGTCCTCTCTCCTCCATTTCATGAATAGAGAATATAACTTTTAAAGTCTCACAAAGTGCTAAACATATTCCCCATTCACAGCAGTGAGACTTTAACCCCCCCAGAGTTAAAATCCAGCTCTGTCCCAAGCTGAAATTCGTGTTCTCTACACTCCATCACTGAATAAGACCATTCACCCTAACTTAAGCAAAAAGAAATGTCACAGAGAAGGACACACACACACACACACACACACACACACACACACACACACACACATTTTTATTGTGATTTTATTTATAATCATGGTGCTTCTTGCTATACCACAAAAGATAATAAATGACAATGCCTAATTGATTTACTAAAGAACAGATGTTGTATCTCTTGGCAGTATTGCCCAACAGTTTGTCATTGGCTGATGGTATTATAATGGGGAGAAATACTGCTTATTTTAACAAGTAACATGTTTCTGGACAGCTTACATACTATTTGTCTTCTCTCAGACTCATTTTAGTGACTTTTCAATATTTGTATTATTTAACCGTGCTTTTGACGTTTTTGAGTGCCATTTTTGTATTTTGTTCCAGGGCATTCTTGGCTCAGGTTTTGCATTAAAAGTACAAGAACAGCACCGCCAGAAACACTTTGAGAAAAGAAGGAACCCAGCTGCCAACCTCATTCAGGTAAATGTCAATGTAATAGGTAGATGGCAACATCTGTGTCCATAGTGCTTGATGGGTCATTTTCCAATCTCTGTGTTTCATTGCTTGGTAGAACTACTGCTTTGTTCCTTTTTAAAAAATGAAGTCAGAACTTAATATATAGCCTTGGATTTGGGCAGGTGTTCCTCCTCTCTCAATCTGAAAAACATGTATTTTTAGCAAATGATCCATGCATTGTTCAGACTGAGTAACCATGTCAGCAAGGCCATACAAAGGTTAGCAGTTATGTTGCTCCTGGAATTATCTAATACATCTTATGAATTACTTGATGAAACATAATTGATCATTAAGTGGTAGAGCAGAACAGGGCATTGTTCCCTGCATTACAATTACTTTCTCCAGCCAGATGTATGTCGCTGCTTTAAAGAACAACATATTTGTTTAGAATGTCAAGGTTTAATACCTGTGAAATTGCTTTTAGTGCCATTGAGGGAAGTAAGTGGAAATAGTTATCCTATTTTGAGAGCCGATGGGATTATGGAATACATCAGTGTTTGAGAATATTAAACAATAAGCATATAATTTGAAGCTAGCTCATAATCCATAGGTTGTTATTATTTCATTTACTTTTCAGTAGCTCAGGATTAGCTTCAGCACTAAAAGGAATGCTTTTCTTTTTGCCATCCATATATTTGCCATCCTAGATTCAGGTTAAGAATCACAAAATATATTTTTTGTTAGATTCATAATGTAGAGTTGACATTTAGTTATGGACTAAATAATTCTACAATCTAAAGTTTCCCCCTTCCTGCTAGGGAAGTGGAAGCTACAGAATTTCTAAACTAGAGGGGCTTAAAGTGGTGCTCCAAGGCCCTAGGAAGCTTATCTTAATGCTGCAATAACAAGCACACTGCTATAATTTAGGTTGTGGGTTTGAGTGGGTGGGTGGTGGGAGATCACCACCACAACCCCTGCCTTTAGTGTTTATCTGTGTCTGTGATACATGCAGTGCCTCCCACAGACATGGAGCCGGGAAAAGGAGAGGGCAGTATGGCTCATTATATCACGAAGGAGATCTGTTTGTATCTAATCACTAAATGAGGATATTAATTTTTAAATCAAGCTATTCTGCAACTGTTGACAAGAAAGTGGACCATCGGGCATGGCTTCCAATGCAAATCACTGAGGACCTCTTATTTTTTACATTTTATTTTTTACAATATTTTTACATATTCTTTACGGGTTTTAAAAGGGCACTAAAGAGAAAGTAAACTCTATTTCCTCAAACAAAAAGATTCTTACGTAGTTAGAGTTTAAGATCTGATGCCAACCAATAATCGGCAGAATGAAAAGATGAGTCACACACTTTAGGACACATGCAAAATACCCCAAAGTCCAGAATTCATAGCCTTTCATCCTTTAGTACTCCTTAACTGGTTACACATGTTCTCATGCTTCTAATAAGTTTTTTTCTTTACTGTTCTTATCCTTTAATTTCCCTTCACTCTAGAACAATGTTTTCCAGCCTGTGAGTACAGAAGTTATTGCATGGGTTCCTTGCATCCATCTGAGCACCAAGCCCTATCTACATATGGAACCAATAATACATTTCACACAATAAAATCTCTTGGAATATCAGCTGTTATGTTAGAAAGTGAGCTCTTTGAGGAATTTCTCATGCACATATCAGTTGTGATGATAGAAAGCTGTGCTGCTCAATACAGCAACCACTAGCTACATGTAGCTTTTTACATTTAAACTAATTAAAATTAAAAGCCAAGTTTGCCAGTGGCACCAGTCACTTCTCAAGTGTTTGATAGCTATAAGGGGCCATCAGCTACCATACTGTACAAGAGAAATATAGAGAATAACTGCAGGAAATCTCCTGATCTAACTTATTATTGACTACTACACTGTGCAAGAACAATTTCCAATCGAACTTGAAAATGAGTTGCTATTTCTACGCAAATCATTGGAGGAGAGGCATTTGTATGTCTACAGTCAAAACAAGGCAAGGCCTCCCTCACAGGTAACCCTGTGGAGAAGAGGCTAATTGAACAGTTTTATTTGGAGGGCTAGAATTTTATTTTATGGAACTGAGTTATGTAATATATATTGTGATCAGTTATTGAACTTGGACACCTGCAGGTAATAATGAAGCAAAATCAATGAGTTTTTATTTTACTTAAAACTCCAACTTATATGTTGTTCTTATTATTTTTGTTATTCATAACAGAAATAATGCAAAATGGAAGGCTTGAAGCATTCAAGAGTACCTTTAAAATCTAATCATAATATCATTAATCAAAGTAGAATCTACTAATATTAAAAGCAATAACTCCTTCACTTAAATGCAATTATTTATTAGACATAGAAATAATAATATAATTATTGAATTTGTTCATTGTTTTTCCTTGCTGTATTTAGACAGAATTCAAGGCTTTAAGCCTTGATTATATATTGTAGAAATTTATATTTCAGGATGCAGTAGATTGAAAAGCAACTTCATTTACTGACCCATTCACTTTCTTACCCAATAAACCTGACTTGGTTTGCTGAACACACAAAGCATCAAGCCCAAAAGCGTCTTGTTTATTTTAGGCCAGAGTCATTATCTTCTTAAAAGGGCAGCTGAGATGCCTAAATTGCTTCATCATTTCGTTGGTGAGAGAACTAAATTAACCAACATTTCAGGGTTTTAGGAAAAAATGTAAACCCCCAGAAGCTTGCAGCAAATTTAGCTGTGTCAATATCTTTGCATGATTCATTTAAATTAACTTTTCATTTTAAGCTGGAGCAGTCTGGAAAAAAGAAATCAGCTCTCAGTAATGTTTTGAATACCTGCCCAAATGTCACAATTTTTATTAATAATGCTTAAGACTCATGAAGTGCTTTTTAGTTTGCAGGGTGCTTCTAATACATTATGTTACTTGATCCTCAAGACAAGCCTAGGAGGAGCTAGGACTCAAATCCCTGCTGTCTGAATCTGAATCCATTACTCCTTTCTAAAAGCATCATTGTCATCCTTGTAAATATATGAGGATGTATGGGATGCTTGGGACTTACACTTAAAGATTCTTCAAAAGTTCCATGTTAAAGGTTTACTTCTGGAGAGATTGGACTAGCTTATGGTGGGGTCAGGGTGCTTTATTAGAAACAGAAACAGGGAATTAAGTAAAAGTTTGTGAAATAAAGGCTGGTAGGGATAGATTAGAAGATGTTGCTTTGATGCTAACTGACCCAAAAGAAAAATATACGTTTGTATTGAAACTTTGGCTTCCCCCAGTAAAATGACTTAGTCTTCACCAAATTACCCTAAAGTGAAGCCACTAGTCATTAAGCTCAAGCCACTTATATAGAGATTTTACATCTTATTAGTGCTCCAGTCATAAATAAAAACAGGGCCAGATGCAGTGATTCATTACTGTAATACCAGCATTTTGATAGGCTAAGATGGGGGAGGATCACTTGAGTTCAAGATCAGCCTGGGCAGTACAGTAAGACCACATTCTTTAATAAATAAATAAGAACAGACTCAGAAAAAAAAATCTTAGATGTGAAAAACATGAAGGTAAGAAAAAAAAAAGGTAAAATAAAGTTGTGAAAGTCTCCCTGAAAGTAGAATAAAAAGAGATTGAAAATAAAGCAAAAAAAGATGAGAAACATGAAGGACTCATCCAGGCATTCCAATATCCAGCTAACAGAGATATCTCAGCTCAAGTGCAGGGAAACTACGAGGAGGATTTTATCCAAGAAATATGACATTATGATTTTCCAGAACAGGAGGATGGGAGTGGCCATAGTAGAAGAGCTCACCAAGTGCCCAGCACTGTGAACCAAAAACTTCACCCCAAATTATCATAGTAAAATATCAGAAAACTTACAAAAGGGGCATCCTAAATGCTTTCTGAGGAGGACATAGCCAAAGGATCAAAAATAAGGATGACATTGGATTTCTCATTCATAACCCAAAAATTAGAAGACAATGAAACAATACTTTCAAAATTATAGAAATTATTTTCAACCTAAAACTCTATATCCACCCAAACCACCATCAAGTGTGAGAGCAGCACCAAGTCACTTTTAGGCATGCAAGATCTTAAAAATTACCCTGCCATTTACCTTTACTCAAGAAACTTTGTAAATAGAATTTCTCCACCAAAACATGGGGATGCGCCAAGGGAGAGAGAGGTGGGATCAAGGAAACATGAGATTCCACAGAGGAAAGAGCAAAGGGGATTTCTATGATGATAAAGAAGGGAAGTCCCAACACAATAGCTACAGCAGGCCTTGAGAACAGAATGAAGGGGAGGCTGAGAGCTCCAGGAAAAAGATCTTCAAGGAAGCGAAAGAATGGAACTCTCAGATTTCATGATGCGTTTGACCAGAGGAATTTTATAGTTCTGTTGGAAAGATCTGGAATGTATTTATAACAGGTACATATATGCAAATCAAGAAATTAAAATCGGGCAATTATAACTCCCAAAAGAACAAAAACTTGTGTAAGAAAGAGTAGCCATAGTACATTACATTGCTGAACTGAAAACAAGTTACATTGTCATAATAATGCAGATATTAAATGGTAATTTAATTAAGAATTGTGATATTAAAATCTTGATATGATGAAAGGAGAAGAGGACATGCAAGTGGGCAATGCCATCTTTCATGATAGGAATTTAATTGATAATGTCTAAAATAGAAAAATCAAGAAATATAGCCATAAGCATAATCCTTAAACATAAGCATTCTTGGCTGGGCGCAAGTGGCTTATACCTGTAATCCCCACACATTTGAGAGGCTGAGGTGGGTGGATCACTTGAAGCCAGGAGTTCAAGACCAACCTGCACAACATAGTGAGACCCACCTCTACAAAAAAATAAAAATAAGTCAAGTGCAGTGGCATACACCTGTAGTCCTAGCTACCCAAGAGGCCAAAGTTGGAGGATTGCTTGAGCCTGGGAGTTCAAGGCTGCTGTGAGCTATGATCGTACCACTGCACTCCAGCCGGGGTGACGGAGTATAACCTCATCTCAAAAAAATAGTAATACTAAATTAGGATTCTTAAAAATAGAAGCAACAACTATAAGAATTGAAGGGGTTGCCTCTGAGAAACAGAAAGTAGTGTGAAGAGAAGTGTGGAAAGGGATGGCTAATTAATAGCCTAAACCTTTCAGGACTCTGACATTTTAAACTCTGTACCTTGAAAAAATAAGTTCCATGTTCATTATTCCATTAGATGGTCAGCTGAAACTTTCTAGACCATTTCCAGTAAGGATCAAACATGCAGTAATTGTAATACTCTAAGCAAGACAAACAAAATACTCCCAAAAAACTGAATTATGCTGGCATTGTACTTATTGAGCAAAGTTCAAATCTGTTTGGCTGCCTAGAGCACCAGCATCACCTGGTAAATGGTAAATTTGGCTCTCATTTTGCTTCTTGTTGATTTGTCCTTTGAATTGTATACGCCATGTAAATTAACCATAGGAAATTCCTCTAAACAGTTATTTTTCTCTTGCCAATTACTGTGTGATTTTGGCTTTAAATATAGGAACATCAGCTACTGGATCACAGGGATATGGGCTCAAAGTTCAGCTACTAGAAACAATTTGCTGAGAGAGAGAGCTAAGGACAAAACAAAGTTATTAGAGTGTAAGGGGCATAGAGTTACACTTTCCACCTTCGCTTTAACTGTTAACTATTATCAGCCATGTGACAGATGCCACCAGCGCCTTCTATACCTCTCATTTAAAAGGCATTTTTGGGAGATGAGTAATGAAGGAAACAAGCCTTAGCTGCTGGGATCAATTTGATAGAAAAAGAGCAAAACACCAGGTCTCATTGTAAGGAAAATCTTTAGTTTTCTCAGAGTGGCCTCTTTTGCCCCCAGTTCTTTATAACACTCACAGGCAATGCCTTGGTCCCATTCTTTTGTTGTTGTTGTTTTGGGTTTTTTTCACTGGTAGTCTGATAGTACAGATCTGCTATATGCTTCTACTTCTACAGGAGTCTTGCTTTCAATGTATCAGAATTCATATATATGTGATGCCTTCTATGGAAATTGTTTAATTAAAGCAGCCATCTGTGTCATCACAGTATTAGAGGATCTCTGGTCTTCACTACCACAGAAGCTGAAATAATAAATCCATGTGTTTTCCTTACTTATTCTAGATCACTCTATAAATTGTATGTGTATAATATTTACAAAAAATTAACATTTCCAGATGATACAACAATAGTTGCCTTATGTAAGATGTTAAGATACTTGCTACAAATATCCACAGATTTGTAGATTAAATCAGCATAAGCTATGTAAGAAGGCTGCAGGCAAAGAACTCTGTTTCAATCATTTAAACCTTCCTTAAAAATATAAAAAGTCCCTCAGGTTCTACTACTATATTTTTCTAGTTTTTAATATCATTTTCTGAAATTTCACTGAAGTATAATGTGCATGCAGAAAAGAGCACATATCCTAGGGGAACTTAGCACTCCTGCATAACCAGCACTCAGATGAACAGAGCATGACCTCCTGTGTACCCCTTCATGATCACTATCCCATAAGGATAACCATCATGCTACCTTCTAATAGCGTAGAATAGTTTCCCCTGGTTTTTGTGCTTTATGGAAATGTACTCCTTGGTGTCTTCTTTTTCCCATTCAACATAATTCACATGAAATTCATCCATAGTGTTGAGTGTAGTAATATGTACTATTGCCATGTAATATTGCACTATGTAAATGTATTACAAATTTTCTGTTTTACTGTTGCTGGGTGTTTGGGCATTTCCGGCTTTAGTTTACTAAGAAACCAACATATAGTGCATACCTTTTAATGAACATATATAAGCATATGTGTTGAAAGTATCATAGGATTATATATATGTTCAACTTTAATAGAAACTTCCGGTTTTCCAAAGTAGTTGTGTCAATTTTTAACTTCTATTCAGCATACATTTATTCAATGATATTCTCAGGAAAAGGAATATTATTAGATCACATTTACTTCATTGTAGATTTCAAAATTATGACTGATGGTTATATAGTAGGACTATGGCCCATTTACATGAATCTGTCTGCCAGGCATAGTGGCTCATGCCTGTAATCCCAGCAAGTTGAGAGGCCGGGGTGAGCAGATCACTTGAGGTCAGAAGTTTGAGACCAGCCTGACCAACATGGTGAAACCCTGTCTCTACTAAAAATATAAAAGTTAGCCACGTGTGGTGGTACATGCTTGTAGTCCCAGCTACTTGGGAGGCTGAGGCACGAGCACTACTTGAACCCAGAAGGCAGAGGTTGCAGAGAGCAAAGATTATGCCACTGCACTCCAGCCTGGGGACAGAGAAAGATCCTGTCTCAAATAAATAAGTAAGTTTGTCACATAAAATAGAATGTTTTGATTAATCCACTATAATGAAAAATTTTCTCTGAGGAGATTGGTGTAAATACTTGACCATTGGAGATGTTTGTAGACTCATTACAAGAAAGAAATTTACAAAAATCTATATTGGAAAGTAAGGTCAGCAATCTCTCAGATGAGCAGTTCAGATAGAAGCTTTTCCAACAACAGTCTTCAAGCAGTCAGCAAGTATCCGTGGAGGGATTCTATGACTGAGAGCCAGGCAATTCGAGATACTGTCTCAACTCCACCAACCTTGTATAAACCTCTTCATTTATCTAAGCCCTTCTTTTCTCACCTACAAAACGGGAATCTTAATTCACACTTTGACTGTGAGGATCACATAAAAATACTTTGTCTTATGTATGCCAAGTATAATTATATGAAATGGAGAGAGCTTATGTTTTACATAAAAGAGCTATAAACATATTCTTAGATCATGGCATAAATCCTTAGGTGTTTTCCAGCTAAACACCTAGAGAGTACATTTTCCCCATCTTGTTTTAGTTCTGCTTCTTGTAATCACTATCTTCATTTTTAGCATTAGAAGTATTATGTAATTCAAGGATTTCAATAATTAAATCATTAGCATACCCTGGTGTTCATTAGTTAACTAGTTAGCTTACTAGTTGCATAGTGGATTTTCATTAGTCCTTTGCTTCTCCTTTATCAAATACTGATTAAAGATCAATCCCTGGAATATATGTTCATGCTCAAGTGGCTTACCTAACTACTATCTTGGAAATCAGTATTTAGCCAATCATTACTTTTTGTTTTGGATAATATAGTATCTCCCTTACCAATTCAAAAATTACATTATATTGTACTTTTTGGGCCTTTTGCTGCTTGGTGTGTTATTTTGAAAAGCAGCTCTGGCCAGGTGCAGTGGTTCATGCCTGTAATCACAGCACTTTGGGAGGCCAAGGTGGGCAGATCACTTGAGGTCAGGAGTTTGAGACCAGCCAGGCCAGCATGGCAAAACTCCGTTTCTACTAAAAATCCAAAAAAATAATTAGCTGGGCACAGTGGTGAACACCTGTAGTCCCAGCTACTCTAGAGGCTGACCACAAGAATTACTTGAACCCAGGAGGCAGAGATTGCAATGAGCTGAGATCACACCACTGCACTCCAGCCTGGGCAACAGAGCAAGAGTCCATCTCAAAATAAATAATTTTTAAAAATAAAAAATGAAAAGCAGTTCTGATGTGATGCAAAATGTTTAACAGCCAGCTGAAAATGCCAAAGTAGCCTTCGTCCTCTTTTGGGTATTTATCAGGGCTAAGTATGAGAAGCAAAAGATTCTTAACGTGTAGTAACTCAATCATTTCTCTTCTGATTTTATTCTATCTCCTGCTCTCTTTTTTCTTTTTCATGTCCCTGTCTATGCCACATGCCACATGCAGTGTGTTTGGCGTAGTTATGCAGCTGATGAGAAATCTGTTTCCATTGCAACCTGGAAGCCACACTTGAAGGCCTTGCACACCTGCAGCCCTACCAAGTAGGTATCAGTGTGACAGCTGCTGCTGTAGTTGAGTCTTTTCAAGTTTGTTAAACAAACCATACCCACACATAAAAGGTGTTGATGTTTGGCTTGTCTTACTCTCTGTTCCTCTTAGAGAGATTCAAACCTTTTTAGTAGCAATTCCGGCACAAAACTAAATAGAATCACTATTATTCCTCACAATCCACAGACTGGGATTAAAGATTAAAAGAATGTGAACTTTTATAGAGATTTATTTCTACTATTTATGTTTTTCTCTAACGTCTCGTTTCATAAAGCCCACCAGCATCCTAAAGGTAAGCACCGCAGTTCTTGAAAAACAAGGATTATTTATTTTGTACCCATCACCTGACCCCAAAAGATGAGTGCTTCAAGAGTAATTCATCTTTGTACGTTTAAATCTCTCAAAGCCATTTCTCATATGAATCCCCTCTGGATGGTCCTCAAGCTTTCACTTGCAGATCAAACGCACGTCAGTGGCAAAAAGAAGAGAAGAATAGGAGTCCAGCTATATTACAGTTTACAATGAGGCAGTGGGACCAAGCAGATTAAAATTTGGAATTAGCATTCACAATTTTCAAATAATATTATTTTTCTTCACATTTCATTGGCCAAAGTAAATCACCCAGCCATGTCTAAACGCAAAGAAAATGGGGAAGTACAGTCTTACCATATGCCTAGAAGGAGGCAAGAATCAAGGAAATTATGAACAGAGATCCATAATGATTACCACAGAGGCCTGTAATTAAGAAAAAAAAAAAAAAGGACTGTCTTAATCTTGGAGTCTTGGAGTCTTTGAACCGTGGACTCCAGTTCAACTATCACAGAAAATGTTAAATCATATTCACCACCTAATTAAAGATGTCCTCATTGAAATACCAAAGCAGTAAGTCCTCAGAAAGGCTTTCTGTGCGTCAGCCAGCTTAATTAGCATAGTCAGTTCCTCGGGTTGTTCAAAAGTTATTAAATTGCTTATACAACTTAGTGTTTGAGAGCAATGGCTGTTTTTCTTCATATCCCAACAAAACCTTAATCCTAGTGGCATCATGGGATTCAGAACACCTAGGTACTGTGGCTCAGGAAAAATCACCTGTTCTTACTGATCTGGGGGTATATCAGCTGGGGAAATCTCCATGGCATTCCCTGGCATTGCCACCTTAATGGAAGTTTACGATGCAGCAGAATGCACACCATTGGGGAGTACCAGATTCATCATTAACTACATTACTTCCCTGTCCTGCCCTGGGCCTCAGTTTTCCCACCCATAAAGAGAAGGACAAGAGTTGGGCCTGATGATTCCTAAGCTCTAATGGGACAGGTCTCCTGGTGGGTGGTGTCTAAAATTCTTGTCAGCACCTAGGACAGAGATATTCATTGCACCCCAGGGATTTTAGAGAGGATGGAAGCTTAGCATGGATAGAAGCATGGATGCTGTTGAATGCATGTGTGGATTTGACTCTTTTTATTTAGATCTTGAAGTTCAGTTGAATTTTTTATGGAGTATAAGACCCTTTCAACATTTTGATACTAAAAAAACAAAAATAGAACATAACTCTTGTGCCACCTATTCCTTGGGACTATGAACCAAAAATGAGAATTATATAGAAATTGTATTTCTTGTCTTCATGAAGTTTGCCAAGTAAATGTAGAAAAGGAATCTGAGTAGGAACACCAAGAGAGAATTCTCAAGTGACAGAGGAGAGTGGTCTATTGTCATATGTGATTATTTGGCTTCCCACTTACTGCAGTTTTTAGATTAAAAGTCATTCTGAAGCCTGGAAAAACTGTTTAATAATGAGTCAAATTCCCCCAGTAAATCAACTATTATTTTACTCACATAAGTTCTTTCTATTCCTCTGATATTTTCCCTGTCTTAAGTGGGGGTGGAGGTGGAGGAGGATTTATGCAAACACCTGTATTCATCATGTCCCACTGTGCCTGTCAATCTTTCCCTTACTTTCCTTTGCTTGCAATCTCACAAACCATGGGACTCAGCCCCATTGTATCAAGAACAGTTGTTTGTCCAGAATGACACAGCAGTCACTGGTAAAGTTCATGGGAAACTGGATGTCCTAACATCTCTCCCTCCAGTGATGCTTCATTGCCTCAAATTGCAGTGGGTCTTAATCTTTGTTGTTTTTTGTTAAACCAGTGAGAATATGATAGAAATTATGGGGTCTTTATCAAGAAAGATATTCAATGCACAAGAAAATCAATACTTTGTCTACAATTTTAATTTCACAGACTCCCTGAAGCAAAGTTCAAAACTTCTGCTTTAGGAAGCAAACTTGCTTTAATCAAGTGACAATAATTTTCAAAGACTTAGAGGGATCTTTTTACATTTAAGTGGCTTACCGAATGCAGAGTGATGTAGTAACAAACAGACTAAAATTACTTTTTTATTTGCAGTGTGTATTTTCCTTTAGCATTCAGCCTAAGAACTTCTGATGGGAAAGATCATTTATTCAGTCAATGTATGCATTCAACAATTACTCATTGAGCATCTATGATGTGCAGGGCACAGTTCTAGACACTGAGAATGCAGCAGTTTAAGTTTAAAAAACAAGTTAGAATCTCTGGCCTTGGGAAGTATGTATTCAAGGGATGCTGGGATAGACAATAGAAATAAATGAATAAAATATAGAATATGTTAGATGGCAATAGTGCTAAGGAGAAACATAGAATAGAGAAAGAATTTAGGGAGCACCAGAGGCTATAATTTCAAGCAGGTGGCCAGGAAGATCAATTTTATCAACAATGTCATCATCATCATCAATGGTATCATTATCATTAAAAAACACCAGCCCTGGCTGGGCGCAGTGGCTCATGCCTGTAATCCCAGCACTTTGGGAGGCCAAGGCAGGTGGACCACGAGGTCAGGAGTTTAAGACTAGCCTGGCCAACATAGTGAAACCCCATCTCTACGAAAAATACAAAAAGTAGCCGGGTGTGGTGGCACACACCTGTATTTCCTGCTACTCAGGAGGTTGAGGCAGGAGAATCACTTGAACCCAGGAAGCAGGGGTTGTAGCAAGCTGAGACCACGCCATTGCACTCCAGCCTGGGTGAGAGTGAGACTCTGTCTCAAAAAAAAAAAAAAAAAACCCAGCCCCAAGCTCTTGCTCCCCATAGTTTTAGAGACACAGTGGGATGCTTTGATTGCACTAAGTAGCATAAGAGAGAGGTCTGAGAAACAGCTGTGCAGGGGAGAGAGGTATGGGAGGAGTGACACTCAAACCTGCCAGGATGCAACCAGCAGTTCCTTACTCTCTCTTTTCAGGTCTGGTTTGTCTCTTACATATACTCTAGAGATCTTAGCTGTTCTATTTCAAAGTTTTAAGAACAGAAGGATGTATAGAAAGAGGTATTTTTCTTTATTTTCTCTTCAAAGAGAGTGAAGCCTATGCAAAGGGCCAAACACAGGTAAATATGCCATTTAGGGAATAAGTCAGATATTTCATGAGGCAATGGGGAATTATCAAGCTCCAAAAACACCATGTGGTACCTTAAAAAGTGGAAATTTGAAGATTATCTAACTCAAAGCCTCTGATTTACTCATAAGAAAACCAAGATCGGCACGCAAACGGGGTGCCTGCCGAAAGGCACACAGCTCATTCGCAAAGAGTACAGCCCCTGCATCATGGTGCTTAGACCTAAATTTGCTAAAATGAGTTATTACAAATGCCACCCAACAGTATAGGCTAAAAGAGTTTTGGTAAATGTTCTGTGTACCTTATTTACTCCATGGAAATTTCGATTTTATACAATACAAAAAAAAAAAATCTGCCTCAGCAAGTGACTGAGATACAATTCATTAATGAATCCAGGTTTAGAAACCTAAGTCTGCCAGAAGCACAGAAAACACTTACGTTGTAACTAGCAACTTTCTAAGAGCCCTCACTAATGCTGGTTAGAGCAGAACCACTTTTTCTTAGCCATGGACGGCTTTGGCTAATGAAAAGTCTATTGTTTTTGGTTCTATGTGGGCAGTCTTGGCTTTGCCAAGTAAATGTTGTGCCATCTCAGGTCTGTACCACAAAGAACACATGTTAGCAAGTTGAGTACATTTATTATAAAGAACACTGCTTTTGTGGATCTTGCATGAAAAGACTCACTTAAGGTACTTAATTCCCCAATCTCCAATTTGGCCATTATCAAGTGCTATAAGTATATTCACTGGTTTATCATCATTTCTCTTCTGCCTGCACGCACCTGAAGGAAAGAACAAGGGGAAGCATCAAGCAGGTTTGTGATTTCTCTTTTGCTACATGTTTGTTTATAAATCTGATACCTACCAAATGTTTTAAATGTGTCTCATGTGAGTAGAATCAATCAACAAATACCAGATGATTAAAAGTGACCTTTCTCACGATTTGCCTACAAAGGTTACTACTTTATTGATTTTTCTCCCCTTAGTATCGAAGTGTCTTTCCCTAACTCACTCCCTGCTTTTTCAAAATCTGCAGGGCATAGAACATTTAGAGGTAGGGGAGGAGAGGAATTGATCTTGGATTAGTACTTGCTATCATTTTCCCAGAGAGGAGTCTTATCAAAGTATTAAAATATGGTGATCTAGAGAGTGAAAGAAATAAATTTTTTTCTGAATGTTATA
Source organism: Sapajus apella (assembly GCF_009761245.1). Taxonomy (NCBI): domain Eukaryota; kingdom Metazoa; phylum Chordata; class Mammalia; order Primates; family Cebidae; genus Sapajus; species Sapajus apella. The sequence goes on along the minus strand of NW_022436946.1, from coordinate 75,183,923 downwards.
AGCCCAGGTGGCAGTCTAGGATACACTCCCCTTCACTAGGGTCCTTCTTTTGGAATGATTGAATTTATAT
>NW_022436946.1:75161070-75183453 GCF_009761245.1 Sapajus apella | reverse complement strand
GTGTGTGTGTGTGTGTGTGTGTGTGTGTGTGTGTACATGGAAATTTCAATTGTACACACACACACACACGTAATCAATTTTTTGGCGATAGGAACACTGTGTATAGGAGATGAAAACCCTGTCTCTGTGACACCTCTAGCCCACCGAGTGCTGAAGTCTACTCAAGTGACTCAAAAAAGAGTCCCACCGCCATCTTTTAGGAAGAAGCCAGCCCTCCCCAAAATTCACCAAATAATTTATGGTCAATTTTTTATGCCATAGATGGAATGCTTCATCAGATTACAGCAGAGAATTAAACCTAGATGGAATGGGAGGTGAAAGAAAAATTTCTTAATATGTGTTAATGGGTACCAGGAAGTGTCTAGATTTGAGAGCAAAGCCCTGAAAAACAGAACCAGGTGGAACCCAGCATTAATGATGTGATGAGTGGCAGGGGCAGAACCAGGTGCCTGGAAAGGTAGAAGGGATAACTTTTTTTCCTGTCATTGTCACTTGTTTCAGCAAAGAAATGAAAGCATCCACCTACCCAGAGTTGATCCCCAAGTGGAGGCCAATGTGGGTCCAGGGATTGTTCTTTTAGCTTTGTACTATTATAATAATTACATCAATCATAACAGATTCATGCAATACTGAAACCAGTTTTGAAAGTTCACTTGGGATGTTAACGTTCTGGATTATCCATTTTTGCATTATGTTAATGTGTAAAGATTCACAAATCAGAATATAAATGCATTCATCTATGATGGGAGATAGATACCATAGGCTCTACAACATCAGGCACAACTTCTGGGCAGGTAATTTACCCAAGGGATGGCATTAAAGTCCCTTCTCTTACTTGGTAGCATAGAGTTAGAGTCAAGGGCATTGGATATTACTTGGTGATATTTCCAGAAAAAGTTGTTCTTCCCCACCTAAGAAAAGTTTTTGACCAAAGAGAGGTTCTAGTCATTAGATTCAGAATAGTCTTTGCCTAGACACTGGAGGAGATAAGCTGACCAATTCTAGACCTTTACTACTTTTTCTAGATTCCATACAGAGCTCACCATCCTTCTGTTGTGACAATTTTACTTGAAAAAAGTTACACAAAATAAATCATAGCCATTTTAAGCTAGATTACAGTTGCTTTTGTGATCTTTTCAAAGCTTTCGTTGTCTCAGGAGCTATCCATTTCCTAAGTCTCTCAAAGGGTGTCTGCCTCCAAATCCAAAGGACAGAGACCATCTTTGGCACAAATTGCAGAGCTACCTGAGAATGTGATCACCATCTTAGTTTTATCCTCCAAAACGGAGCTGTTAACAACTAAAAGAGAAATTTGTAAATCACATGGAGGTGCTTGAATAAGCATAAACTCTATGGCAATCCTGAGTGAGGGGTCACCTTGGGCTGACACAATGATACTGCACTGTTTTTAAATGTTAGCACAGCAGAAAACAAAGACAAAATTAAAGTATCAGTGTTGAGCTTCTGCTCACCAGTCCAAAAATGAGCTTCCTACTCAGTTGTCACATTTCAAAAAAACTACCAAGCAAATTTTCTACATTTAGGATGTTCACATATATCTACAGCATTTACCTCTCTGCTGTATATTTGTGACTGAGGTTGTCAATGATAACTCACACATAGTTTTAAATATGTCCAAAACCACTGAAATGGGTTGATGACTTAGAGAATCACACACAGAAATTTCTTGCTTCTCTGTGGTCATTGAACATTTAGCAAAACCACCCTGAAATAAGTTCTGTACTATTCTTAGTCTGGATTCCTTACTTAATGTCTTACATTTCATGCACTTAGGCCTCCTGTCTTTCAGCTAGCTGTCACGTCACTCTGGGTAAAGCTATGACAGAATGTGCTCAAGAAATAATTATTGGATAGAGTAATAAAATGCCCCTGACCTCAAGTAGTTTGTGGGAAGAGAGAAAACACCAACAAAAAAGTGGGAAGTGAGGAGAAATATAAAAAGTGAAATGGAAAATTAAAGACATTGCAATGATCTAAATAAGCTGAAGCTCCCATTTTAATAGTATGTAAGCTTTCACCTTGTGCTCCACATACAGAATTTATAATCCTACATAATGAATGCAGAAAGGCTGTTGTAATAACAATAGCAACAGTACCATCTTAGAAAGTAACAAAGTTGTCCTTACCCAAGCAAAATATGCATGAAGTGAAATGCATTTATAATGCGAGTTCTTCCTTAGAGAAGAGCAGATCTGAGTCTAGAGTATTGTTAATTAATGCTTGACCCCATTTCAGAGGAACTAATTAACACCACCCAACTGTAGAGTCATTTACTGCCTTTGGGACCACTGAGTTATTGATGGTGATTTAGATTAGCAAAGTAGACAAGCTTCAGCTCAAGCAGGAGCCAACATTTTCATCTTTTAGCTCAGAGCTTGGAATCTCCTAAGTCCTTCCTCATGGTTTTCTATGTGTTACAAACTGAGAGTAACCCAAGTGTAGCTGAGTTCCACACAGCAACCAGCATCCCCTTCTGGGTGCCTGGCAATCTCACCGAAGGACGGAGCCATGACTAGAGACTGGGCCGTACAGAGAGACTTTTCTTTCTGCAAAATTGATTATGATGTTGAACACATTTGTAGAACCCTTAGTTAACTATATTACTGCCTTTGGAATGTTCTTTTTAAAAAGAGATTTTTGTCTTTCTACACTGAGGTAAGGGTATGTTTAAACAAAATTTGTCTACGATGTCTTGGGCTAAGGAAAAATATCACATTGTTTGTGACAGATCCAAAAACTTTCTTTAAAAATACAATGGCCAGGTGCAGTGGCTCACGCCTGTAATCCCAGCACTTTGGGAGTCGGAGGCGGGTGGATCACCTGAACTCAGGAGTTCAAGACCAACTGGGCCAACATATTGTGAAACCCCACCTCTACTTTAAAAATGCAAAAATTAGCCAGACGTGGTGGCACACACATGTAGTCCCAGCTACCTGGGAAGCTGAGCAGGAGAATCGCTTGAACCTGGGAGGCAGAGGTTGCAGTGAGCTGAGATCGAGCCACTGCACTCCAGCCTGGGCAACAGAGCAAGACTCCATCTCAAAACAAAACAAAACAAAAAACAAATACAAGACATCAATCTGAAGAAGAGCCTTTTAAATATAGCTCAACTGAGCAATAGCGGAAATACTGTTTCATCACTTCTTTTTGGTACAGAGTCAGGCACAAATTACTGTTAGTCTCAACTGAGCCTGCTCTGTTTTTCCTCTACTCCAATCATGAATACTTAACTTTAGCATTATTTAATCACTCATTCGTTTTCCTCTGAATTCCCACTTAAACAGTTCTAATCTCACATATGTGGTGGTAAATGTGTTTATTTCGTTCTATTAAAAATCAGTTGGAAAAAATCATTTTTTAAACTGGACAGGTTTTTTTCTGTGTTAATTTCAATTGTCCTTTTCAGAGAACTGAATTTGCCTGAGAACCCCTCTGGCCAGAATAAGCCAGTTTTCCCACCTTGAGGGTTCCATGTTGTTCTCCCTTCCTCCTTGACCCTATGATCAAATAGTAGTCAGTTGGTCATCACATTGGTACAAGAAGGCTTTTCCTTCCTTCTACCTAAGTTTTATTGCTACAAAAACAGATTGTACTGTCTGAGGTTTTGAGATTGTCTGTACATCTTGCTGCCTCTACTTACTCTGTCTTCTAAATCAACAATGGTTGGCTATACGCCTGCTTGATACTTAAGCTTCCTTAATGGCAATATTGAAAGTGTTACTAGAACCCTTTCAGATTTCTTAGTAGACTAAAGTTGCTTTACTAGGTACCTGTGAGACTGTTGTAAAGATGCATATCTTAAAAGTTAAGGCACAAATGATATTTTTGTCTTACGTTACACTCTTATGTTGTGAGCCACTGAGTGCTTTTTCTGAACCACTCCTGCGTGATTGGTTTTACTGGGTTCTGAGGCAGTGTGTGGCTCTTGTAGAGAACTCTAGAACCCTGGTGGAAGATGGTGTGCTCTTATATTTCTTCTGCATTTATTTTCCATTATTTAATTTTTCTTTCTTCTGTGTGCAATGAATGATCTGCATGTGTTGTTAAACTAAACCCAGTGAGACTAAACTATGTTTTTTTCCAACATAGCCAACTTGTGTCCTTATTGGCAAAATGTTCCATTGTTTCAAAAACAATCTTTCCAAAATGGTCTCTCCTTCTGTTCACATTTATTGATAGAGAAAATGGAGTTAGGCTTTTAACAACACATCATAGGACTTAAAATAAGAAATGTACTTTTCTTTCTTTTTCTACAAACTAGCAACCTAGAATCTTTTCTTCTGTTTTGTTGAACATATTATGACAATTGGTTACCTGTATCAACTCTAACTGCAGAGGTTTCCCACAAACCAAGAACTTATGTTTTTAAATTTCAACAGTTACGAATTTATTGATTTCTGTAAATATTTATTCCTTAAAGTTCTAAAGTGTATTATGACTCATATATTCTGTTTTATTGATATTTATTACAGGGGTGGCTGTATTCTAAAGTATTTATTCTTATTTTCATATGAAACATGCTAACACAGAGACTGTCGTCATTCGTAATGTCTAGTTCAAATCTAATTTTTCCACCTAGTCATTAAGATCACTGGATAGCTTTCAAGCAGCACAGTTAAACAACATAGTACTTTCTGCTTAAATAGTCTGTGTGCTTCTATATTAAAAACAATAAAGCCAAATGGCTTTGTTTTTATAAAAGAAAGAATCCCTAAGCACTTTCCTATTCGTGAAATGCTTAGTAATGTGCTGCCCTGTTTCCCTCACTCCTAGTAAGTTCTGTAGTAATAAGCAGAAGCTCTTCAGAACGTACACCTCACGGAAGCAGAGGTACCCAGCATCCGGGCTATTGACATGAGACTTGAGAATGCCAACTAACCTCAGGTGCATGACCAGGTTATACCCACCCCAACTGAGCCCTGTTCAGAGACTCACTCTTTCTAGGGACTCGAATGAGGTTTTTAACCCGCTTGTAATTTTCCTTGTTGCCTGTTGCCTGCTTTGACACTCTCCACCGCTGGGACCAATAGTCGGCGTCCCGCGCAGAACTGGCAGTCAGCCCTTTGGCGCCTCCTTGTGGCTGGACATCTGCTAAGCTGCTGCACGCACTGGATTGTCATGGCTCAGTTGCCATATTTATTGTGCCTGAGGCGAGAATTTGTAGAACGCTTATCCGGTGAAGGGCTAAAACCCTAATTAAGTATAACAATAACTACAGCATTCTAAGTCCCAGAGGATTACCGTGGGGTTATGATGATGCCACACAGTTCCCTGGCAGGGAACAGCCGGTAATAGACTGCATGCTAAGCCATTTGAATACCTGTACATCTAGTTCCTAGAGACGGGAGAATTCTCTCTTGCAGGGTGACTGTGCGGGCTCTGCTGAGCATGGTCCTCAGCTGGGAATGTGGGACTGTATACTAAGAAAGATGCTCCAATCAATGACCACAGCAATTTTGTGTTACTTTCTGTAAAGCAAGACCTCCTTGTTGGTCTCCTGGGGATAATCCTTGACATTCTTCCTAGAAATACTGTTACATAAATCTTCAAAAATCATGTGCATAGATGTCACCCAAAAATGCAGGAAAATAATGAAAACTTCAAGGTACCAGGGAAGAGTCTGTATTTTTTAATCAGTTCAATGTGTGTTTTCAGTAACAGTCACCTAATCAGTTTAATAGTCATCCAATCAAGATGCTCTGTTGATTTTCAAAGGGACACAAAGTAGAAAAATAATAAAAGTGAGCTTTTTGTAAGAGGACACAACTACAGATCTTTGCTTTAGAAAAGAAAATTTTGCCTGGTTAAAAAGCTCTTGATTCGAATCTTATTCTTAACTTTCACATAATTATGTCAAAAGAGAAAATGAAAACATTACTTTTGTCTGATTTGGTATGTAATATGCTGAGTTTATTTTAAAATAATTCTCGGGAATCTTTAAAATATTAGACATTAGCAAATATCCCTGTAGCTTAGAAGGACGAAAGGGAAATGTTACCTAGAATTTATTTTTGTCAACTTTAAGTGCTATAAATGGTACTGAGATTTAGAGAATATTATTCCCACTTTCCAATTTATTCATAAGGTAATGTCAAAATGTTTCATAGAAGCAATTTTTAAAAATACTTTATAGAAATGATTTTTAAAAGAATATTATTATAAATAAACCATGGTGGATTTAATGCTGATACTTTCATTTTGGATGTTTTTACTTTTTTAGTAATTGAATTTTTTTTAATTTTTCTTATTGTTTTTAGGATGTCTTATCCATTTCCTTTTTGTTTAATTGGCATAGAAAAGAGATATATCTTGAAAGTTTGAGAAAATAATTTGATATTAACTAAACCCAACCTTTCATAGTAATTAGCATCTGTTAGTTCCAGAAAAGGTAATAGATAAAATCAAATATAGTGAGGACAATTGTAATGATATCTTTGTCAACTTGAGCTATTCATTAATCTAAATAAAGGTGCAGAAGTGAACATATGCTTCCTGAACTAGATCATTGTAAATTTAAATTATGGAACAGATGTGTTGAAACTAAAAAGAGATTTGAAACTTTTACCATTTTTAAAAAAGAAAAAGAGCTTGAGAGAAGTAGACATTTTTGGGCACTATCCCTTTGACGGATTTGTTTAAATAATTGAAGGCTTTGGGATGACATGGAAAACCTAGACTGAGAATTAAAAGATGCAGGTTTATGATGTTATTGTTGCTCTTGTTTAATGTAATCTATCATTTAATCACACCTGTGTCAAGTACAGATTAAACCCTTTCACTGTTGGGATTGTCGTAAAGAACTCTTGAACCCGCCTGACCTCATCACCAAACTGCCCCGTCTGTTCTTTGCATGTGCCTTCAGTGAATCATGCGGGACTTAGCCGTGTCTGCATTTCCGAGGGGAGCTGTCAGTGCATGGTCAACTTGTTTATTGTTTCCAGAACTCCTTGACCACCATAGTTCATTATTTGATTTGTTTTCATGTAAACACACATGAAACATGGTGCCCTTTTAGAATATCGTTTGTTAAGCAACTAGGCATGGAAAAATAAATGTTACTGTTTCTTGTTAGCTACAAAACACATATCCACTAAACACATTTGCTGTTGGCATGCTGCAGCTGGGGACAGTGGACATTGCGGTAAGTGGAAAAAAACAAGGCCTCCACTTCGTCTCAATAAGCCTTATCCATGAGAATGCTGCTTTCATACCCCACAAAGGCTGCGGCACGACTCAGAGTAGCTGCTCTGAGTGACTTCCCTCAGACTTGCTGCCCCATGATTTCTTCAGGCCCTGCAGAGTCCAGGGCCTCTCACATTGATGACGGTAGCACCTTCTAACGAATGGCACAATTACTTTATAAAGGAAACAAGAAAACAAAATGGGTGCACAAAACTTCTTATAGTTCATTTGATTCCCACAAAAATCCCTCAGCTGTGTTGCTGTGTTTATCTCCATGTTAGAGATGAGGACCCTAACACCCATGTCTCTAATCCCAACCTGCTTTTCCTAGCATGTCACACCACCGCTCTTGATTAGGAAAGCGTGAAGATGTACTTTGGATTTTATGATTCTTGTTAATGCTGCTTTTATCAGCCCACAACAGTTCGATCTTAGCCAGCATCAGAGCTGAATGCCTGAACAAATATAATTTACCAGTAGCTGCCACAGCAAATCAATAACCTGTTTACTAGCAGGAAATTGTGTTAGTGAACATAACGTCTCATTCCGTTCATCAGTCATCACATTCATTATATGTTGGGGCTGTTCTATCTTGTGTGGTTTTCATCTCACAAGTACGAATGTAAGCATAAAAGAAATCTAATGTTGTGTTGTATGTTTAATACTATTTATGTGGTGCTACCAACTGCTATGACACTGCATGAATTTATGGATATCATAATCTTGCCTGGAATATAAAATGCATGCCAAATGTAGGTATAAGTGTAACTGTCATCCCTGTTTTCCTGTAGAAATGTTTAGAAATTACAAAGAGATATGTTCCCAAATAAAAAATAACTTTTTAAATCTTAAAAGTTGAGGTTAAAGCTGAAATTATTCAACTGTTTTTCAAGTTAATTCCAAAACAGTTCTTGGTTATCTACAGTGTAATTGTGGACAAACTGCTGTATGACCTCAGGCCTTTCTAAGATGAATCCAAGAAAGATGTGTGTACCTGTAGAATGAGATTGATCTCAAAGGAATGCAAATACAGAGATTAGATAAAGCTTAAATTTTAAATAAGGGAAAAATACATTGCTGTGCTCCTATATGCTGAAAACATCTTCTCTCTTGAAATATATGACCACATGAGCTTCATCAAATAATTTACCCAAGCAAACTGGAAGAAATTGCTTGAAATGGAATAATCATGCCTCTGTTCTCCACAGTCAGAAGCTAAGTTTTAAGGAGCGAGTGCGCATGGCTAGCCCCAGGGGACAGAGTATTAAGAGCCGACAAGCCTCAGTAGGTGACAGGAGGTCCCCAAGCACCGACATCACAGCTGAGGGCAGCCCCACCAAAGTGCAGAAGAGCTGGAGCTTCAACGACCGAACCCGCTTCCGGCCCTCACTGCGCCTCAAAAGTTCTCAGCCAAAACCAGTGATAGATGGTAAGCCCTGTTTTTCCATAACCATTTTTAATTTGATAGGCTATAGTGAGTGAGATTATGAAGTAATTAATTCTCCACAGTGCCACTTGAAGATAGAAGAAAACAACCCCAGGGAAAGAATTGTTTGTTTTATTGGAAATTTATTCATTGCCTTGGGCAAATGTACAGAACAGAAGTTTACTTTTGGAAACCACTTTGGCAGCTAAATTTACATTTCAAAGAAGCCAACAAAATGTTGTTAATTCTTCACTTGTATCTACACATTTTATTCTCAGACAAGGGCCACGTTAAGATCAATGGGGCTATCATTCTGATGTATATATGACATCTGACCAGCAAAGGTCCAAGACCTGGGGACAACCAGGTGCTCTGTGCATATCTTGAAACACAATAAAAAGGGTGATCATTTCTGGTCAAGGATGAAGGGGCTGTTTCCCTCTCTCACACACTCTGCCTACCGGCAAATCAGAGACCACTGCTTATCTTCCTTAGAGAGGTTCCTGTTGAAAGTTACTTCAGAGTCTTCCAATGATAAGTAAAATTCAAGTTCTTCTCCCAAGAGGAATTAACCTATTTTATATATCATATTGTGTAGCAGACATTCACTTGCCAACACATTTTATTGAGTGCCACATAATTTTCATGTTTATAAAACATTTTATTTTTCATTTAAGATAAGCTTGGCTTTCCTTTTAACTAGGCCCCCTGGGATCTCTTATACTGGGCAAGGAACCAAAATCAAATAGCATCTCCCATTAATGCATAAAAACTGCAAAGGCTATCAGTCCTTCTGTTCTCTTTTCCTAAAATAACGCGTATTTTCTCAGGCCCTGAAAGCCCAAGGAATAAAATTAACAACCAGGGGTCGTAATCACAATGATCTCAGGCTCCCTGCAGTGAAATCCCTGGAACCTCAGTCCACGGGTTCCTCCCAGCTTACTCAGAGGTCCTCAGGGATATCTCTTCCACGCTTAAGTGAGCAACACAAGTCTCCTCTTCACGCTTCACTCCACACCCCGTGAGTGCCATGCTCTTCAGGGCGACCCCTAGTGGCTGCACTGACATGGCTCCTCCTGGCGGAGCTTGCAGCTCCCATATGGGCTCAAGTCGTCTTATCCTGCCTTGCTTCCCCCCAACCTGTCCTGTGCTAAGGGAGGAAAAACCTCCGCCACCAACACGGGACACTCCTCCGTTGAGCCACTTGCAGGATCTGAGTCACTTGTGGCACAACTTTTCAGTGTCCTCTAGTTTCCTCACTCTTCTCTTAGGATTTTGGCTGAAAGCCCTTGAGCAGCTGAGTCAAGAGTTACCAGTGACAGGGCTTTATGTTGCACTCAAAATAGACTTTCTGAATATAAATGGGTACATCCTTTCTGGAGGGCAATTTGGCAAAACATATTAAAAGTCTTTACATATGTCTAAGCCTAGACACATCCTACCCACAAATTCTATTTCTAGGATATAATAGATACAATGAAACAATATCAGACATTAGGGATGATGCTCTAAATTAAAAATTATTGACACAGAAAGATGAAAAGAAAAAATAAATCATTCCATTTATGTGTATTATATAAATTCATGAATATATAGGGAAAAGTCTGGAAAGATTTACAAGAATGTATAAACAGTTATCTTTGAGTGGTGTGATCACAGTTATATTTTGTTTCTTCATTTTTTTAAATCTGTATTTCCTAATATTTCTACAATGAACAGGTAGGTGAATCTCTTGTAATGAGAAAGCAATAGAGGATTTTCCTTTTTTTTTTTTTTTTTTTTTTCCATTTTTTTGTATTTGGGCTCTGGGGTACATGGGCACGTCCTGCATCCTGCAGGATTGTTGCATAGGTACATATATGCCATGGTGGTTTGCTGTTCCCCCCCCCCCCCGCCACCACCACCATCGCCTACATCAGGCATTTCTCCCGGTGTTATCCCCTCTCCTCCAGTGTCCCCCTCCCCTCCCCTCCACACCCTCACCTAGCCCTATGAGTGTTGTTCCCTTCCCTGTGCCCAAGTGTTCTCATTGTTCATCACTCGCCTATGAGTGAAAACATGCGGTGTTTGGTTTTCTGTTCTTGTGTCAGTTTGCTGAGAATGATGGTTTCTAGGTTCATCCATGTCTCTACAAAGGAAACAAACTCATCATTTTTTTATGGCTGCATAGTATTCCATGGTGTATATGTGCCACGTTTTTTTTGTCCATTCTATCATCAATGGGCATTTGGGTTGATTCCAGTCCTTGCTATCATAAACAGCGCCACAATGAACATATGCGTGCATGTGTCTTTATGATGGAACAATTTATAATCCTTTGGGTATATACCCAGTAATGGGATTGCTGGGTCAAATGGAATTTCTGTTTCTAGATCCTTAAGGAATTGCCACACTGTATTCCACAGTGGTTGAACTAATTTACGCTCCCACCAACAGTGTAAAAGTGTTCCTATTTCTCCACATCCTCTCCAGCATCTGTTGTCTCCAGATTTTCTAATGATCACTATTCTAACTGGCATGAGATGGTATCTCAATGGAGTTTTGATTTGCATTTCTCTAATGACCAATGATGATAAGCATTTTTTCATATGTTTGTTGGCTGCATATTTGTCTTCTTTTGAAAAGCATCTGTTCATATCCTTTGCCCACTTTTGAATGGATTTGTTTGTTTCCTGTAAAGCTGTTTTAGTTCTTTGTAGATTCTGGATATTAGCCCTTTGTCTGATGGGTAGATTGCGAAAAATTTTCCCCGTTTTGTTGGTTGCCGGTTTACTCTAATGATTGTTTCTTTTGCTGTGCAGAAGGTCTTAAGTTTAATTAGGTCCCATTTGTCTATTTTGGCTTTCATTGCCATTGCTTTTGGTGTTTTAGTCATGAAGTCCTTGCCTGGGCCTATATCCTGAATGGTTCTACTTAGGTTTTCTTCTAGGGTTTTTATGTTGTTAGTTCTTATGTTTAAATCTTTAATCCATCTGGAGTTAATTTTTGTATAAGATGTAAGGAAGGGGTCCAGTTTCAGCTTCCTGCATATGGCTAGCCAGTTTTCCCAACACTATTTATTAAACAGGGAATCATTTCCCCACTGCTTGTTTCTGTCAGGTTTGTCAAAGATCAGATTGTTGTAGATGTGTGGCATTGCTTCCAAGACCGCTGTTCTATTCCATTGGTCTATATCTCTGTTTTGGTACCAGCACCATGCTGTTTTGATTACTATAGCCTTGTAGTATAGTTTGAGTCAGGTAGTATGATGCCTCTAGTTTTGTTCTTTTTGCTTAGGATTGTCTTGGCTATGCAGGCTCTCTTTTGGTTCCATATGAAGTTTAAGGTGGTTTTTTTCCAGTTCTGTAAAGAAGGTCAATGGTAGCTTGATGGGGATAACATAGAATCTATAAACTACTTTGGGCAGTATGGCCATTTTCACAGTATTGATTCTTCCTAACCATGAGCATGGAATATTTCTACAATGAACAGTTAAATCTCTTGTGATAAGAAAGCAATAGAGGATTTTCTTTTTTTAAAAAATAAACATTTTTAAAAAGCCCTTAGTTTATAAAAACAAAATGGTAGAGAAAAAAATGAAAACAAAACTAGGCATTGAAGAAAAAAAATTAGCCCTTCCTTTCACACACTGCCCTCTCCCTTGCCCTTACTCTAGGGGCCCTTGCACTGACTCGTACTCACCTAACTCCTCTCCTTAAGCTGTTTTCCTCCCAAGTGGTAGAAGGAGCAGCTTGTCTTAATGGTGAAAACCAGTCTTTGTTGAATGCAAAGACTATCTAATGATGTTTAACGGCTTATACTACAAATGGAACTTGTATTAGTTTGCTCAGGCTGCCATAACAAAGTACTAGATGCCTTAAACAACAAAAACTTATTTTCTCACAGTGTAGAGGCCAGAAGCCCAAGTTCAAGGTATCAGCAGGATTGGTTCCTTCTGAAGGCTTTCTTCTTGGCTTGTAGATGGTCTTCTCCCTGAGTCTTTACATAGACTTTTCTCTGTACATGTGCAAATTTCCTCTACTTGTAAGGATAGCAGTCATATCGGATTAGGAACCACCCTAACAACCTCATTTTAATTTAATCACATCTCTAAAGACCCTATCTCCAAACACAGTTGCATTCAGGGATACTAGGGCTTAGGACTGTAACATATTAATTTTGGAGGAATGCGATTCGGCCCATAGACAAAGCTCATGCTCACCCATATCACAGCATCCCTGGCAAGCTGAAATGTGTCCATATCTTCATCCCTGGCCCTGGCTTCACACTGTATTAGAAATTGTATATTACATATTGCAACAGGACTATATTCTTCTAACATGGCTTCAGAAAGCATTTAGCTTTATAATGTAAGGTCCCTGCTGTTGGCTGAGCATATTTAAATATAAAATTCATAGAATCTGGATTTTGATTTGGAAAACAAATTCTACTTGTACTGTTTGGCCAGAGGGAAAGAATTTTTCAAAGACTCTAGAGTCTGCACTGTTTATCACAGTATTTTCAGTATCTGCAAAGATGTCTCAGAGGTCAGACAGAAACAGAGCTCCTATTCTCTACTAAATCACAAACTGGAAAGGTCTCCTGTCATCTGTTTTCTAGGTCATTTCATATGAGTTCAGTTTTGTTTGTTTACAAAGGAATTGCTTCTCCCTTATTGATGTCCATATCAATTAATTCTGAGTTTCCCAAGTGACCAGAGGACCAATTGCTGTTCTGTTGAAGTTGCTTTGTTGGCTGCCCACCTGCAAGAGAGAATAGTTCCTGCCTCCTCATTTAATCCGATAGTCCAGAATCTTTACCTCTGATTGAACTCAATGTTGAGTCTTGGGAAACTGGAAGTTCTTTTTTTACAGGAAAAAGAAAATTATGTAGCTGTCAAATAAATGTAGACTTCATTTATACGTCTTTACTTATAGTACCTCTCTAGGTTTTAAGTATTTTTAAAATTTACTTAATACCATAGAAAATAATATTTAACAAAGCCAGCTTTCAATTATTCCAGATCTGTTTACTCATTTACTTCTGAGGCAGTTTTCTTCTTCACCCTTACCCTCACATATTTTTTTGTCGTTCCATTGCCCGTTAACATGCTCAGGAGAATAGAAAAATAAAAGAAAGAATAATGGAAACTTAGATCAACTTTAAGTTAATAACTAAAAGTTACATTTGGAAAATAATAGGCCTGCAACTGAAAGACAGTATAATAGAGAAACAAAAAATATTTGGGGTTAAACTATAAAATTTAATAATTCCTGACAAATCTGATACCCTTTACTACAGATGGGAGTGTTTTCATAATTTAATGGTTCTTTAAAAAGGTTATTAAACATCCATGGCATTTTTCTCTTGCTATAATTTTTAATAAGATTAACATGTTACACTTAAAAAGGCACAATTATCCCTCAATATGCCACACTTGTGTGTAACAAAAACGTTGAAAGTAGCAGGCAGATGCTGAAGCCACAAATGACAAAGGAAAGAAAGTAAACTCTAAAGGACTGATGTGGTGTTGCCATAGCAAATTTATTTTGACCACTGTGATATGAGTCATATTTTAGCTGATAAATCCTATAATAAAAGATAGAAATACTCTACTCATCGATAGTATGTAACCCTCTTCATATTTTAGAAATTAGGTAATATAGAAATATTTCCGTCAAGTACAACAGTAATAATAATGATAAAACTAACATGTATTGAATTCTTCCCAGTGGTATGCATTGTTCTAAATTCTTTACTCTATTATCTCACTTAATTCTGCCAGTACCCCTATGGAATAGTTACAGTATTATCCCCATTTTACAGGTGAGGAAACTAAGAGTTTAAGCTAAGTAATTTGCCCAAGGTCTAGCAGTTGTAAGTAAAGGAGCCACAATGCACATGCAGTTTAATATCACAGTCCTCCTACAAATGTAGGTTAAGATCTTCTCCCAGATGTTGTATCAATTTCCCTTTAAGAGTCTTTCATTTCTTCTCCTCCCCCCACCCGCCACCCACCATTTGCCTTCACTCTTCCAACTTCAGTTGGTCAGATTCCTCTTCCCATATAAGCCACTTGACCATGCCACTCTCCCATCTTTCCCCCAGCCCCAGCTGCCAACCCTCTCAATTATATCATCTCAAGGCAGCCAGAGCTAGAAGATTAGGCAAATTGGGGAAATGGCCTTTCAGTGACTGTTCTCTGTTTCAATCAGGTATCTGGGAAGAGACTCAGGATAACAGCCATACTTATCTGTGTCTATTTTCCCTGGGAGGGACGCCAATAGTGGGGTCATCTGAGGTCTGTTTCAAGATGCAAAGGATAGTGTCAGAAGATGCACAGGTGCTGCCAAAAGACAAGCAAGTGGAAGGTGGCAGATTGCAAGTAAGAAAAGTAGCAAGCAGCCAAAATCCACAAGAATGATATTAAGGTAGAGCTAGGAGAAAATCTTCAGATTCCTGGTGACTAGTTTGCTACAAAGGAGTCCTACACTTACTGAACCCCACTGCATTTGGGAGTGCCTTGCAGAATTACAATCAAAGGGTACAATAACCCGGACAGTAAAGGAGAAGGACGTAGCTTTAGGGAGTTCTACCCTACAGTGCTTGATAGTGACTAAACCCAACATTCTATAGTAATTAGCGTGTTCCTTCCAAAGTGGTAATAGATTTAAAAATCTATCTCACATACATGTATATGTATGTAAGATATACATGTGAGATATAAACCATGCATGTTTTAACAAGTTTAACATTGTTTCTGCTTAAGGAGAAATTACCATTCCTGCTGAGCAATACTCAGGGCGGCTGCCATGGAAGGTACATCCTCACCAGGTGTTTGTGGGAAAGACTGGCACAGCCTGGGTTCAGGAGATGTTTACGGTTCACCAGGGTGGGGTCTGGGTGAGATGAAGATGCAGAATATCTTCCAATCATGAGGGTCTCTCAAGGCTTTGTTCCAGGTACTGTTGGTAATTCCTCTCTCTTCACTACCCTTCATGTTCCTTTCTCCTCTCAGCCAGTGTACCAATTAGGATGCATTTGGCAGCAGGACACAAAAGCAGCAGATTCAACTACCTTAAACCATAATGCAATGCATAATACCACGTAGAAAGAGGCTCAGAGATAAAATAGCTCTCCACAAGGAGTCTCAGGGCTCTGGCTTCATTTCTCTATGATTCTCTTGAGTCTTCTTTTGACTTTGTCGGTCTGTATGCCTGCCTCCTCCTCAAGCTAGAGGCAAAATGGCTACAGCAGTTGCCACACCTTCTCTAGATGAACACTTTCAGAGGCAGAAAGAGGCCATCTAATGTTTGTATCTCTTCTTACAAGTGAGGAAAACTCTCCATTCACATCTTATTTTGCAGAATCCTCATGCCTAAAACAATTACTAGCATGGAGGATGGGACCGCCGTCACTGGCAGTCACCCGTCAGGACCCAGCAGCTGGATCTGTGCCAAAGCACATGATCAAGTGTCGGGGGAAGTAACTGGATAAATTTGAGGGTTTATGTTTGGGGATTGGATCTGGGGGAAGCAACTTCCCATAGTATAATATTGATATAGCCAAGAAACCTCTTCCACTTTGGGGTAAGGGTAAGGAGGCAGCATGTCCTTCAACATGATGCTTTCTCTCAAATATTCTATCTATATGTCATTTCTGTTCCTCTAAATGTCTGGGCTTTTAAAAACAACATAAAAGCCAGATATCTTTTTTTTTTCACTCTTCTCTCATCACATCATTTCCATGAGACGACAAGCATAGACTAAGACTGACTCCTTGAATTTCAAAGGAAAGGCAAAGTGGGTAAAGGAACAACTAGCAAAAATAAATAAATTAGTATTTCGATCGTGTAATCCTTCCTCACATCCAGTCAGCCCATAAATGTTCTATCACCACCACCACTAAGGGAAACCTGGTACAGTTCCCTTCCTCTCCACCTCCTCAGCAGCTTCATGACACCTCGCTCCTCAAGCTGTTTCTCTTGGTGACTCCTTCTTCCTTCTGAAGTTAATAACTAACCCAGTCTCACCTAAAAATAGCACAAAAGTAGAAATACACCATGTGGGGTGCCAGAACTCTCAAGTCTTCTTAAAGATAGTTCATCCTCTTCCTCTCTTCTTTTAACCTCTGCTTGGGTTCTAGGCCCACCAGTCTGCCACAACCCTCGTTTGAGAATATCAAGATCACTGAAAACAGTGACAAAAGGCAGCATTTTCATGCAATGGTTTTGACAACTATCCTGAACCAACAATCTCTTGTATCCAGAATGGCATATTCTCTTCCAAGCAGGATAAATCACAGACGATCAGCGTTTTATATCTGACTAATTTATGCACATGGCCTTTCATCTTACACTAATCCTCTTTATGCTTATTTTCCAATGGCCTCTTCCTCCCTCATGTTTTTCTCAGTCTCCCCAGTTGACATTTTTGGTGTTTCCACAAAATGCCAAGCACCACGCTGCACTTAACATTTTTCCTGACTTTCCATCATGATGGCCCAACTTCAGCCAGGCCTTGATTATAATTTTCCACATGATGCTTCCTGGCACTTTCTGAAATTGCCTGATAATGACTCTGCATTGTGTTGACAGAAATAATTCTTGTTAAAGCCGTATCTTATTAGGGCTTCCACTTAACCTGTTTATGCAGATTCCTGGCCTGGGATTCTGACTGAGTCGGGCACCATTCCTGTCAGCCTCTATTTGTAACAAAACCTGAGGGTTTTCTATAGTGATGAGAACAAAAGAATTTATTGAGAGTAACTAGATCTAAACTCTGGAAATCTATTGTCCATGTTTAACTCTATGTTAAGCATAATTGTTGAAATAATTCTCTGCAAACACCTACAAAGGGGATTCAGGATTCTAAAACTCACTTTCAGTTCTGCCCTAACTCACTGGTAAAAACCATTACCTGAGGAAATTGTCTGAAATCTGATCTGTAGGTGTCTTTTTTCTTTAGTTGTCCAGGTTCTTCAATCAGTCCCTCAGGCATCTTTATTCAAAGGCATACCCTAGTCCTCTGCTGTGTGTCACAGGTACTCTTGTGCCCCTAAGATCTCCTTCTGCTATTGGGTGGAGAGTGACTTCTCAATCTCTGGTTTTAGACCCCAAGTGACTGCATTATTTCTTTGATTTCTGAGAAGAGTTGTGTCTTAGTTTGTCTGGCTGCTGTAAAAAACATACCATAAACTAAGTGGCCCATAAACAACAAATATTTACTTCTCACGGTTTCGGAGGCTGGAAGTCCCCGAGCATGATGCTGGCAGATTCTGTGTCTGGAGAAGGCACACTTCCACATGACGGAAAGGGTAAGGTACCTCTTGGGTCTCCTTTATGAGGGCACTAATCCCATGTATTAGGGCTCTGCCCTCATAGCCTAACTACCTCCCAGAGACCCCACCTCTTAATACCATCACCTTAAGGGTTAGGGTTTTAACACATAAATTCTGGGGGGACACAAATGTTCAGACCATAACGGGCTGCTTCTTCCATTACTTTTTCTTAGTTTTTAATGACAGGGGAAATGCTTTTCTAATTTAATTAGACTGGAGTTCCGCCTGACTTTCTACTCTAATCCAAGTGCTTTGTATTATAGAGCAGGATTTGTCAGATTTCTCTAGGTTCTGTCCCGATGTTTGTTGTTACCCTACAGTGATAAGGAAAAATATCTTATTTCCGTTGGTAGATAAAATAGCTCCCTGCTTGAGCTATGAATGGATCTCATCTCCTCCCTTCCAGCAGAAACTGAGCTGCCAAATGACCTTTGAGTGGCAACTTAACCATACCTTTTGGCTTCCATAGATCCAGGTTTCATTGGGAAACTCAGGGTTATAAACTGGAGCTCTCTATTTTATCTCATTAGCAAAGTGTGTGTGCATGTGCACATTGATACTTTAAAATGCATCAGAATGCTATATTAGTTATATATTGTTACATAGCAAATTACCCCAATTTAGTGGTTTAAAACAACACGTCCTTATAATCTCAGTTTCTATGGACAGGTATCCAGAAGCAGTTTAGCTGAATAGTTATGGCTTAAAGTCTCTTATGAGGCTGCAGTCAAGATCTTGGCTGGAGATGCTGGGAGAGGACCCATTTCCAAGCTCACTTGAGCATTTGCTAGCAGGCCTTATTTCCTTGCCACATCAGTCACGCCCTAGGTTGCCTGAACATCCACATGACATGCAGCTGGCTTTCCCCAGAGAGAACACAGAGAGCACACAGACAGAACCTGCTGTCTTTCATGCCCTAACCTCAGAAGTGTTATGCCATCACTTCTTTCATGTGCTGGTAGTCACACAGACCGACCCTGTAGAATGTAGGTGGGGACTATACAGGGGGGTAATACCTGGAGATGAGGGTCACTGGGGACCATGTTACAGGCTGGCTACCACAAATGCCTTTAAATAGATTATGTCTTTTAAGTTGTGGATTTCAATCAGTCCCTATTGTCTTTCCAGGAACCTAAACCACCAATTCCGCATTCCTTTTCTTTAATGACATGGGTTTATGACTTCTGGTCTAAACATTTCATGCCCAGTGTCCTTTGTATTATATCTTAAAAAAAAAAAAAATCCTGGCCTCAAACTATAGCTACACAATTATATTCCACTCTTAGTGCAGCCTTTCAAAGGTAATATTAGTGAAATATTAAGCACGTGATTACTGAAGCAACAAATAAAATGAGGAGGCTGGGTGCCTGTAATCTCAGCATTTTGGGAGGCCGAGGGGGGTGTGCAGATCACCTGAGGTCAGGAGTTCGAAACCAGCCTGGCCAACATGGTGAGACCTCATCTCTACTAAAAATACAAAAATTAGCTGGGCATGGTGGTGGGCGCCTGTAATCCCAGCTACTCCAGAGTCTGAGGCAGGAGAATTGCTTGAACCCAGAAAGGGGAGGTTGCAGTGAGCCGAGATTGCACCACTGCATTCCAGCCTGGGTGACAAGAGTGAGATTCCATCTGGAAAATAAATAAATAATAATCTGGAAAATAAATAAATAAAATGAGGGAGCAGGACACCAACTAATAAGTTGCAAAACCAAAGTTTCCTAACTTCTAACCCAGCTCTCTTTCTTGTACAATGTATGGCCCCTCTTCAGCTTTTCAAGAGGTTGAAGATGTGTTCTTGGTTGCTTCGAAGGGCAGAAGAAGAACTAAAATGTGTTACCAATGTTGAGTTCAGTATAATGACAGCTTAGCAGTTAGAGACTCCACAGCAATCAAATGGATTCCATGATTGGAAGCATTCAAATCAAACTTGGATGATCAATTTCAGGAATTTCTGGAAGCTTAAGGAGATCAAACCAATCTCTAAGAAATGTTCTTCCAAACGTGAGTTTCTATAATCTGCTCTCCTGGCCCAGTGGAAAGTAACTTTCTTAGCCATTAACTCATGTTCTCACTAGCAATTCCAAACTCAGAAATGGAAGAGGAAAGCAAGGATTGGCTGAGGAATGCCAGGAGTCAGGAGTAAGTTTTCTGTCCTTACCCTAGTTTCACATCTCTTTAATACAGAGAAAAGTGCTACCTGCTGCTTCTTGCCTCTCATTCCCCACACTCTTTCTCTTTCCTCTTCACTGTCAACCATAGTCCTTTCTGTCCTGAGAAGTGCATCATGTGTGTCCCACCCTCCATTGTGAGGTTTGTGTGTGTATTTCATAGTGGCTCATTCTTAGAATTTGGATAAGCCCTCCACTGAATTTCAATTCAAATTAGGAAGTATTTGAGGGCTGCTACTCAGAGCTAATATGTTTCTGGGCATTTAGAAGGCAGGGAGGAGGTGTGACACAACTGTCACCTCAAAGAACTTGCTGTTTGTAAGTTTTACCACCCTAGCCCAACCCAGTTACAATATTGATTGGCACTGAGGGGAACAAAAGCCATCTTCCTCATTCTCCAGACTTCACACTTTTCAGAAATCACCTGTGGGTGACCTTCAAAATTTCACACAAAATAAGCACAAAGTTAACCATTACACAAATCACAGAATTTAGCCCGTATTTAAGAGAAGCACTTTTCAGCTACATGGTGATTTTTACTTCATATATCTCAAATTATTTCCTTCAAAGGCACACTTAGTTGTCTGCTGCACAAAGAGAAACCAATATGACACAATTTTAAAATTATATTTAATCACTTTCATGGTGTGCTCTACTTGGTAAAGAAGCAGGGAAAAAAGGTTAAGTAAAGGCCAGTATCCTTTTTCTGCAATGGATGACTGACATGGGAAAGAGATGTTACCCAGGCTTTGCTTTTTGCTACCTGCAGTATAAAACTCCCTAACATTGTCCCAAATTCCTTTTACAGATATTTTATTTTCAGTGTCTCATTTTGTTCAGCTTTTCTTCCCTTACCATCTTTTTCTTCTTTTTCCATGTATAATACATAACAACAGTTTCAGAACTCCAAAAACATAGAAACCTCAGAATAATATTTCCTGGGAAAAATTAATCTCTGTACCTCTGGGTACCAAGAATCATTTGCACATGAAACCCTGAATTCCCGCCGGTGAAAGATTTGCATCTTTCATTAATCTAGTGCAGTAGCAATTCTTGTACCACATCATTCTATTGGAATTGATAACTAATCATCCCCAAAACTGTTTTGAAACTATTGTTCCCATAATTTTGTGTTTTGATTGAAAAATGTCATGACCCATAATATCTCCTTATATTTGTGTGTTATCTATTGCATAGTTAATCCCTCCCCTTCAGATTTAGTGGCTTAAAACAGCAACCATTTATTTAGCTCACAGTTCTGTTAGGCAGTTCTTCTACTCTTAGATGAACTCACTCATACTCTGTGATCAGCTGCTCTATTGGCTGGTGCTGACTAGACTAACGGGGCCTCAGTTAGGAGTACTCCTCTCTGCTTATGTGGTCTCTCATCCTCCAGCAGGCTAGGCTGGTTCACATGGTGGTGGTGGGTTCCCAAGAGCAGTACCTTGGTATCTGAAAGGTCTCTTGAAGTTCAGGCTCAACCTATCACAGGGTAACGTCCACTATGTCCTGTTGGTCAAAGCAAATGACAAGAACAGCCCAAATGCAAAAAATGGAGACAGAGATTCGACCTCTTCATGTCAAAAGATGCAAGTATTGTGGCCAGTATTGCAATCTACCATCCAGCCATTTAAAACTTATTTTCTTTTAGTATTTTCAACATCCTGTTGGCTCTGTGAAGACAGCGTCAGTGTCTAACTTACTTTTTTATTTCTTCCTATGGTATCCTTCACTCACAGAGCCTAAGAAAGGGAAGGAAAATAACACTGTTAGCACCTAATATATTGAGGCATTGGATAGGCATTTTCTATGAATTAGTTCATTTAATATTCACATAGCCATTTTGCAGATAGGGAAATTGAGAATCAAAATGTAAATAACTTGTCCATGTCATTCAGTCTAAATGCAAAAGTTGGGGTTGCAAATTGCACTTAGGTCTATACTCAAAGCTTTTTATGTTCTACCATGCTTGCTGCTTAGCATGTTTTCTTTCATGTAATTCATGCTGCTAATGAAACAGAATGAACCAGCTATATGTTTAGTGTTAGTGAAATGACTTCTTGTCTTCTTTTTCAGTAAATATGATAAGTATGTTCAATTTATACCCTTTATCACTGTATATATTATAAATATTCTCTCTATATACCTTCACATGTCAACTAAGGTATGCAACAGTAATTTCCAGTAAAAAAAAAAAGGGAGAGTATAAATATATATATATATATATATATATATATGTGTATGTGTGTGTGTGTGTGTGTGTGTGTG
>NW_022436946.1:75078643-75160970 GCF_009761245.1 Sapajus apella | reverse complement strand
TTAGGTTCTGGGGTACATATGAAGAACATGCAGGATTATTGCATAGGTACATACGTGGCAATGTGGTTTGCTGCATCCATCCCCATCACCTATATCTGGCATTTCTCCCCATGTTAGCCCTCCCCAACTTTCTACCCCCTACTGTCTCTCCCCTAGTCCTCCCCAACAGACCTCAGCATGTGATGCTCCCCTCCCTGTGTCCATGTGTTCTCACTGTTCAACACCCACCTATGAGTGAGAACATGCAGTGTTTGATTTTCTGTTCTTGTGTCAGTTTGCTGAGAATGATGGTTTCCAGGTTCATCCATGTCCCTACAAAGGACACAAACTCATTGTTTTTTATGGCTGCATACTATTCCATGGCATATATGTGCCAAATTTTCCCTGTCCAGTCTATCATCGATGGGCATTTGGGTTGGTTCCAAGTCTTTGCTATTGTAAACAGTGCTGCAATGAACATACATGTGCATGTGTCTTTATAATGGAACGATTTATAATCCTTTGGGTATATACCCAGTAATGGGATTGCTGGGTCAAATGGAATTTCTATTTCTAGGTCCTTGAGGATTTGCCACACTGTCTTCCACAATAGTTGAACTAATATACACTCCCACCAACAGTGTAAAAGTGTTCCTATTTCTCCACATCCTCTCCAGCATGTGTTGTCTCCAGATTTTTTAATGATCGCCATTCTAACTGGCATGAGGTGATATCTCAATGTGGTTTTGATTTGCATCTCTCTAATGACCAGTGATCATGAGCATTTTTTCATATGTTTGTTGGCCTCGTATATGTCTTCTTTTAAAAAGTGTCTGTTCATATACTTCTCCCACTTTTGGATGGGTTTGTTTTTTTCTTGTAAATCTGTTTTAGTTCTTTGTAGACTCTGGATATGAGTCCTTTGTCAGATGGGTAGATTACAAAAATTTTCTCCCATTCTGTTGGTTGTCAGTTGACTCTAACGATTGTTTCTTTTGCTGTTCAGAAGCTCTGGAGTTTAATTAGATCCCATTTGTCTATTTTCGGTTTTGTTGCCATTGCTTTTGGTGTTTTAGTCATGATGTCCTTGCCAATGCCTATGTCCTGAATGGTATTGCCTAGGTTTTCTTCTAGGGTCTTTATGGTGTTAGGTCTTATGTTTAAGTCTTTAATCCATCTGGAGTTAATTTTACTGTAAGATGTCAGGAAGGGGTCCACTTTCTGCTTTCTGCACATGGCTAGCCAGTTTACCCAACACCAGGGAATCCTTTCCCCATTGCTTGTTTTTGTCAGGTTTGTCAAAGATCAGATGGTTGTAGATGTGGGGCGTTGTCTCCAAGGCCTCTGTTCTGTTCCGTTGGTCTATATCTCTGTTTTGGTGCCAGTACCATGCTGTTTTGATTCCTGTAACCTTGTAGTATAGTCTGAAGTGAGGTAGCATGATGCCTCCAGCTTGGATCTTTTTGCTTAGAATTGACTTGGCTATGCAATCTCTCTTTTGGTTCCATATGAGGTTTAAAGTGATTTTTTTCCATTTCTGTGGAGAGGGTCATAGGTACCTTGATGAGTATAACATTGAATCTATAAATTACTTTGGGCAGTATGGCCATTTTCACAATATTGATTCTTCCTAACCATGAGCATGGAGTGTTTCTCCATCTGTTTGTGTCTTCTCTTATATCCTTGAGCAGTGGTTTGTAGTTCCCCTTGAAGAGGTCCATTACATTCTTTGTTAGTTGTATTCCTAGGTATTTTATTCTTTTTGTCGCAATTGTGAATGGCAGTTTGTTCTTGATTTGGCTCTCTCTAAGTGTGTTGTTGGTGTATAGGAATGCTTGTGATTTTTGCACATTAATTTTGTATCCTCAGAATTTGCTGAAGTTGCTTATCAGTTTCGGGAGATTTGGGGCTAAGACGATGGGGCCTTCTAAATATACAATAATGTCGTTTGCAAATAAAGATAATTTGACTTCCTCCTTTCCCAATTGAATATCCTTTATTTCTTTTTCTTGCCTGATTGCTCTGGCTAAAACTTCCAATACCATATTGAATAGGAGTGGTGAGAGAGGGCATCCTTGTCTAGTGCCAGATTTCAAAGAGAATGCTTCTAGTTTTTGCCCATTCAGTATGATATTGGCTGTGGGTTTGTCGTAAATAGCTTTTATTATTTTGAGATATGTTCTGTCAATAACTAGTTTATTCAGAGTTATTAGCTTAAAGGCTGTTGAATTTTGTTGCAAGCCTTCTGTGCATCTATTGAGATAATCATGTGGTTTTTGTCTTTGGTTCTGTTTATGTGGGGAATTACGTTTATAGACTTGCATATGTTGAACCAGCCTTGCATCCTTGGGATGAAGCCTACTTGATCGTGATGGATAAGCTTTTTGATGTGCTGTTGTAATCGGTTTGCCAGTATTTTATTGAAGATTTTTGCATCTGTGTTCATCATGGAGATTGGCCTGAAGTTTTCTTTTTTTGTTGAGTCTCTGCCAGGTTTTGATATCAGGATGATATTGGCCTCAGAAAATGATTTGGGAAGGACTCCCTCATTTTGGGTTGTTCAGAATAGTTTCAGGAGTGGTACCTACTCCTCTTTGTATGTCTGGTAGAATTCAGCTGTGAACCAATCTGGATCTGGATGTTTTTTGTTTGGTAGGCTCTTAATTGCTGCCTCAATTTCAGCCCTTGTTACTGGTCTATTCAGTGTTTCAAATTCTTCCTGGTTTAGGCTTGGGAGGATGCAAGTGTCCAGGAATTTATCCATTTTTTCCAGGTTTACTGGCTTATGTTCATAGAGTTGTTTCTAGTAATCTTTGATGGTGGTTTGTATTTCTGTGGAATCTATGGTGATATCCCCTTTATCATTTTTTATTGCATCTATTTGATTATGCTCTCTTTTCTTTTTTGTTAATCTGGCTAGTGGTCTATTTTGTTGATCTTTTCAAAAAAACGGCACCTGGTTTATTGATTTTTTTAAGGGCTTTTTGTGTCTCTATCTCCTTCAGTTCTGCTCTGATCTTAGTTATTTCTTGTCTTTTGCTAGGTTTTCAGCTTTTTTTTTAATCTTTCTCCTCTAGCTCTTTCAGTTTTGATGATAGGGTGTCAATTTTTATCTTACCTTGCTTCTCATGTGGACATTTATTGCTATAAATTTTCCTCTAGACACCGCTTTAAATGTGTCCCAGAGATTCTGGTATTTTGTGTCTTCGTTCTCATTGGTTTTGAAGAACATCTTTATTTCTGCTTTCATTTCATTGTTTATCAAGTCAACATTCAAGAGCCAGTTGTTCAGTTTCCATGAAGCTGTGCAGTTCTGAGTTAGTTTCTGAATTCTGAGTTCTAACTTGATCACCCTGTGGTCTGAGAGACTGTTATGATTTCCGTTCTTTTGCATTTGCTGAGGAGTGATTTACTTCCAATTATGTGGTCAATTTTAGAGTAGGTGTGATGTGGTGCTGAGAAGAATGTATATTCTGTGGATTTGGGGTGGAGAGTTCTGTTAATGTTTATTAGGTTTTCTTGGTCCAGGTCTGAGTTCAAGTCCTGGATATCCTTGTTAATTTTCTGTCTTGTTGATCTGTCTAATACTGACAATGGGGTGTTAAAGTCTCCCACTATTATTCTGTGGGAGTCTAAGTCTCTTTGTAGGTCATTAAGAACTTGCCTTATGTATCTGGGTGCTCCTGTATTGGGTACGTATATATTTAGGATCGTTAGCTCTTCTTGTTTTTTTGATCCTTTTACCATTATGTAATGTCCTTCTTTGTCTCTTTTGATCTTTGTTGTTTTAAAGTCTATTGTATCAGAGACTAGAATTGCAACTCCTGCTTTTTCTTTTTTGCTCTCCATTTGCTTGGTAAATCTTCCTCCATCTCTTTATTTTGAGCCTTTGTGTATCCTTGCATGTGAGATGGGTTTCCTGGATACAGCACACCGATGGGTTTTGGCTTTTTATCCAATTTGCTGGTCTATGTCTTTTGATTGGGGCATTTAGCCCATTTACATTGAAGGTTAATATTGTTATGTGTGAATTTGACCCTGCCATTTTGATGCTAGCTGGTGGTTTTGCCCATTAGTTGATGCAGTTTCTTCATTGTGTTGATGCTCTTTACCATTTGGTATGTTTTTGGAGTGGCTGGTACTGGTTGTTCCTTTCTATGTTTAGTGCTTCTTTCAGGAGCTCTTGTAAAGCAGGCCTGGTGGTGATGAAATCTCTGAGTAATTGCTTGTTTGTAAAGGATTTTAATTTTCCTTCACTTATGAAGCGTAGTTTGGGTGGATATGAAATTCTAGGTTGAAAGTTCTTGGCTTTAAGGATGTTGAATATTGGCCCCCACTCTCTTCTGGCTTGTAGGGTTTCTGCTGAGAGATCCACTGTGAGTCTGATGGGCTTCCCTGTGAGAGTAACCCGACCTTTACTCTCCGACTGCCCTTAGCATTTTTTCCTTCATTTCAACCCTGGTGAATCTGATGATTATGTGCTTTCAAGTTACTTTTCTTGAGGAATATCTTTGTAGTGTTCTCTGTATTTCCCGGACTTGAATATTAGACTGCCTTGCTAGGTTGGGAAGTTTTCCTGGATAATATCTTGAAGAGTGTTTTCCAGCATGGATTCATTCTCTCCGTCACATTCAGGTACACTTATCAAACGTAAATTAGGTCTTTTCACATAGTCCCGTATTTCTTGGAGACTTTATTTCTTTTTACCCTTTTTTCTCTAATCTTGCCTTCTCGTTTTATTTCATTGAGTTGATCTCCAACCTCTGATATCCTTTCCTCTGCTTCATCAGTTCAGCTATTGAAACTTATGTATGCTTCGCGAAGTTCTCGTGTTGCCTTTTTCAGCTCCATCAATTCATTTATATTCCTCTCTAAGCTGTTTATTCTCATTAGCATTTAGTCAAACCATTTTTCAATGTTCTTAGTTTCTTTGCATTGGGTCAGAACTTGTTCTTTTAGCTCAGAGAAGTTTCTTATTGCCCACCTTCTGAAGCCTGTTTCTGTCAATTCATCAGACTCATTCTCCATCCAGACTTGTTCCCTTGCTGGTGAGGAGTTATGATCCCTTGGAGGAGGAGAGTTGTTCTGGTTTTGGGTGTTTTCATCCTTTTTGTGCTGATTTCTTCCCATCTTTGTGGATTTATCTACCTGTGGTCTTTGTAGTTGTTGACTTTCAGAAAGGGTCTCTGAGTGGATGTCCAGTTTGTAATGATGAGGTTAGTGCTGTTTCTTAATGTTTCTTCTAACAGTCAGGCCCCTCTGCTATAGGACTGCTGAGGTCCACTCCAGGCCCTGCTTGGCTGGGAATCACCAGCAGCAGCTAAAGAATAGTAAGGTTTGCTGCCAGTTTCTTCTTCTGCTCCCTTTGTGTCCCAGAAGTATACCCACCAGATGTCAGTCTGCGCTCTCCTTTATGAGGTGACTCTGGATACACGGGGGTCAGGGAGCTGCTTTGGAAGACAGTCTGTCTTTTATTGGAGCTAAAGTGCTGAGCTGTGAGCTCCGTTGTTCCATTTAGAGCTGCTGGGCAGGTACGTTTAAGTCTGCTGCAGCAGAACTCATGAATGCCTTTTTTTTCCCCCAGGTACTCTGTCCTGGGAAGGTAGGGCTTTATTTATAAGTTTCTGTCATGCTGCTGCCTTTTTTCAGGGATGCCCTGCCTAGTGAGGAGGCAGCCTAGTCACAGTCTGCCTGCAGAGGCCCCACCCAGCTGCTATGTGAACTTCCCTGCAGTCCTGTTTATTGGGGTATAGTTAGAACTGCCTCGGCAACAATGGTGGCCCACCTCTGTAAAGATGGTCTTCCTTGGCAATGGCCAGCCACCTCAGCAATGGCAGACTACCTCTGTAGTGGTAGACTGCCTCGGTAATGGTGGATGCCCCTCCCCCACAGAGCTGGACCATCCCAGGTTCAGCTGTGCTTGCTGTGAAACTCTCAATCCAGAGTGTTTCAGATTGCTGGTTTTTGTGGGGGGTGGGACTGGCCGCGCCCGATCACCTGGCTCCCTGTTTCAGTCCCCTTTTTTTCAGCTTAATGGGCGACTCTGTCTCCCAGGTGTTCCAGTCGCCAGTTGAAAAGGTGCCTGGATTTGTGTGAGATTTTGTGCGGAGACCCGCTGCACCAGCTGAAAAGCTGCACTGGGGGCTTGTGGCACTTTTCCGCCCGGGAATCTCCTGGTCTCACTCTCTGTTTCAGTCCCCTTTTTATCAGTTGAATGGGCAACTCTGTCTCCCAGGTGTTCCAGTCACCTGTTGAAAAGGCACCTGGATCTGTGTAATATCCCGTGTGGCGACCCACTGCGCCAGCTGAAACAATTGCACTGGAGATTCTTGGCACTTTTTCGCCCGGGAACCTCCTGGCCTGGCTCCCTGTTTCAGTCCCCTTTTTATCATTTGAACAGGCGACTCTGTCTCCCAGGTGCTGCAGTCACCAGCTGAAATGGCAGCCAGACCTGTGTGAGTATTTTGTGCAGAGACCCCCGCACCAGCCAAAACAGCTGTGCTGGCAACCCATGGGGCTCCTCTGCCTGGGAATCTCCTGGTCTGTGGGCAATAAGAATCTGTCTGGAAATGCGACATCTACTCACCCTCTGTGCTGTCACTGGGAGCTGCAATCCAGAGCTGCTCCTAATTGGCCATCTTGGATTCCTCTAGGACAATAAATTTTAATGCATTTTGCTTTTTACCTTATGGGCAGTTAGTAAATATGTGATCAGCAACTTCAGCAGTAAAGACCATATTAATTGTTTTTGAAAGCTCTCTAGTGCTTCACATCATCACTTAAAACAGAAAAATTCCTTTGAATTAAGTGTCAGGAACTATTCCATTAAATTTTGCCACCATTTCTGCTAGCCAGTAAGTAAGGTTAATTGACAATTTTTAATAGAGAATCTTAGAGAAATTCATATCATAATTAACATAATTTAAGATACTGATGATGCATGAATTATCTACTCAATGTAAATGGGGTCTTTGATTGTAAAGAGAAATGCTCAAGTGCAATGCTATCTTACATAATAGATCCCCTCATTAGTGTGAATTAGCGTTTCTGAATGTTGCTAATTAGCAAGCCTGGGAAGAAACAATAAAAAATCAAGTTTGCCAAATCACAAAAGAGTACTAGTTAGCATGTTTGGTAAACATGTGTCAATAACTATTTTGATTTAATCTCCAAGCAACCAAGTTTACTGTTGTTGCAGGCCCTGTGCACAGTATGTTTTACCTGCCATAGGTATAATCAACCAAATACTAAAAGTTTGTAATGACTGTTGAGATAAAAAGTATTTCAGAAAATCACCAAGAATATAGTTTTGTGAGGAATAAGATGATGATGTTCTATTTCTGATGTAACTGTAAAAAGGCATATAACTTAAAAGAGAAAATAACAACAGTGCCTCTCATTTTCCCAGAATTTATTTCAGTTGGCTGTTGAGACTGCCTTTACTCTCTTAGGACTCATGTTAAGTAGAAATGCAGATTCTCTGCAGTTCTGGTCACCTCCTAGGGAAGCATTGACAAGGGAGCAAGTAATAAACCTAAGAAAAAAATGTTTTTTATCTTTTGTGTCAAAGAGCAGTAGGTAATTTTTGTAAACATCTAAGACAGAATTGGTGACAGAAAAGTTACAGAAGAAGACATACTGAAAAGTAAAATAGAGGGATGTGGACCAGGTAGAAAACACTGTGTCTACCATGCTTTTCAAGCTATAGTAGAGTGTCATAAAATCAAATAAATGGGTTATGATCAGCATTTTTTTAGTGAAGTGAAAAAAGATGGGATGAGAAGTTATGGAATGAGATGGGAAGGTCTGGTGTAAGATGGGATAGGATAGGACAGAATAGGAAATACATATTATAGAATGTATCTCAAGAAGAGCCAGTGTCATTTCTTTTTTTAATTTAACTTTAGGTTTTGGGGTACATGTGCAGATCATGAAGAGTTGTTGCATAGGTGCATACATAACCAGGTGGTTTGCCGCCTCTATTCCGCCTTTGACTATATCCAGCATTTCTCCCCATGTTATCCCTCCCCACCCCTCGCTGTCCCTCCCCGGGCCCCCCCCATCAGCCCCCCGTGTGTGATGCCTCTCTCCCTGAGTCCACATGTTCTTATTGTTAAACACCCACCTATGAGTGAGAACATGTGGTGTTTGGTTTTCTGTTCTTGTGTCAGTTTGCTGAGAATGATGGATTCCAGATTCATCCAAGTCCTACAAAGGACACGAACTCATCATTTTTTATGGCTGTGTAGTATTCCATGGTGTACATGTGCCACATTTTCTTTGTCCAGTCTATCATTTATGGGCATTTGGGTTGGTTCCATGTCTTTGCTATTGTACACAGGGCTGCAATGAACATACACGTGCATGTGTCTTTATAGCAGAACGATTTATAGTTCATTGGGATATACCCAGTAATGGGATTGCTGGGTCAAATAGAATTTCTATTTCTAGATCCTTGAGAAATCACCACACTGTCTTCCACAATGGTTGAGCTAATTTGAACCCCCACCAACTGTGTAAGAATGTTCCTATTTCTCCACATCCTCTCCAGTATCTGTTGTCTCCAGATTTTTAATGTTTGCCATTCTAACTGGCTTGAGATGGTATCTCAATGTGATTTTGATTTGCATTCTATTGACCAGTGATGATGAGCATTTTTTCATATGTTTGTTGGCCTCATATATATCTTCTTTTGAAAAGTGTTCATAATCTTTACCCACTTTTGAATGGGGTTTTTTTCTTGTATATCTGTTTTAGTTCTTTGTAGATTCTGGATATTAGCCCTTTGTCAGATGGGTAGACTGCAAAATTTTTTTCCCATTCCATTGGTTGCTGGTTCACTCTAATGATGGTATCTTTCGCTGTACAGAAGCTCTGAATTGTAATTAGATCCCATTTGTCTATCTTGGCTTTTGTTGCCATTGCTTTTGGTGTTTTAGTCATGAAGTCCTTGCCTACGCCTATGTCCTGGATGGTTTTGCCTACATTTTCTTCTAGCGTTTTTATGGTATTAGGTATTATGTTTAAATCTTTAATCCATCTGGAGTTAATTTTAGTGTAAGGTGACAGGAAGGGGTTCAGTTTCTGCTTACTTCACATGGCTAGCCAGTTTTCCCAACACCATTTATTAAACATGGATTCATTTCCCCATTGCTTGTTTTTGTCAGGTTTATCAAAGATCAGATGTTTGTAGATGTGTGGTGTTGCTTTTGAGGCCTCTGTTCTGTTCCATTGGTCTATATCTCTGTTTGGTACCAGTACCATGCTGTTTCGATTACTGTAGCCTTGGAGTATAGTTTGAAGTCCAGCAGTGTGATGCCTCCGGCTTTGTTCTTTTTGCTTAGGATTGTCTTCGCTATGCGGGCTCTCTTGTGATTCCATATGAAATTTAAAGTGGTTTTTTTCCAGTACTGTGACGGTCATTGGTAGCTTGATGGGGATAGCACTGAATCTATAAATTACCTTGGGGAGTATGGCCATTTTCAGAATATTGATTCTTCCTAACCATGAACATGGAATGTTTCTCCATCTGTTTGTGTCCTCTCTTATTTCCTCAAGCAGTAGTTTGTAGTTCTCCTTGAAGAAGTCCTTTACTTCCTTTGTTTGTTGTATTCCTAGGTATTTTATTCTCTTTGTAGCAATTGTGAATGGCAGTTCGCTCTTGATTTGTCTTTCTGTTTGTCTGTTATTGATATATAGAAATGCTTGTGACTTTTGCATGTTGATTTTGTATCCTGAGACTATGCTGAAGTTGCTTATCATTTTGAGAAGATTTTGGGCTGAGACAATGGGGTCTTCTAAATATACAATCACGTCATCTGCAAATAGAGACAGTTTGACTTCCTCCTTTCCTAATTGAATGCCCTTGATTTCTTTTTCTTGCCTGATTGTTCTGGCTAGAATGTCAATACTATATTGAATAGGAGTGGTGAGAGAGGACATCCTTGTCTCATGCCTGATTTCAAAGGGAATTCTTCCAGCTTTTGCCCGTTCAATATGATACTGGCTGTAGGATTGTCATAAATAGCTTTTATCGTTTTATGATGCATCAACACCCTAGTTTATTGAGAATTTTTAGCATAAAGAGCTGTTGAATTTTGTCGAAGGCCTTCTCTGCATCTATTGAGATAATCATGTGGTTTTTGTCTTTGGTTCCATTTATGTGATGGATTACATTTATGGACTTGCGTATGTTGAACCAGCCTTTCATCCTGGGATGAAGCCTTCTTGATCATGATGAATAAGCCTTTTGAAGTGCTGTTGCATTTGATTTGCCAGTAATTTATTGAAGATTTTTTCATCGAATCATGGAGATTGGCCTGAAGTTTTCTTTTTTAGTTGAGTCTCTGCCTGGTTTTGATATAAGGATGATGCTGGTCTTATAAAATGAGCTAGGGAGGATTCCCTCTTTTTGGATTGTTTGATATAGTTTCAGAAGGAATGGAATCAGCTCTTCTTTGTATGTCTGGCAGAACTTGACTGTGAACCCGTCTGGACCTGGACTTTTTTTGTTTCGTAGGCTATTGTTTACTGCCTCAACTTTAGCCATTGTTATTGGTCTATTCAGGGTTTCAACTTATTCCTGGTTTAGGCTTGGGAGAGTACAAGTGTCCAGGAATTTATCCATTTCTTCCTGGTTTACTGGTTTATGTGCATAGAGCTGTTTGTAGTAATCTCTGATGGTAGTTTGTATTTCTGTGGAATCAGTGGCGATATCCCCTTTATTGTTTTTTATTGCATCTATTTGATTTTTATCTCCTTTCTTTTTTATTAGTCTGGCTAGCAGTCTATTTTGTTGATCTTTTCAAAAAACCAGCTCCTGGATTTATCGATTTTTTGTGTCTCTATCTCCTTCAGTTATGCTCTTAGTTATTTCTTGTGTTCTGCTAGCTTTTGACATTTTTTTGTTTTTGTTTTGATTTTTTTTTTATCTTCCTTCTCTAGCTCTTTCAATTTTGATGATAGGGTGTCAATTTTAGATCTTTCTTTTTTCTCATGTGGGCATTTATTGCTATAAATTTCCCTCTCAGCACTGCTTTAAAGGTGTCCCAGAGATTCTGGTAAGTTGTGTCTTCATTCTGATTGGTTTCAAAGAACATATTTATTTCCGTCTTCATTTCATTGTTTATCCAGTTGACACTCAGAAGCAAATTGTTCAGTTTCCAAGTAGTTGTGCGGATTTGAGTATGTTTCTGATCCTGAGTTCTAGTCTGATTGCGCTGTGGTCTGACAGACTGTTTGTTATGATTATTTCTGTTCTTTTGCATTTGCTGAGGAGTGATTTGTTTCCAATTATGTGGTCACAGTTTTAGAGTAAGTGTGATTTGGTGCTGAGAAAAATGTATATTTTGTGGATTTGGGGTGGAGAGTTCTGTATATGTCTATTAGGTTTGCTTGGTCCAGGTCTGAGTTCAAGTCCTGGATATCCTTGTTAATTTTCTGTCTTCTTGATCTAATATTGACAGTGGAGTGTTAAAGTATCCCACTATTATGGTGTGGGAGTCTAAATCTCATTTTAGGTTGTTAAGAACTTGCTTTATGTATCTGGGTGCTCCTGTATTAGGTGTGTATATATTTAGGATAGTTAGCTCTTCTTGTTAGATTGATCCGTTTACCATTATGTAATATCCTTCTTTGTCTCTCTTGATCTTTGTTGGTTTGAAGTACATTTTATCAGAGACTAGGATTGCAACCCCTGCTTTTTTAAATTCTCCATTTGCTTCATAAATCATCTTCCAGCCCTTTGAGTCTATGTGTGTCTTTGTATATGAGATCAGTTTCCTGAATACAGCACACTGATGGGTTTTGTCTTTTTATCCAGTTTGCCAGTCTGTCTCTTTTGATTGGGGCATTTAGGCCATTTACATTCAATGTTAATATTGTTATGTGTGAAGTTGATCCTGCCATTTTGTTACTGACTGGTTTTCTTGCCCATTAGTTGACTCATTTTCTTCATTGCATTTTAGTCTTTTCCATTTGGTGTGCTTTTGCAGTGGCTAGTACTTGTTCCTTTCCGTACATAATATTTCTTTCAGGAGCTCTTGTAGGGTAGGTCTGGTGACAGAATCTCTGAGTAATTGCTTGTCCATAAAGGATTTTATTTCTCCTTCACTTATGAAGCTTAGTTTGGTGGGATAGAAGACTCTGGGTTGAAAATTCTTTAAGGATTTGATTATTGGCCCCTACTCTCTTCTGTCTTGTAGGGTTTCTGCTGAGAGATCCGCTGTGAGTCTGATTGGCTTCCCTCTGTGGGTGACATGATCTTTCTCTCTGGCTGCCCTTAGCATTTTTTCCTTCATTTCAACCATGATGAATCTGATGATTATGTCCCTTGGGGTTGTTGTTCTTGAGGAATAGCTTTGTGGCATTCTTTGTATTTCTTGGATTTGAATGTTGGACTGCCTTGCTAGGCTTGGGACGTTCTCCTGGATAATATCCTGGAGCATGTTTTCCAGCTTGGATTCATTCTCCCTGTCATATTCAGGTACACCAATCAATCATAGATTAGGTCTTTTCACATAATCCCATATTTCTTGGAGGCTTTGTTCATTTACTTTCCTGTTCATTTATTTTCACTCTTTTTTCTCTCTTCTTGCCTTCCCTTTTTATTTCATTGAGTTGATCTTCAATCTCTGATATCCTTTCTTCTGCTTGATCAATTCAGCTATTAAAACTTGTGTTTGCTACACATAGTTCTCATGCTATGTTTTTCAACTCCATCAAGTCATTTATGTTCTCTAAGCTAGTTATTCTAGTTAGCATTTCGTCCATCCTTTTTTCAAGGTTTTTGGTTTCTTTGCATTGAGTTAGAATGTGTTCCTTTAGCTCAGAAAAGTTTATTATCATCCACCTTTTGAAGCCTGTTTCTGTCAATTTGTTACGCTCTTTCTCAGTCATGTTGTGTTCCCATATTGTTGAGGAGTTGTGATCCCTTGAAGGACACGAGGTGTTCTGGTCTTTGATGGTTTCATCTTTTTTGCACTAGTTTTTTCCCATCTTCATGTATTTACCTGGCTGTGATCTCAGGGAGCTGCTTGAGCAGCTCCTCTCAGGAGGTCACTTGTCTGCCAGTCAAGGTGCTACTGGGTTTCTAGAGACTTCTTGAGGTTACCAGGTAAGCTTCCGGTGTCTTTTTTGTTTACACGGGGAGGTTAGGCCCGCCTCTACTGCTGATGTGGAGTCACTGCTGGGTAGTCAAGAAGACTGTCCTATTGCTATATAGGCATCCTGTATTTTCTGTTAAAACATGAAGCCTAGTCCCACTTCTTTAATGGTGGGTTATGTCTTTCCTCCACAGGGCTGGATCATTCAGGGTTTAGCTCAGACTGAGGCACTGGCTGTCTCCCCACTTTCAGCTCCCTCCCTCTCCGGTCATGGGGGAGAGGGGGCGATAGCCCTGTCCACAGGCTCTCCCAGCCAGCTTATGGACTTACACGTTTGCCTAGATCTGTGCGCAAATCCAGATCACTGTTCTGGATTATCATTCAACTCTGCGCTTGTAATTCGCAGTGCTTGACTGGCAAAGATCCCCTGTTCTGTGTATTGCTTAGGCTTTGGGGGAAACGCTGTATATGGACTGGAGTGCCAGAGGGGGAGCCTCCAACTCGCCAGTCAGATGCACTTTCTGGGTGAAGTGGCATCCCTTCCTACCTCGGTCTGCTCTGCCTGGACTTTGCTTACCATCTGACCAGACCCATTGAAATGCACCTGGTGGTCATTACCGATCCAAGATGGCCAAATAGGAATTGCTCTGGACTGCAGTTCCCAGTGAAAATGCAGAGGGTGAGTGATCACATTTCCAAATTAATTTTTACTGCCCACAAACCAGGAGATTCCTGGCGGAAAAGCACCATGAGTCTCCAGCCTGGCTGTTTCAGCTGGTGCAGTGGGTCTCCACACTAAAACACAAACCTGGGTGGCATTTCAACTGGCACCTGGAACACCTGGGAGAAAGAGTCACCCGTTCAACTGAAAAGAGACTAAAACAGGGAGCCAGGTGATCTGGCTTGGCCAGTCCCAACCCCACAAGGAGCAGCAATCTGAAATGCTCTGGACTGGGAGTTTCACAGCAAGCACAGCTGGCCCCAGGACTGTCCAGATCTGTGGGGGTAAGTGCATCTGACATTACCCAGGCAGTCCACCATTACCGAGGCAGTCGTCTATTACAGAGACAGTACATTATTACCAAGGCAGACTGCCATTACTGAGGTAGTTCTAACTATGCTTCTTTAAACAAAACTGCAAGCAAGTTAACACAGCAGCAGGGCAGAGCCCACAGCAGCTCAGCAACGTCTCTGCTGGCAGACTGTGACTAGGCTACATCCTCGCTGGGCAGAGCATCCCTGAAAAAAGGCAACAGCATGTAAGGAACTTATAAATAAGGCCCCACCTTCCCGGGACAGAGCACCTGGGAAAAAAAGGCATTTTTGAGTTCAGCTGCAGCAGACGTAAACGTACCTGCTCAGCAACTCTGGAATAGCAGAGCTCACAGCTTAGTACTTGAGCTCCTAAAAGGGACAGACTGTCTCCTCAAGCAGCTCCCCAACCCCTGTATATCCAAAGAGACACTTCATAAAGGAGATCCTAGGCTGACATCTGGAGGGTATCCTTCTGGGACAAAGATAACAGAAGAAGAAAATGGAAGCAACCCTTACTGTTCTGCAACCCCTGCAGGAGACGCCCAGGCAAGCAAGGTCTGGAGTGGACCTCCAGCAGTCTAATAGCAGAGGGGCCTGTTAGAAGGAAAACTAAAAAACAGAAAGAAATAACTTCAACATCAACAAAAAGGATGTCCACTCAGAAACCTCATCTGGAAGTCACCAACTACAAAGACAGGTAGATAAATCCACAAAGATGTGAAGAAACCAGTGCAAAAACGGAGAAAACACCCAAAACCAGAATGCCTCTTGTCCTCCAAGGGATCACAACTCCTCACCAGCAAGGGAACAGTCAGGATGGAGAATGAGTCTGATGAATTGACAAAAACAGGCTTCAGAAGGTGGGTAATAACCAACTTCTCTCAACTAAAAGAACAAATTCTAACCCAATGCAAAGGAACCAAGAACCTTGAAAAAAAGGTTTGATGAAATGCTAACAAGAATAAACAGCTTAGAGAGGAATATAAATTAACTAATGGAGATGAAAAACACAACACCAAATTGACCAAGCAGAAGAAAGGATATCAGAGATTGAAGATCAACTCAATGAAATAAAACAAAAAGCCAAGATTAAAGAAAAGAGTGAAAAGAAATGAACAAAGCCTCCAAGAAATATAGGATTATATGAAAAGACCTAATCTGCGTTTGATAAGTGTACCTGGATGTGACGGAGAGAATGAATCAGGGCTGGAAAACACTCTTCAAGATATGATCCAGGAGAGCTTCCCCAACCTAGCAAGGCAGGCCAACATTCAAGTCCAGGAAATACAGAGACCACCACAAAGAGATTCCTAAAGAAGAGCAACCCCAAGGCACATAATCATCAGATTCACCAGCACTGAAATGAAGGAAAACATGCTAAGGGCAGCCGGAGAGAAAGGTCAGATTACCCACAAAGGGAAGCCCATCGGACTCACAGCAGATCTCTCAGCAGAAACCCTACAAGCCAGAGGAGAATGGGGGCCAATATTCAACATCCTTAAAGCCAAGAATTTTCAACCTAGAATTTCATATCCACCCAAACTAAGCTTCATAAGTGAAAGAGAAGTAAAATCCTTTATGAACAAGCAATTACTCAGAGATATTATCACCACCAGGCCTGCCTTACAAGAGCTCCTGAAAGAAGCACTAAAACTATAAAGGAACAACCAGTACTAGCCACTCCAAAGATGTACCAAATGATAAACAGCATCAACACAATGAAGAAACTGCATCAACTAATGGGCAAAACCACCAGCTAGCATCAAAATGGCAGGGTCAAATTCACACATAACAATATTAACCTTCAATGTAAATGGGCTGAATGCCCCAATCAAAAGACACAGACTGGCAAATTGGATAAAAAGTCAAAACTCATCGGTGTGCTGTATCCAGAAAACCCATCACACGTGCAGGGATACACATAGGCTCAAAATAAAGGGATGGAGGAAGATTTACCGAGCAAATGGAGAGCAAGAAAAAGCAGGAGTTGCAATTCTAAAGTCTCTCTTAAATAGACTTTAAAACAACAAAGATCAAAAGAGACAAAGAAGGACATTACATAATGGTAAAAGGATCAATACAACAAGAAGACCTAACGATCCTAAATATATACGCACCCAATACAGGAGCACCCAGATACATAAAGCAAGTTCTTAATGACCTACAAAGAGACTTAGACTCCCACAGAATAATAGTGGGAGACTTTAACACCCATTGTCAATATTAGACAGACCAACAAGACAGAAAATTAACAAGGATATCCAGGACTTGAACTCAGACCTGGACCAAGAAAACCTAATAGACATTTACAGAACTCTCGACCCCAAATCCACAGAATATACATTCTTCTTAGCACCACATCACACCTACTCTAAAATTGACCACATAATTGGAAGTAAATCACTCCTCAGCAAACGCAAAAGAATGGAAATCGTAACAGTCTCTCAGACCACAGTGCAATCAAATTAGAAATTAGGATTAAGAAACTAACTCAGAACCCCACAACTTCATGGAAACTGAACAACTGGCTCTTGAATGTTGACTGGACAAACAATTAAATGAAGGCAGAAATAAAGATATTCTTTGAAACCAATGAGAACAAAGACGCAACATACCAGAATCTCCAGAACACATTTAAAGCAGTGTCTAGAGGAAAATTTATAGCAGTAAATGCCCACATGAGAAACAAAGAAAGACCTAAAATCGACGAATTCACATGTTAATCGCATCCTCAAACACCTTCACTGACTCACCTAGTAATAATGTTTCACAGGGTGGGGGGGGCGGGGGGAGCAGAATCCAAGATGGCTGAATAGGAACAGCTAAGAGTGCAGTTCCCAGTGAGAACAGCACAGAGGGTGAGTGCTCACTGCATTTCCAAACAAGTTTTCACTGCCCGCAGACCAGGAAATTCCCAGGCCCAAAAGTGCCACGTGTTTTCCGCACTGCAGTTTCAGCTGGTGCCGCATTGATGCACAGAAACTCACACAACTCTGGGCAGCCATTTCAACTGGCACCTGGAATGCCTGGGAGACAGAGCTGCCCATTCAACTGAAAGGGAAGGGGGCTGAGACAGGGAGCCAGGCCATCTGGCTCAGCGGGTACCAACCCACAAAACAAGCAATCTGAAACGCTCTGGATTGAGTGTTTCGCAGCAAGCGCAGCTGGATCCAGGACCATCCAGCTCAGTGTGGGGAAGGGTGTCCCCCACTATGGAGACAGTCTGCCACTACTGACCACAGACAGTGGTCCCCCACTACAGACAGTCTCCCACCCACAGCAGCTGGGCAGAGCCTGCAACAGCTCAGTAACACCCCTGCTGGCAGACTGTGACTAGACTACTCTGTGTGGGGCAGGGTATCTATGAAAAAAGGCAGTAGCATAACAGGAACTTATAAATAAAGCCTACCTTCCTAGGAAAGAGCACCTGGGAAAAGAGGCAGTTATGAGTTCCTCTGCAGCAGACTTAAAGGTACCTCCCCAGCAGCTCTGCACGGAACAGCAGAGTTCCCAGCACAGCACTTGAGCTCCTGTAAATGACAGACTGTCTCCTCAAGCAACTCCCCAACCCTGTATACCCAAAGAGACACCTCATAAAGGACAGCTCAGGCCCACATCTGGTGGGTACCCTTCTAGGACAAGGATATCAGAGGAAGAAACCGGTAGCAACCCTTGCTGTTCTGCAGCCTCTGCAGGGGATCCCCAGGTGAGTGGGGTCTGGAGTGGACCTCCAGCGGTCCTGCAGCAGAGGGGCCTGACTGCTAGAAGGAAAACTAAGAAGCAGAAAGAAATAGCTTCAACATCAACAAAAAGGATGTCCACTCAGAGACCCCATCCAAAAGTCACCGACCACAAAGACCACAGGTAGATAAAACCACTGAGATGAGAAGAAACCAGGGCAAAAAAAGATGATAACACCAAAAACCAGAACGCCTCTCCTCCTCCAAAGAATCACAACTCATCAACAGCTAGGGATCAAAGATGCATGGAGAATGAATCTGATGAATTAACAGAAATGGGCTTCAGAAGGTGGGTAATAATAAACTTCTCAGAGCTAAAAGAACATAAGCTAACCCAATGCAAAGAAATGAAGAACCTAGAAAAAAGATTAGATGAGATGCTAACTAGAATAAACAGCTTAGAGAAGAACACAAACGACTTGATGGAGCTGAAAAACAACACCAGAACTTTGCGAAGCATACACAAGTTTCAAAAGCCGAATCCAGCAAGCAGAAGAAAGGATATCAGAGATCGAAGATCAACTCAATGAAATAAAATGAGGAGGTAAGATTAGAGAAAAAAGAGTGAAAAGAAATGAACAAAGCCTCCAAGAAATATGGTATTATGTGAAAAGACCTAATATAATCTGATTGGTGTACCTGAATGTGGCAGAGAGAATGAATCCAAGCTGGAAAACACTCTTCAGGATATTATGCAAGAGAACTTCCCCAACCTAGCAAGGCAGGCCAACATTCAAGTCCAGAAAATACAGAGACCACCACAAAGATATTCCTCAAGAAGACCAACCCTGAGGCACATAATCATAAGATTCACCAGGGTTGAAATGAAGGAAAAAATACTAAGGGCAGACAGAGAGAAAGGTCGGGTAACCCAGAAAGGGAAGCCCATCAGACTCACAGCAGATCTCTCAGCAGAAACCCTACAAGCCAGAAGAGAATGGGGGCCAATATTCAACATCCTTAAAGAAAAGAACTTTCAACCTAGAATTTCATATCCAGCCAAACTAAGCTTTGTAAGCAAAAGAGAAAGGAAATCTTTTATGGATAAACAATTGCTGAGACATTTTGTCACCACCAAACCTGCTATACAAGAGCTCCTTAAAGAAGCACTAAACATAGAAAGGAACCAGTACCAGCCACTCCAGAAACATACCAAATGGTAAAGAGCATTGAGCACAAGGAAGAAAATGTGTGAACTACTGCACAAAGAATCCAGCTAGCATCAAAATGGCAGGCTCAAATTCACACATAACAATATTAACCTTCAATGTAAATGGGCTAAATGCCCCAATCAAAGACATAGACTAGCAAATTGGATAAAAAGTCAAAACCCATCGGTGTGTTGTATCCAGGAAACCCATCTCACATGCAAGGACACACACAGGATAAAAATAAAGTTATGGAGGAAGATTTATCAAGCAAATGGAGAGGAAAAAAAGGAGGATTTGCAATCCTAGTCTCTGAAAAAAGGACTTTAAACAAACAAAGATCAAAAGAGACAAAGAAGGGCATTAGATAATGATAAAAGGATCAATGCATCAAGAAGAACTAATGATCCTAAATATATACACACCCAATATAGGAGCACCCAGATACATAAAGCAAGTTCTTAATGACCTACAAAGAGATTTAGACTTCCACACAGTAATAGTGGGAGACTTTAACACTCCACTGTCAATATTAGATCAATGAGACAGAAAATTACAAGCATATCCAGGACTTGAACTCAGATCTGGACCAAGCAGACAAAATAGACATCTACAGAAATCCCCACCCCAAATCCACAGAATATACATTCTTCTCAGCACTGCATGGTACCTAGTCTAAAAGTGACCACATAATTGGAAGCATATCACTCCTCAGCAAATGCAAAAGAACGGAAACTATAACAGTCCCTCAGACCACAGTGCAATCAAACTAGAACTCAGGATTAAGAAACTAACTGAGAACCACAAAACTTCATGGAAAGTGAACAACTGGCTCTTGAATGTTGACTGGATAAACAATGAAGTGAAGGCAGAAATAAAGATGTTC
Organism: Sapajus apella; assembly: GCF_009761245.1. Taxonomy (NCBI): domain Eukaryota; kingdom Metazoa; phylum Chordata; class Mammalia; order Primates; family Cebidae; genus Sapajus; species Sapajus apella. The sequence continues at coordinate 75,141,079 of NW_022436946.1, read as the reverse complement.
TTCAAAACCAACAAGAACGAAGACACAACATACCAGAATCTCTGGGACACATTTAAAGCAGTGTCTAGAGAACAATTTATAGCAATAAATGTCCACCAGAGAAGCAAGGAAAGATCTAAAATTGACACTCTATCATCAAAGTAGAAAGAGCTAGAAGAGCAAGATCAAAAAAAACCTCAAAACCTAGCAGAAGACAAGAAATAACTAAGATCAGAGCAGAACTGAAGGAAATAGAGACCAAAAAATCCTTCAAAAAATCAATAAATCCAGGAGCTGGTTTTTGAAAAGGTCAGCAAAATAGACCTCTAGCCAGATTAATAAAAAAGAAAAGGGAGAAGAATCAAACAGATGCAATAAAAAAGGATAAAGGGGATATCACCACTGACTCCACAGAAATACAAATTACAACCGAAGATTACTACAAACAACTCTATAAACATAAACCAGTAAACCTGGAAGAAATGGATAAATTCCTGGACACTTCACACTCCCAAGCCTAAACAATGAAGAAGTCAAAATCCTGAATAGAACAATAACAAGGGCTGAAGTTGAGGCAGCAATCAATAGCCTACCAACCAAAAAAAGCCCAGGTCCAGACACGTTCACAGCTGAATTCTACAAGACATACAAAGAGGAGCTAGTACCATTTCTTCTGAAACTATTCTGAACAATATAAAAAGAGGGAATCCTTCCCAAAACACTTTATGAGACCAACATCATCCTGATACCAAAACCCGGCAGAGACTCAACAGAAAAAAGAAAACTTCAGGCCAATCTCCACGATGAACATAGATGTAAAACTCTTCAATAAAATACTGGCAAACCGATTGCAACAGCACATCAAAAAGCTTATCCATCACAATCAAGTAGGCTTCATTCTGGGGATGCAAGACTGGTAGAATATACGCAAGTCTATAAACGTTATTCACCACATAAACAGAACCAAAGACAAAAACCACATGATTATCTCAATAGATGCACAGAAGGCCTGCAACAAAATTCAACCGCCCTTTAAGCTAATAACTCTGAATAAACTAGTTATTGACAGAACATATCTCAAAATAATAAAAGCTATTTACAACAAACATACAGCCAATATCATAATGAGTGGGTAAAAACTAGAAGCATTCCATTTGAAATCTGGCACTGGACAAGGATGCCCTCTGTCACCACTCCTATGCAATATAGTACTGGAAGTTCTAGCCAGAGCAATTAGGCAAGAAAAAAAAATAAAGGGTATTCACTTAGAAAAAGAGGAAGTCAAATTGTCTGTATTTGCAGATGACATGATTGTGTATTTAGAAGACCCTATCATCTCAGCCCAAAATGTCCCTAAAATGATAAGCAACTTCAGCAAAGTCTCAGGATACAAAATGAATGTGCAGAAATCACAAGCATTTCTATACACCAATAAAAGACTTAACAGAGAGCCAAATCATGAGCAAACTCACATTCACAATTGCTACAAAGAGAATAAGATACCTAGGAATACAACTAACAAAGGATGTAAAGGACCTCTTCAAGGAGAACTACAGACCACTGCTCAAGGCAATAAGAGAGGACACAAACAAATGGAGAAACATTCCATGCTAGGGTTAGGAAGAATCATTATCATGAAAATGGCATACTGCCCCAAGTAATTTACAGATCCAATGCTCACCCCATCAAGCTACCAATGACTTTCTTCACAGAACTGGAAAAAAACACCTTAAACCTCATATGGAACAAAAAAAGAGCCTGCATAGCAAAGACAATCCTAAGCAAAAAGAACAAAGCTGGAGGCATCACACTACCTGATTTCAAACTATACTACAAAGCTATAGTAACCAAAACAGTGTGTTGCTGGTGCCAAAACGGAGATATAGACCAATGGAACAGAGCAGAGGCCTCAGAAGCAACGCCACACATCTACAACCATCTGATCTTTGACAAACCTGAGAAAAACAAGCAATGGGGAAAGAATTCCCTGTTTAGTAAATGGTGTTGGGAAAACTGGCTAGCAGTGTACAGAAAGCAGAAACTGGACCCCTTCCTGATACCTTACACTAAAATTAACTCCAGATGGATTAAAGACTTAAACATAAGACCTAACACCATAAAAACCCTAGAAGAAAATGTAGGCAAAACCATCAAGGACACAGGCATAGGCAAAGACTTCAACTAAAACAGCAAAAGCATTGGCAACAAAAGCCAAAATAGACAAAGGGGACCTAATTAAACTCCAGAGTTCTGTACAGCAAAAGAAACAATCATTAGAGTAAACCAGCAACCAACAGGATAGGCAAAAAATTTGGCAATCTGCCCATCTGACAAAGGGCTAATATCCAAACTCCATAAAGAACTAAAACAGACGTACAAGAAAACAACAAACAAACCCATCCAAAAGTGGGAGAAGTATATGAACAGACACTTTTTAAAAGAAGACATATATGAGGCCAACAAACATATGAAAAAATGCTCATCATCACTGGTCATTAGAGAAATGCAAATCAAAACTACATTGAGATACCATCTCACACCAGTTAGAATGATGATCATTAAAAAATCTGGAGACAACAGATGATGGAGAGGATGTGGAGAAATAGGAACACTTTTACACTGTTGGTGGGAGTATAAACTAATTCAGCCATTATGGAAAACAGTGTGGTGATTCCTCACTGACCTGGAAATAGAAATTCCATTTGACCCAGCAATCCCAATACTGGGTATATACCCAAAGCATTATAAATCATTCTATTATAAAGACACATGCACACATATTTTTATAGCGGCACTGTTTACAATAGCAAAGACTTGGAACCAACCCAAATGCCCATCAATGATAGACTGGACTAGGAAAGTGTTGCACATATACACCATGGAATACTATGCAGCCATAAAAAAAATGAGTTCATGTCCTTTGTTGGGACATGAATGAACCTGGAAACCATCATCCTCAGCAAACTGACATAAGAACAGAAAATCAAACACCGCATGTTCTCACTCACAGGTGGGTGTTGAACAATGAGAACACTTGGAAACAGGGAGGGGAGCATCACACTGGGATCTGTTGGGGGAGCCAAGGAAAAGACAGTGGTGGGGGTGGGGAGGTTGGGAGGGATAACATGGGGAGAAATGCCAGATGTGGGTGAAGGGGATGGATGCAGCAAACCACATTGCGATATGTGTACCTATGCAACAATCCTGCATGATCTGCACATGTATCCTAGACCTAAAGTACAATTAAAAAAAAAAAAAAGAAAAAATCTCTCAAAAGCTAGCAGAAGACAAGAAATAACTAAGATCAGAGCAGAACTGAAGGAGATAGTGACACAAAAAATGCTTCAAAAATAATCAATAAATCCAGGAGGCGTTTTTTTGAACAGATCAACAAAATAGACCACTAACCAGATTAACAAAAAAGAAAAGAGAGCATAATCAAATAGATGCAATAAAAAACGATAAAGGGAATATCACCACAGAATCCACAGAAATACAAACTACCATCAGAGATTACTAGAAACAACTCTATGTACGTAAACCAGTAAACCTGGAAGAAATGGATAAATTCCCGGACACTTGCCTCCTCACAAGCCTAAACCAGGAAGAAGTCGAAACCCTGAATAGACCAGTAACAAGGACTGAAGTTCAGGCAGCAATTAGTAGCCTACCAACCAAAAAAAGCCCAGGTCCAGATGGGTTCACAGCTGAATTCTACCAGACATACAAAGAGGAGCTGGTACCACTCCTTCTGAAACTATTCTGAACAATCCAAAAAGAGGGAATCCTTCCCAAATCATTTTATGAGACCAACATATCATCCTGATACCAAAACCCGGCAGAGACTGAACAAAAAAAGAAAACTTCAGGCCAATCTCCATGATGAACATAGATACAAAAATCTTCAATAAAATACTGTCAAACCGATTGCAACAGCACATCAAAAAGCTTATCCATCACAGTCACATAGGCTTCATCCCGGGGATGCAAGGCTGGTTCAACATACGCAAGTCTATAAATGTAATTCAACACATAAACAGAACCAAAGACAAAAACCACATGATTATCTCAATAGATGCAGAGAAGGCCTTCGACAAAATTCTACAGCTGTTTATGCTAATAACTCTGAATAAACTCGTTATCGACAGAACGTATCTCAAAATAATAAAAGGTATTTACAAAAAACATACAGCCAATATCATACTGAATGGGCAAAAACCGGAAGCATTCCCTTTGAAATCTGGCAATAGCCAAGGATGCCCTGTCTCACCACTCCTATTCAATATAGTATTGGAAGTTCTAGCCACAGCAATCAGGCAAGAAAAAGAAATAAAGGGCATTCAATTAGGAAAGGAGGAAGTCAAATTGTCTCTATTTGCAGATGGCATGATTGTATATTTAGAAGACCCCATCGTCTCAGCCCAAAATCTCCTGAAACTGATAAGCAACTTCAGCAAAGTCTCAAGATACAAAAACAACATGCAAAAATCACAAGCCTTCCTGTAAACCAATAACAGACTTAAAGAGAGCCAAATCAAGAACAAACTGCCATTCACAATTGCTACAAAGAGAATAAAATACCTAGGAATACAACTAACAAAGAATGTAAAGGACCTCTTCAAGGAGAACTACAGACCACTGCTCAATGAAATAAGAGCGGACACAAGCAGATGGAAAAACATTCCATGATTATGGTTAGGAAGAATCAGTATCATGAAAATGGCCATACTGCCCCAAGTAATTTACAGATTCAACACTATCCCCATCCAGCTACCTATGACCCTCTTCACAGAACTGGAAAAAACACTTTAAACTTCATATGGAACCAAAGGAGAGCCTGCATTGTCAAGTCAATGATAAGAAAAAAGAACAAAGTTGGAGGCATCATGCTACCTGGCTTCAAACAATACTACAAGGCTACAGCAATCAAAACAGCATGGTACTGGTACCAAAACAGAGATATAGACCAACGGGACAGAGCAGAGGCCTCAGAAGCAATGCCACACATCTACAACCATCTGATCTTTGACAAACCTGAGAAAAACAAGCAATGGGGAAATGATCCCGTGTTTAATAAATGGTGTTGGGAAAACTGGCTAGCCATGTGCAGAAAGCAGAAACTGGACCCCTTCCTGTCAGCTTACACTAAAATTAACTCCAGATGGATCAAAGACTTAAACATAAGACCTAACACCATAAAGACCCTAGGAGAAAACTTAGGCAAATCCATCCAGGACATAGGCACAGGCAAGGACTTCATGACTAAAACACCAAAAGCATTGGCAACAAAAGCCAAAATACACATATGGAATCTAATTAAACTCCAGAGCTTCTGTACAGCAAAAGAAACAGTTGTTAGAGTGAATCGGCAACCAACAGAATGGGAAAAAATTTTTGCAATCTACCCATTTGACAAAGGGCTAATATCCAGAATCTACAAAGAACTAAAGCAGATTTACAAGAAAAAAACAAACAAACCCATTCAAAAATGGGAGAAGGATATGAACAGACACTTTTTAAAAGAAGACATATATGAGGTCAACAAACATGAAAAAATGCTCTTTTTCACTGGTCATCAGAGAAATGCAAATCAAAACTACGTTGAGATACAATTTCACGCCAGTTAGAATGGCGATCATTTAAAAATCTGGAAACAACAGATACTGGAGAGGATGTGGAGAAATAGGAACACTTTTACTCTGTTGGTGGGAGTGTAAATTAGTTCAACCATTGTGGAAGACAGTGACCTAGAAATAGAACTTCCATTTGACCCAGCAATCCCATTACTGGGTATATACCCAAAGAATTATAAATCATTCTGTTATAAGGACACATGCACATGAATGTTCACTGCGGAACTGTTTACAATAGCAAAGACTTGGAACCAACCCAAATGCCCATCAATGGTAGACTGGATAAAGAAAATGTGGCACATATACACCATGGAATACTATGCAGCCATAAAAAACAATAAGTTGTGTCCTTTGTAGGAACATGGATGAACCTGGAAACCATTATTCTCAGCAAACTGACACAAGAACAGAAAATCAAACACCACATGTTCTCACTCATAGGCAACTGTTGAACAATGAGAACACATGGACACAAGGAGGGGGGCATCACACACTGAGGTCTGTTGGGGGGGACTAGGGGAGGGACAGTGGGGATTAGGGAGTTGAGGGGGGATAACATGGGAGAAATGCCAGATATAGGTGATGGGGATGGAGGCAGCAAACCACATTGCCATGTGTGTACCTATGCAACAATCCTGCATGTTCTTCACATGTACCCCAGAACCTAAAGTGCAATAAAATATTTTTAAAAAAAGAAAGAAAAAGAAATGCACTTGGTACCTCAGTTGGAGCTGGGAGGTGTCTTGATTTCTGTGTCTCTCTTGCTGGGTGTTGTGCATCAGAGTTGTGTCTATTCGGCCATCTTGACTCCCTCTGAGCCAGTGTCATCTCTTGAGCCTTTTAGGTTTTTTCAAAGATTTTTGATTTTACCAAAGTAGTATATGTGTACCTGATTTTAAAGGTCAAGTAATAAAGCTTAACATAAAAGGAATCGCAGACTAAAAGTATAAAACTTTTAGAAAAAAGTAAGACAAGATCTTTGGGTTCTAGAACTAAGCAAAAAGTTCTTAGGCTTGACAACAAAAGCACTACCCATAAAAAGAAAACTGATGAAGTGGACCTCATTGAACTAAACACTTTTGCTCTGTAAATAATACTAAGAGGATGAAAAAACAAGTTGCAAACTGAGAGAAAATATGTACAAATGACATCTGACTAGAATATATAAAGAACTCTCTCAAAACTCTATAGGAAAAAAAAAACCACCAGTTGAAGTAGAAAATATGCAGAAAACATGAGGGACATTTCACCAAAGAGCATGTAAATATGGTAAATAAGTGTAAGAAAAGATGTTTAATATCATCAGCCCCATGGGGAAAGGTCAATTAAAACTACAGGAGGTATCACTACTCACCTGTCAGAATGGCTAAAACAAAAAAATAGGCATGATGCAAAATGCTGGAGGAGATGCAAAGAGGCCAGATCACTTACACATTGCTGGTGGGAAAACAGTTGAGTAGTTTCTTAAAACTCTTCAGTTAGTTACTATCTGACCAGGTAATTGTATTCTTGGGCATTTAGCCAAGAAAAATTGTTATGGCCACATAAAACCTATATACGCATGGTCCTAGTAGCTTTCTTTGTAATTACCTAAAACTGGAAACAACCCAGAGTAATACTTATATAATACATATTGCATATATTACATATATTACATATAATATTGTATATGTATTATATATATATATAATACAACTGAGTATTTCATAACATGTGTGTGCCACAATTTGTTTAACCTTTTGCCTATTGAAAAGTTTAACCAATAGGCAAAAGGTTAAACAAATTGTGGCACACACATGCTACTGAATACTACTCAGCCTTAAAGGTGAATGAAGAATTGATACACACAGCAATGCAGTTGAATCTTGAGAGAATTATGCTGAGTGAAAATATACCAATCCCAAAAGATCACAAATTATTAGTTATTAGGAACTATTGATACATTACACATTAGTGTAGTGTGGGAAGTGTATGTATGTGTGTATTCATTTATATAACATTCTTGAAATTATAGAAACACATATTAGTGGTTGCCAGGAATCATGGTGGGAACTGGGAAGGGTGGGGTGTGGTTCTAAAAGGACAACATGAGGACTCCTTGTGGTGATGGCAATGTCTGTATTGTGACTGGATCAATGTTAGCACTATAGTTTTGCACGACGTTACCATTGAAGGAAACTGAATAAAAGGTACACATAATCTCTGTATGTTTTACAACTGCATGTGAATCTACAATTACCACAGAAGTGAAAATTCAATTTAAAATAATAAAAGTCAAATGATATAAGCCCTTTATTACAGAATATAATGATTTTCTTCCTCACCCACTCTACCCTTAGATCACCTTTCCAGAAGTAGCCATTTTCTATTTATTTTAGCTGTTTCTCCTGATGTTTACATATTTATATATTTTCCAATAATATAAGTGTACTTCTAACTTCTGAGGAATTCATTTAGAATACTATCTGTTTACTTTCTATTCTGGTAAATGAAGATTTCACTTCTTTTTCCCTCTTCCTTCTAGAGACCCTCCCAACCTTTCAACATAAGTCACTATAATTTTTTGAGAGGTCAATATTCAGTGCCTACACTATGTATACGTATTATATTGCACTACGGTTGTTTCTTACCTTTTGCTTTTCCTATAGTGCATACCTTGTTCATTGTAGCTGTTTTCATAATTCTTCCCACATCTTCCAATAATCTCTCAGTAATGTCTTCCACAAGGTAAATTGCATCAGGTAACCAATCGGTCCTGTTGTGACTTTTCTTCAATAACACATTCTGAAAACCTCCATTCTTTTATGTGAGCTGGCTGCTCTCTAAGCGTGCTGCACAGCCATTGTCTTTTGAATTCCCTTGTATGTTCTTCTAGATTGGATCCTCAGTTTTCATGATCTCATGTTTTCGTCTTTCTTGATATACTCCATTATTGCAGACAGTAAAAATCCAATTTTTTTTTAGGTAAAAAGATAACAGAAGGCATGATGGCAGCTGTCAATGTGTCTGTCCCTCAATTCACACTAGTCCTGTCTGCAGCAGTTTCCCTCTCCACCTGACACACTGCCATCACACAGGAATTTTCCTTCACCATCACCCTGCTGACTCCTGCTGTATCTCTCTGAATCTCCTTATTCTGTGGCTATGTCTTCCTTTGGTTTACTTCCTACTTGGTTTACTTTGCCATTTTGATAAAGTACGTCCTATCATACACTCCTGAGAAGAGTGTCTGGAAGGCAAAATTTGTAACAGCTTGCATGTCTGGAAATGGTTTGTATCCATTCTAGAATACTATTGGGGTTTTTTTCTCCCTTCATTTTCTCTGTTCTCACTTTATGAAAATCTGTTATTTGAAGGTTGGACTTGCATACTGGCCCTGATTTTCTTATCTTTCCTCTCTCATTTTCTACCTGTCTTTTTGTTCTAATTTCTAGGAATTTTGGGCAATTTTATCATCCAAACCTCTTACTGAGATTTTCATTTCTGCTGTCATTTCTAAGGTTCTTTGTTATTATTGTTGTTGACTAAGGGTTCTTTTATTTTAGTATCCTATTTTTATTTCATGGATAGAGTATTTTGCCTTGTATCTGTGAAGATATTAATGACAATGTTTTGAAATTTTTGTTTCCTTAGTTTCTGTTACCTTCTAGTTGCCTTTGACATGAAGTCTCACTCTTCTTGCCCAGACTGGAGTGCAATGGTGCAATCTCGGCTCACCGCAACCTCCACCTCCCAGATTCCAGTGATTCTCCTGTCTCAGCCTCCTGAGTAGCTGTGATTATAGGCACGCACCACCAGGGCTGGCTAATTTTGTATTTTTAGTAGAGACAGGGTTTCACCATGTTGGTCAGGTTGGTCTGGAACTCTCAACCTCAGGTGATCCAACCACCTCAGCCTCCCAAAGTGCTGAGATTATAGGCATGAGCCACCTCACCCAGCTCTAGTTGCTTTTGATCTCTATTTTTGTATTGGAAGATTTCCTTAGATACTTAGTAAACTTGAATGTTTTCTCATAACAAAATGTTGAAGACTAGAAGGGTGATTGGAGTTTCCGAGTGTTTAGAGCTGATCAACTTTGATTTTCACCATAGGTTGGTCTGAATCAACCATTTCTTAGGGAAGTCCTGGTGACAGTATTTTTAGCTTTCTTTTTGTTTTGTTTGTTTTGTTTTTATTGCATTTTAGGCTTTGGGGTACATGTGAAGAACATGCAAGATTGTTGTATAGGTACACACGTGGCAGCGTGATTTGCTGCCTTCCTCCCCTTCACCTATATCTGGCATTTCTCCCCATGCTATCTCTCCCCAACTCCCCACTCCCCACTGTCCCTCCCCCATTTCCCCCTAACAGACCCCAGTGTGTAGTGTTCCCCTCCCTGTTTCCATGTGTTCTCATTGTTCAACACCCACCTATGAAAACATGCGGTGTTTGATTTTCTGCTCTTGTGTCAGTTTGCTGAGAATGATGGTTTCCAGGTTCATCCATGTCCCTACAAAGGACACGAACTCATCGTTTTTTGATGGCTGCATAATATTCCATGGTGTATATGTGCCACATTTTCCCTGTCCAGTCTATCATCGATGGGCATTGAGTTGGTTCCAGGTCTTTGCAGCTCTTTTTTCTTGTACTGGTCAGATTCCCCAGAGAGTAGTTACTCAAACTCCTGGAGGGAAAAGACCTTACTACCATTATAATGAGAGCGAGCAGGTTGCAGTGGGTCCTCAACATTCAATCTGTGTATGGTCACTTAATAACCCAGATTTTGGTTTAATACCTGTCCTTTGACTGTGTTGGATGTGTCTTTGGATGAGGGGGTGACTTCTCATCTAAAGATTTTCATCTTCTGCTAGAATAGGAGAGAACCGTATGCCCAGGAGTCTGAGAGAGATTGCACATAACCTTCCTTATCTTAGTTATCCCCGCTTTAAGGCTGGATCAAGAAGTACCTAATGCTGCCAATTCCTGAGCCTTTTGAGTTTTCTAAAGTATAAATCTTGTTGTTCTTAGTTTTCCTCACTGTTGGCATAGGGTTTTCTCTCTGGTATCAGCTAGTCAGTTACCTAACTTGTCCATCTGCTTTCCCACTTCCAAAATTATGTTGTTATCTCCTTTCCTTTTCTCTTCTTTTATGGTTTATGTCTTTTTTTAAAGTATTTCATCACTATAGTTTTAGTGGGTTTTTCAGAAGGAGCAAGATTAGATGTATATGTTCAATCTACCATCTTAACCCAAAAAGGAATTTGTCTTAATTATATGTGTGTGCATCTTTGTATGTGTGTGTGCTGAATCACAATATAAACTATAATCCTTATTGTGGATAAAAGTCAAAAAAGTCAGTTAGTCCAGGCCAACAAAAAGTCATATTTTCTCTTTGCTATGAAAGTCTCCCATAGAGCTGAGAGAGTTTTGAAGACATATAAGCACATTTTTCCAGAATGTGGTATTCATAGGAAGCTCTAAATCTGTCTCTTTAGAAAAAAAAAAAGGTGAGCTACACTTCCTCTAATACTCCATTTGAATGTGTCCTTCATTTCTGTTTTTAGTACTAGGATTATTTCTTCTGGGTCCCAAATTTTCATGTCAAGAATGTCATAACACTAAATAAGTAAAATAAAAAATAATAAAAATAACAAGTAATCCCAGCACTCAATTATGCAATCTGTATCAATCTGTAATCTTCAATTCTGTTAAAAAAAAAAAAAAAAAAAAAAAAAAGTTTGCTATCCAGATTGCATCTACTTTGGCAAAAATGCATGGAAAAGGCAATTGCCTGTTCAAAATATTAAAATTAGTTATTTAACTAGAATATTGGTTTAAAAGCTCAAAAGGATATTTAACTTTGAAACCAATATGTGCTGCAGATATGGATACCTAGAGGCTTTTTTTCCAATAAAAACAAAGTTTTAGAATTTTTTTCAAACATTGTATCATTTTATTTCTACAGCCTAGAAAAAATGTAATAAGAGTAAGTTCACAGAGGCATCAAAATTTTTTTCATAGCATTATCTTTTATTTCTATGGGGCCTCAGTGAGACGACTTTCTAACTCTTAATTTAAAAAAAAAACTCACCTGTGGGCTATTACTCCAAATCTCCTAAGATTCAGAATTGAGTAAACAATGGTCACATGACTGAGATTTTACAATTTGTCGCTACAGTACCAGCAATATAAGGTACTGGGATAAATGTCAGTTTGGAAAAGGAGATAGGAGTGAAATATCCAAAAGTGACATGTGAAGTAACACTATCTTGCTGTACAGTATTTACATTTCCATTAGTGTTACATTGTTCCTGAAGAGAAAAAACAAGTCTGGATTGCCTTCTTTTCTGTTTTCCTATTTTTCAAATACTTCATATCAAAAACTATACATTATTTTTGTGATAGAAAAAAATTCTTAAATTCCTTAAGGAACTTTAAATGAAGTACAAATAATTTATAATCTCATGCACTAGTACTGCTAATTTTATTTTTACATATTCTCTTCTAGCTATTTTTCTTTTCACATACTATTGTACATAGTTATAACCAACATAAGTAGTTTCATATTTTAATTTCATTGCACATTTTAAAATATTTTCATGTTACTACATACTATTCATAATTGACTTTTTCATAGCTGTGTAGTATACCTGCGTGGTCAAACACTATAATTTACTATAATTTACAGTTTTCTACTTTGGGGCATTGAAATTTATGTAACTATTTTTTTATAGCAGGTGACAATGTGATAAACATTATTACATTTCTATTCTTAACTTATTTTCCAAAGAAAACTTCTCTGGCATAAAATTGTAAGATTGCTGATTATATATCAAAGACATGGAATCAATCTAAGTGCCCATCAGTGACAGATTTGATAAAGAAAATGTGGTACATACATACCACAGATACTATGCAGCCATAAAACAGAAAGAGATCATGTCCTTTGCAGAACTCAGTTGGAGCTGGAGGCCATTATCCTCAGCAAACTAACACAGGAACAGAAAACCAAATACCACATGTTCTCACTTATAAGTGGGAGCTAAATGAGGAGAACACATGGACACAAAGAGGGGAACACACACACTGAGGCTTGCTTGGGGGTGGATGGTGGGAGGAGAGAGAGGATCAGAAAAAATAACTATTGGATACTAGGCTGAGTTCCTGGGTGATGAAATAATCTGTACAACAAACATGAGTTTACCGATATAATAAACCCTCTCATGTACCCCTGAACTTAAAAGTTTAAAAATCAAAAATGCAAATAAAAAGATTGCTGATTATTCATTAAGTTTTTTATTGTCATAAAAATTTCAGTTTATATTGTCACCAGCAATGTCAAAGTGTACCAAATTCCTCCTAATTTTGTATTATTTATTCTTTTGTAAATTAAATAGGGATAAGTTCATGATTTTAATTTACGATATTTAAATTTCTAGTAAGGCTGAATAATATTCAGTCATTTTTCTTTCCTGACTGACTTATTTGTACATTTATATTTTGGATTGTGATTCATTCAGGTAAGTTCCTTATATATTAGAGATATTAAGCCTTCTTCATATTTTGGAATTCTTCCATAATCAAGAATTATTTTGGCACTGTAATTTAGTTACTGTGGTTAGTAACATTTTCTGCCTTCATGATCAAAGCTCCCAACTCTCTCCTTTATAATTTCTTCTATTGCCCCAAATGTGAAGACATTATTATTCCCCCACAGACAAAACAAGTGTTTTCCGCTATGTTTTTGACAATTGGGTTTGATTTTTGTCTGTGACTGTGTAAGCTGCTTGTGTGTAAAAGCAGTAGTGGCTTCTTTAAAAGAGAAAGAGGGCAAAAGCCCGAGAAGAGGGGGTTCTTTGATGGCTACAGGTAGAGGACAGTGACTGGAGTTCAGAAGGCTGAGGCCTTCAAGCTGAATTAAAGATGACAGGGACAAAACCTTGTTCCTATATCACCAATTTGTCAAAGGATTTTTAAATTGTTTCTCTGTTTTTTATGATGTGGTCATTTACTGCTGTCTTGTGAAGCACATATGTTGTCTCAAATTGCTCCTCTGCAAAATATATCAGCAGTACCAAGGAAAACAGGATGGCAGATTAGCCAGATTGCTCAGCTCTGTCTGAGCGAGACCAGGGGATGTCATTTTTCTACCTACAACCAGTGGTCTTTGCACTTCACTACACATCGGATTCCTCCAGAGAGCTTAAAAAGAACTCTGATGCCTGGATCCTAGTCTTTGCTTTCTAATGTTATTGGTCTTGAGAGCATTCTGGTTACTGGGAATTTTTTAACACTCCCCAAATGATTTTAATATGCAGCCAAGTTTGAAACCCACTGTAATAATTTCATCAAGAAATGCAAAAAGGATACCCAAAGACTTAAACATAAGACCTAACACTATAAAAACCCTGGAAGAAAACCTAGGCAAAAACATTCAGGGCATAGGCATAGGCAAGGACTTCATGACTAAAACACCCAAAGCAATGGCAACAAAACCCAAAATAGACAAATGGGACCTAATCAAACTCCACAGCTTCTGCACAGCAAAATCCGCAGCTTCTGCACAGCAAAATAAACAATCATTAAAGTGAATCAGCAACCAACAGAATGGGAAAAATTTTTGCAATCTACCCATTTGACAAAGGGCTAATATCCAGAATCTACAAAGAACTAAAACAGATTTACAAGAAAAAAACTAACAAGCCCATTCAAAAGTGGGCAAAGGATATGAACAGATACTTTACAAAAGAAGACATACATGAGGCCAACAAACATATGAAAAAATGCTCATCATCACTGGTCATTAGAGAAATGCAAATCAAAACTACATTGAGATACCACATCAAGCCAGTTAGAATGGCGATCATTAAAAAATCTAGAAACAACAGATGCTGGAGAGGATGTAGAGAAATAGGAACACTTTTACACTGTTGGTGGGAGTGTAAATTAGTTCAACTATTGTGGAAGACAGTGTGGCGATTTCTTAAGGACCTAGAAATAGAAATTCCATTTGACTCAGCAATCCCATTACTGGGTATATATCCAAAGGATTATAAATAGTTCTACTATAAGGATACATGCACACATATGTTCACCATGGCACTGTTTACAATAGCAAAGATTTGGAACCAACCCAAATGCCCATTGATGATAAACCGGACAGGGAAAATGTGGCACATATACACCATGGAATATTATGCAGCCATCAAAAAACGATGAGTTCGTGTCCTCTGTAGGGACATGGATGAACCTGGAAACCATCATTCCAGCAAACTGACACAAGAGCAGAAAATCAAACACCGCATGTTCTCACTCATAGGAGGGTGTTGAACAATGAGAACACATGGACACAGGGAGGGGAGCACTACACACTGGGGTCTGTTGAGGGGAAATGGGAGAGGGACAGTGGGGGTTGGGGAGTTGGGGTGAGATAGCATGGGGAGAAATGCCAGATATAGGTGAAGGGGAGGAAGGCAGCAAATCACACTGCCATGTGTGTACCTATGCAACAATCTTGCATGTTCTTCACATGTACCCCAAAACCTAAAATGCAATACAAAAAATAAAAGAAAAAAAGAAAAAAAAAGTAAACAGAGGCCAGGTGCGATCACTCACGCCTGTAATCCCAGCACTTTGGGAGGCTGAAGCAGGTGGATCACTTGAGGTCAGGAGTTCAAGACCAGCCTGGCCAACATGGTGAAACCCTGTCTCTACTATACAAAAAAAAAATTAGCCAATCATGGTGCCTTGCACCTGTAATCCTAGCTACTTGCGAGGCTGAGGCAGGAAAATCGCTTGAGGCCGGTAGGTGGAGGTTGCAGTGAGCAGAGATCATGCCACTGTACTCCAGCCTGGATGACAGAGTGAGATTCCATCTCAAAAAAGAAAATAAATAAAAATTAAACTAAAAAAAGAAAAAAAAATTCCATTTCATCCAGCAATCCCATTACTGGTTATATACCCAAAAGATTATAAATCGTTCTATTATAAGGACACGTGCACACAAATGTTCATTGCAGCACTGTTTACAATAGCAAAGACTTGGAACCAACCCAAATGCCCACTGATGATAGACTGGACAGGGAAAATGTGGCACATATACACCATGGAATACTATGCAGCCATAAAAAATGATGAATTTGTGTCCCTATAGGGACATGGATGAACCTGGAAACCATCATTTTCCGCAAACTGACACAAGAACAGAAAATCAAACACCATATGTTCTCACTCATAGGCAGGTGTTGAACAATGAGAACACATGGACACAGGGAAGGGAGCATCACACACTGGAGTCTATGGTGGGGGGAACTAGGGGAAGGACAGTGGGGGGGTGGGGAGTTGGGGAGGGATAACATGGGGGAGAAATGTCAGATATAGGTGATGGGGAGGAAGGCAGCAAACCACATTGCCACGTATGTACCTGTGCACCAATCTTGCATGTTCTTCACATGTACCCCAAAACCTAAAACGCAATAAAATATATATTTTTTAAAAAGGATATCCAAAAGAAAAGAAATAAATGTATTGAAGAAATATATGTACTCCCATGTTTATTGCAGCACTAGTCAGAATATCCAAAATATGGACTTAACCTAAGGGAATGAATAAAGAAAATGTGGTATAGATACACAATGGAATATTATTCATCCATTAAAAAGAATGAAATCCTGTCATTTGCAGCAACATGGATAGAACTGGAAGCCATTATGCTAAGTGAAATAGGCCAGGCACAGAAAGAAATAGATCATATGTGCTCATTCATATGTGGGAGCTAAAAAAGTGGATCTCATGAAGACAGAGCTTAGATTGGTGGTTGCTAGAAGCTGGGAAGAGAGGCTGGGAAGAGAAGTTGGGAATTGGAAGAATGGGAATGAAGAGAGATTAATTAATGGCTACAGTTTGATAGAAGAAGTAAGTCCTAGCATTTGATAGGTCAGTAGGGTGATTATAGTTTACAGTAATCTGTTACATATTTCAAATAGCTAGAAAAGAATAATTCAAATGTTTCTAGCATAAAAAAAAGACATATTTAAGGTGACGGAAAGCCCAAGTACATTGCTTTGATCTTTACAAGTTTTATGAATGTAACAAATTATTATACATACTCCAAAAATATCTACATCTATGTAGCAATGAAAAATAGAATTATTTTTAAAAAAGAAATGCAGAAAGAATCTAATCTGTAAAAGGAGATAACTAAGAAAAAGAACTAGAAACTGCCTGTCCTTCTTTCATAAACACCTGCATCTTGATGGTAAAATTTCATAAGGGAAATAGAAATATGGTCTTTGGACATAGCAGAAGTTTCCAGAATGTTCTTTACCATCCTGTCTCTTCACTATCCAAGGTCCAAGTAGGCCTTTCCAAACAGTATGGAAAGCAGCAACTAGTTGTTTTTCAAAATTCAAAATTTGGCTTGGATATTTTTATTTTATCCTACTTTATTTTTATTTACTTACTTATTTTAAGAAGGAGTTTTGCTCTTGTCGACCAGACTAGAGTGCAATGGTGCCATCTTGGTTCACTGCAACCTCCTCATCCCAGGTTCAAGTGATTCTCCTGCCCCAGCCTTCCCAGTAGCTGGGATTACACATACCTACCACCATGCCCAGCTAATTTTTTTTTGCATTTTTAGTAGAGATGGGGTTTCACCACGTTGGCCAAGCTGACCTCGAACTCCTGACCTCTGGTGATCCACCTACCTTGGCCACTTAAAGTGCTGGGATTACAGGTGTGAGCCACAGTGCCCAGCCAGCTTAGGTCTTTTTAAATGTAGGGGAACAAAGTACTTGAAAGCAAATCCTGAACACTGCTAATTAATAGGAAACAGGAAAGGCTTGGGGAAGACAAACAGTTATACTTTATATTTATTTTTCTTCCTAATGCCAAGCATAGATCATAGGGCTAGCTCTGCCAGAGAGGATCCCAAGAGAATAGCTCACAGAGAGCAGGACTTTGGGGAGGACCTTATTCCATTGGCATTTTGGGTTTTTTTCTGACTAGGTTTTGACTAGGTGCTCATATGAGTTCACCGTCCCATAACCTACATCTCCCAAAATACCAGGACAGAGAGGCAAATGTGTAGCTGGAGAACAGAGGGCCAGCCTCAGCTGGAAATTTAGCCCCTCCTAAGTACCTTAGCATTCAGAGGGTTTTAAGTCCCTAGGAGTAATAAGAAAGACATTTAATGTGTTACTAACCTCACTGGAAAGAAAATTGATAACTCAAGATACAGCAGGTCCACAAATAAAATTGTTTCCTTCAACATTGCTTTGTTAGATGGATTAGAAAAAAAAAAAATGATTCTTGGCTGAGACCACTGTCTGTGTGAAATTGGCACATCCTCCTCAGGCCTGCATGGTTTTTCTCCAGGTCCTCTAGCTTCCTCCTATGTTGCAAAGGTGTGCACTGAAGTTCATTGATGTGTCTAAATGATCCTCGTCTGAGTGAGTCTGGAGGTGTGTATGAGTGTGCTCTGCTATGAGATGCATCCTGTCCATGGCTGTTAGCTGCCCTGTGCCCTCAGCTGCCAGGATGGGCTCCAGGCACCCTCAAACCTGAACTGGAATAAGTGGACTGGAAAATGAATGAATGAATGAATACAAAATACTGTAAAATCAAAATGTGTCAGACCAAGCTTCATGCTCACACCTGTAATTCCACACTTTGGGAGGCCGAGGCAGGAGGATCGTTTGAGGTCAGGAGTTCAAGACCAGCCTGGGCAACATAACAAGACCTCCCCATCTCCGCAAAGAATTATAAAATAAAAATAAAAATTAGCCAGACATGGTGGCATGTGCCTGTAGTCCTAGCTACTAGGGAGGCTAAGGAGGGAAGATCACTTGAGCCCAGGAAGTTGAGGTTGCAGTTACCTGTGATCACACCACTGTACTCCAGCCTAGGCAACAGAGGGAGACTCTGTTTAAAAAAAAATAAAATAAAATAAATTGTCAAGTATACAATAATCATACATCTGGCAGTAAAATGAGTTTGGCTAAAAGTAAATAAAGTATACAACAATCATACAAATGCGCAACAATAAACGATGCAGTAGGAAAGCACTCAGCAAGCCCGCCAATATTTGCTCGTTTGTTTTTTAACTGCATAGTGGTAGTAAGTACCCCTTCCAATTTTCACTTTGCAAGCATTTATTTTTTGATTTAACCTGCCACCACTATGACCGCTGTCATAATTACCAAAAATTAGGTAAATAATTATCTTACTTGTTTTTATTTATCTTTCTTAAAGGTATATGTAGCTCACATTTGTTTCAGTGTTTAATATTGCATTTTGTGCCTTTATGTAGAAATGTGGTGATGTTTTTGTGGCCAGAAATATGCCATAGGACTGTAACTCTTGTTTACATTAAATCGCTTTGGTGAAATTGTTTTCATTATATGTGGTTTCACTTAAAGTCACAATTTCCAAGAACCTATCAAAGACATTAAGTGAGGACTTAGTGTACTTACAAAGCAGAAAGATGGCATCTTGCTCATTTTTGTAGCTTTGAAGCAAGAGAAAAATATTCCCTAATTCACTCCTGCCTTAACACATGCCAGCAAAGATATATATTTCCTATTCATTTGCTCTAACTACACCTACTCAGAAAAAGCAGGATTGTTTAATTTACAGCTTAAAATCAAGTTATAAAGTGCTATATAGAACTGTACAATCAGATGCATTTGAGTATAATGTAATTGACGACTGACTCTCATCCTCGGTCTAGCCCTGTTCCTAAACAGGATAAGTCTCTTATTGAGGTACAGGATGTTGATGGGGAGTGCAACATTAGGCTGGGAGGTAATGTCTTGTAATAATTTGGGATGTTCCCAGGTCCCTTTATATGTGAACAATATAGTTTCACTATCTTTACTTTTGTCCTTATTGTGACAGTAAACACTTGCTGAAAGGAAGTTTTCCATTAACCTCAAAATTGAAGGACTCTGTATTTTATGCTATTTCATTATTTGAACCTGCATTGTCATGTTACAGTTGGTTATACTGTGTTTTCAAATACAGAAGTTATTAATATAGGCTTGCAGGATCTGTCTTGTAACCATTCCAGTGTTCCTCAATTTTCTCAGATATAAGAAGAGACTAAGATGGAACTAGCTCTCATTCCGATTCAGATGAGAAAAAGCAGTCATATGCCTCTATTTTGAAGGACAGCATAAAACACTCTTGTGAATTCTGTACTGGGAATCTTTTTAAGAGACAGGATCTCACTCGGTTGCCCAGGCTGGAGTGAAGTAGTTACAATCATAGCAACCTCAAACTCCTGGGCTGAAGCTATTCTCCCTCCTCAGCCTCCTGAGTAGCTTGAATCACTACAGGCACACACACCACCATGCCCAGCTCTTTTTATTATCATTATTATTATTATTATTATTTGTAGAGACAGCGTTGCCCAGCCTGGTCTCAAACTCCTGGCCTTAAGCAATCTTCCTGTCCCAGCCTCCCAAAGTGCTGGGATTACAGGAATGAGCCACCATGCCCAGCTGTACTGGGACTCTTGATAAACGGTTATTCAACATTTCCTTTGGGGAGCTAACATCTGGGCATTTCACAGGGCTCCATAATAATGGCTGGTGGCTTCAGTTTTGTCAGCCACCCAGCCTGTATGTGAGTCCTCCATTCCACCTGACCTCCCCTCATCCCCTAGACATACCCCTTGAAGTTCCAGGGTCTGTATATTTCCAAGTCTCCTTTGGGTGTGGCCTGGCCCGGCACATGGCCATGGTGACCACATTGCTCAAAATCAGATCCCTTCTGCATGTTATGGGGTCCACACCATGCCAAGTACACCAGCCATGGGAAGGAAAATGTAATGCAGGAGATGAGAACCCAGATACCAGTAAGAGATACAAGAAGGGCAGCCAGGCACAGTGCCTCACACCTATAATCCCAGCACTTTGGGAGGCCAAGGTGGGTGGATCACCTGAGGTCAGGAGTTCAAGAACAGCCTGGCCAACATGGTGAAACCCCATTTCTACTAAAAATACAAAAATTAGCTGGACATGCTGGTGGGCACCTGTAATCCCAGCTACTTGGGAGGCTGAGGCAGGAGAATTGCGTGAACCCAGGACGCAGAGGTTGCAGCGAGCCAAGATTGTGCCACTACACTCCAGCCTGGGCAACACTATCGAGAGAGAGAGAGAAAGAAAGAGAGAGCGTGCTACAAGAAGGGCAAATCTGAAAGCGGTCAGAGGTGAGGCTCAGAGTCAGACAGCTCCACAACCCAATTACCGGGGTTAAAGCTCTCATTTTCTCATTCTGTCATTATTCTCCAAGTGTCTTTTGGCAAGTTTCTTAGCCTTCTATTCCTCACTTTCATAATCTACAAAATAAGAAGTAATAGCAATATACACTTCATGGAGTTTTGATGTAATTAAAGTTCTTGGCACATAATTAAATTTCTCTTAAAAAAAAAAAAAAAAAAAAAAAACTCGTAGTACTATCATCATCATTATTGTCCTGGAGTAAAGAATTGGAAGCCATGAAGGAAAGTTTTCCCAACTATATTAGTTTCCTTGGCCTGCCATCCCAAAATACCACAAATCAGGTGGCTTGAAACCACAGAAGCATATTATCTTATAGTACAGGAGTCCAGAAGCCTGAAATCATGGGATCATTGTGTTTGCTTCCTTCTGGAAGCTCTGTGGGAGAAACCAGCCCCTCCTCTCTCCTAACTGCTGGTGGTGGCCAACAATCCCTGGTGTTCCTTGGCTTGTAGATGCATGACTCCAGCCTCTGCTTCCATCTTCTCTGTGTCCCTATGTCTTTGCCTTTTCTGTCTCATAAAGACATTTTTGCTGTATTCAGGGTTCACACTAATCCGGTGTGATCTCATCTTAAACTCTACGTTAAGTACATCTGCAAGACCCTTATTCCAACTGAGTTCATATTCTGATATTCCATGTGGACATAAATCTTGGGGTGACTCTATTCATACCACTACAGCAACTAAGAGCAGTTTACAATAAAATCAGAAAAAGAAACCATGAACAATTCCTGGAAAGAATGTCATCTAACCCTGGGCATGATGTTTATGGGCTAAAAAGACTGTGTTGTGTGGGTTGTCAATCCAGCAAGCTGGGCTACCCTGAAGTGACATCACTGAGTCAGAGCCAACTGTCAAACACAGAGTTAATCAATGTACTCCCATTCCAACTGGGGCAAACTTTTCTGGAGAAAACATGTATCTGACAGGGACAGGTTGTACACATCGGGCAACATGCACAGGTAGTAAGCTCTTTGCCCTGTCTCTCCTGACATGTTGTAGTCACGATTTAACCCCAAACTCATTCCAACATTGAGTAATACAGTGCAAAGGGCATGGGCTTTACAGCCTCAGGAAACTGGATTCTAATCTCATCCTCTGCAACTTACTAGCTCCGCTTGCCACCTTCATGGCCTCAGAGGAGGTACTTACCCTCTCCAAGCCTTAATTTCTGCATCTGAAAACTGGTCATAAAACCATCAACAACTTGCAAAGCTGCTCTAAGTATGAAAACTAATATATGCAGAAGCTGCACCCCAGTACCTGACGTAAATTTCAGTGAGTGGTTGCTATTTGTCTTAGTCTATTTGCACTACTATAATAAAATGCCTGAGACTGGATAACCTATAAAGACTAGAAATTTATTTCTTACTGTTCTAAAGGTTGGAAGTTCAAGATGGCACCTTGCTACTGAGTCCTCCAGAAGAGACCAGTGCTATGCCCTCACATAGGAGAAGGACAGGAGGGCAAGAGGGCCTACCTAGTTCACTCCAGCCCTTCTATAAGGTTGGAGTGAGGGCTCCACCCTCATAAATGAATCACCTCCTAAAGTTCCCACATCTTAATACTATCACACTAGTGATTAAGTTTCAATATATGAATACAGGAAGACAAATTTAGAAAAACAGCACTATTATTATCATTATTGTGAGGTAGTAGTTTCATCTGTCCCCCACTAGGCTTGAGGGCAAGAAAGCCAAAGGGACCCTGAAGAAGAGCTGTGAAGATCCATGTGTCTACATGTATCTCAATATCTCTTCCTCCATCACCACCTGCACTCCAGCAAAAAGTAAACTGCATAAACACACAGTAAATATTCACTGACGTAAATGACACACAAACTGCATTCCAAATATAAGCACTGCCTCAATGAATGAACTTCCAATAGCCTTTCAAAATTTGGAGCCCAACCAGGATAGCCCTTGACAAATTATTTCCCTTTCATGACTTAGCAAGTGAACACTGTACAATGCAAAGGCAACACAAAGTAGTATTAGTCCTCTAGTGTATGTCAATATTTAGAGAGGCTTGGACCATAGAATGGTATTTGGAGGCCAGGCATGATGGCTAATCCGTGTAATCCCAGAACTTAGGGAGGCCAAGGCAGATGGATCACTTGAGGCCAGTAGTTCGAGACTAGTCTGGCCAACATGGTGAAACCTCATCTCTACTAAAAATACAAAAATTGGCTGAGTGTGGTGGAGTGGGCCTGTAATCCCAGCTACCTGGGGGGCCGAGGCATGAGAACTGCTTGAATCCAATAGGTGGAAGTTACAGTGAGCCAAGATCGCACTACTGCACTTCAGCCTGGGTGACAAAACAAGATTTTGTCTCAAAAAAAAAAAAAAAAGCATTTGCAGGCCACGTAACTCCTCTTTCATGACAGCGTTTTTATTACTTTATTTACTTTGTATTATTAAAGTAACACGTGTTCGCTGGAGAAATGTTAGGAAATACAGGCAAGGAAAAACAATAAAAATCATTCTTAATTTCATGTATAAAGAGAGATTTTTTTCTTTAACAATACCTTACAACATTTTCCCAGTCATTAGTCTTCAACATCGTTTTTTAAAGTTGTCTAATATTCCATTATATAAACCTACCAATATTAATTAAACCTATCCCCCATCACAGGAATTTTAACTTCATTCCAATATTTAGTTACTGAAAACAAAAATGCAATGATATGAACATATTCCTTATTTATTTTACAAATTCATAATAATTTGGCATTTATTAGAACCTTGCTCCCTTCCCCAAACATTTGCAATTAACCCAGAAGTAAATTTCCTTGATTTATGAAAAACTGATTTTTTTATCCGGTCTGAAAATCTGCTTGCAGCTTTGGCTGTATGATCTAATGCAAACCCTTTCCTGGCCACCTATATCCAGTAACTAATCGGTAGTCAACTTTCTCAGCTCTGGCCGCTTAGCTTACTTGTTCAGGGCACAAAGGCTAATAGGGTCAATGTCATGGGATATGAACTGGATATATACAGGCTAGTTAGTTTGCAAGTCCAAAGACTATTTCTGTAACTCCAGACAGCTGCCATTTAAAAGCTGGCTATTTCCCAGAACTGGGCAAAAGAGCATGGGTGGATCAACACAAATTCATCACCACTACTGGAAAGATAATGTGTCAACAGTTTCATCTCCCCCACAAAAAACAGCTCAGAAAAGTATTCATATTAAATTATATAAAACTGAGGAGGCTGTAGAAGAAGAAGAAAAAATAATATTGGGAGGACAATTAGCTGACCTTACACATTTCTTGGTTTATCAGCTTAGTCTGCGAGTAACCCGCCATTTCTACACGAGAAAAACTCAGCAACATGTTTCAAACTGCGGATGGTGGTGTTATTTAACAGGCGATATTCTCTTGCAGCTGACACAGCCCTTGGCACTGATGATGTATATGATGAAAAAGGATGCCAGTGTGATGTATCAGTGGAAGACCTCACCCCACCACTTAAAACTGTCATTCGAGCTATCAGGTCGGTGAAAATCTTGAACAAAGTGATTCAGAGACATACTTCTGATTAATTGAATTGCTATGTTGCTAAGTTATTTTTCTACAGGCAAATATCCTGAAATAACCACTTTCCCTTTTCCTGTTCATCCATAGGCCTATACATTGTGAAATATTTGTTTCTTAATACAAAACTCTGCTGTGTTCAGCGCAGTGTTATAAAACATGGGTAGGATTTGAAAAACCAGGCCATATTAGAGAGATTCCACAAGTCTTGGCTTGTCATGTGTATTTGCTGCTTTAAGGACATTTTGAGTATTGCAGCAATTGGATTTTTAAATTATTTTTATGACTTGCTCATATTTTATATACAAATATAATGTATAAAATATAATTTTATATACAAATACAAATATAACTTTCTCATTTTATATACAAATCTGTATTCTGTACAGAATTGTATATCAAAGAAAAGGCCTTGTAGGCTATTTTAAAATGTGTTGAGTTCTGAAAATGGGAAACTTGAAGTATTTTGCAGTGACTTAGTCTTATTCTCTGAAATGTAATTGTTAAAAGCTTCTCTTAATTTGCTTCCTCTACTGATGGCAGAGAGCTAAGAGAGTACACATAGCAACTTAAATTTACATTTTCCATGACCTTTCCCACCACACACACACACACACACACACACACACACACAATCTGGATCTGGACTAGATGAACTGCTGCATGCTCAGCCAGCCCAGTTTAATCCTTTTGGGAGAATTTGTATCCGTCACAGAATGCTGGGTAACTATATTGGGAAAAAAAAAAAAAAAAAAAAAAACCTCAGCCAGATAGAAAGAAAGAAAATTTAAGTATCCAAACCAGGCCAGGTACACTGGCTCATGCCTGTAATCCCAGCACTTTAGGGGACCAAGAGGGATCACTTGAGGTCAGGAGTTCGAGATCAGCCTGGCCAACATGGCAAAACCCGATCTCTATTAAAAATACAAAAATTAGCTGGGCGTGGTGGCAGGCACCTGTAATCCCAACTGCTTGGGAGGCTGAAGCAGGAGAATCACTTGAGCCCAGGAGGTGGAGGTTGCAGTGAGCAGAGATCACGACTCTGAACTCCAGCCTGAGCAAAAGAGCAAGACTGTGTCTCCAAAAAATAAAATAAAATATCCACACCAATTTAGCTATTCAGATGCTTGGTCTAATCTTAAATATCAGTATGATTGATTACTTCTATTTTTAGTTAGTCATTTGGCATCACGTTAGACACTGCTTTACTCTATAGTTGAGAGTTGCTGGGAAAACAGAAATGAATTCTAAAGATTTTCATAAATATTTGTGGGGTTAAAGCATGGTATGTTAAAACTCCAGAAGATGCTTAGACACTATCTGTAGCAGCAGCCTAAAAAGAAAAGTGAAGTCCAGTTACTTCTCAATGGAACCCTCAAGTCGCAAACCCTATGGGTGGAGAGATTATACCTTCCTGTTTGGCCTGGACAGTCCCAGATTATGCCTGTAGTCTCATCACAAATGTTAATAATGCTCCCCATCTTTCTCAAAGTGTCCTAGTTTGGACAATCAATTAAATGGTCACCATATCACTGGTGAACCTAGAAGCCTTGGGTGATGTATAAGCCCAGATAACCCAGAATATGTAGTGCAAAGATGTCTAAAGCCTTCAGTTAAAGGGATAGAGAGGATTTAGAGCTACGCTGTCCAATATGATAGTCACTGGCTACTTGAGACTATTGAGGCTATTTAAATTTGGATTAATTAAAATAAAATACATTTTAAAATTAATTGATCAGTCACACCATTCATATTTCAAGTGTTCAATAGCCACAGGTGGCCAGTGGCTACTTCATCAGAGAAAGAAACAGAACATTTCCCTCGTCACAGAAAGTTCTATTGAACATTACTGGTCTAGAAGTCACCTTGAAATTTTTCACATGCATTGAGTATATCCATAAAAGACCCTAAAGTAAAGGTGGGGCAATTCAGTCCACAAATTAATCTGACTTGCAACACGTATGGAAAATCTTATCTAGTGAAAGCAGATCAGGCTTCCTAAAGTCATGCTTAACCCAGTTTATGTCATTTCCCAAGACCTTCTGAAGCTTTCTTCTTTTGCTTTACAACCTATAAAAAGGATTGCGAGTTTCAAGAAAGAAAATGAAATAGGTTTATTCTGCCAGCTAAGCACTTTAGCAACAGCTTAAGATTTTCTTTGTTATTCTTCTTGAAACTCGACTGATTTTGGTGAAGTCCTTTGCAGAATTCCCTCGCTATTCAGAATTCTTTCTTGGTTCTTATTTTTAATGTAATTTTACTATTTACATATCTATCTTTTGGTGGATTCCTGAAGTTTTCTGCTTGCTGCTTTGTGATACCTAAGGGGGATGCTTTTCTCCTCCATATCCTGATTCTGCTTAGTGCTTTTTCATCACTTCTAAATTCCATTTAAAATTAACAGATTCTGTCGCTTGAACCCAGGAGGCAGAGGTTGTGGTGAGCCAAGATCGCGCCACTGCACTCCAGCCTGGGCAACAGAACGAGACTCTATCTTAAAAAAAAAAAATTTTTTTAAAGAAAATAAGATTAACAGATTCTATAAATACCTAATAGATACGCTCAATAGCTTAATAACCTAACTGAAAATTTTTTACTCATGGTATACTTCATTTCTAAAGATAAATAATTTTAAAACCAACCAATACAATTAGCGTTCTAAAAAGAAGTTTGTAGGTATAAGTCCTAAATCTTATGCAGAAGGTTTCTTTTCCTAAGGAGTTTAATTATGTTAATAAGTTCAACATCAGTTGCTGGAAAGGTTTTTTGCCAGAACATGCCCACCTCTTGCAGCTCCCCTGAAGCAGTATATATATTTATATTACTGATTGCAAGTGTGAAACATCTATTATTCATCTCTAAAATAGTAATTTCATTTTAACATTTTTCTTATTTTTAATTGTTAGAATATTTAATATGATACTTAAATATGCCTTTTGCATTTCAGTAACTGTTGCAATAGTAGTTTTTCCTAAGAGCCAAATTAAAATGGGTAACAAAAAATACACATTCCACTGCAAGAATGACAGTATGGAAAATAATATTACTACCTTCACAAAGAGCAAAGTAAGAATTCTTATTTTCAGCTATCAATATTTATTAAACACCCGCCATCTTCTACAACCATCTGATCTTTGACAGACCAGACAAAAACAAGCAATGGGTAAAGGATTCCCCATTTAATAAATGGTGTTGGGAAAACTGGCTAGCCATGTACGGAAAGCAGAAACTGGACCCCTTCCTGACACCTGACACTAAAATTAACTCCAGATGGATTAAAGACTTAAACATAAGACCTAACGCCATAAAAACCCTAGAAGAAAACCTAGGCAAAAACATTCAGGACATAGGTGTAGGCAAGGACTCCATGACTAAAACACCAAAAGCAATGGCAACAAAACCCAAAATAGACAAATGGGACCTAATTAAGCTCTAGAGCTTCTGCACAGCAAAAGAAACAATCATTAAAGTGAACGGGAAACTAACAGAATGGGAAAAAATTTTTGCAATCTACCAATCTGACAAAGGGCTGATATCCAGAATCAACAAAAAACTAAAACACATTTACAAGAAAAAACAAACAAGCCCATTCAAAAGTGGGCAAAGGATATGAAGAGGCACTTTACAAAAGAAGACATATATAAGGTCAACAAACATATGAAAAAATGCTCATCATCACCGGTCATAAGAGAAATGCAAATCAAAACCACACTGAGATATCACCTCATGCCAGTGAGAATGGCGATCATTAAAAAATCTGGAGACAACACATGCTGGAGAGGATGTGGAGAAATGGGAACACTTTTACACTGTTGGTGGGAGTGTAAATTAGTTCAACCATTGTGGAAGACAGTGTGGCGATTTCTCAAGGATGTAGAAATAGAAATTCCATTTGACCCAGCAATCCCATTACTGGGTATATACCCAAAGGATAATAAACTGTTCTATTATAAAGACACATGCACACATATGTTCACCATGGCACTGTTTACAATAGCAAAGACCTGGAACCAACCCAAAGGCCCATCAATGATAGACTGGACAAGGAAAATGTGGCACATATACATCATGGAATACAATGCAGCCATAAAAAATGATGAATTCGTGTCCTTTGCAGGGACATGGATAAATCTGGAAACCATCCTTCTTAGCAAACTGACACAAGAACAGAAAATCAAACACCGTATGTTCTCACTCATAGGTGGGTGTTGAACGATGAGAACACATGGACTCAGGGAGGGGAGCCACACACTGGAGTCTATGGTGGGGGAAACTAGGGGAGGGACAGTGGGGATTAGGGAGTTGAGGAGGGATAACATGGGGAGAAATGTCAGATATAGGTGATGGGGAGGAAGGCAGCAAACCACATTGCCATGAATGTATCTATGCAACAATCTTGCATGTTCTTCACATGTACCCCAAAACCTAAAACGCAATAAAATATATATTTTAAGAATAAAAAATCTGCCATTTTCTAGAGATGATTAAAGATACTCTTTGAACTTGTCTGGATGCTATTGTCCAAATGCATTCTGACACGTTTCTAATAATGTCACTGTTTAAAGTACATAGTAAAGAATGACTATTTTTAGACTTTTTCCAAAATATGTCCTCTACTCAGAAGAAAACTTCGTTTTGTATATTTCCTCCTGAATTGTCACAGATTTTTCTCAGAATATTATTTCATGGAAATGCAAAAGTTGGCTGGAAATATGTTTCCAAACTCACCTCTCGGAGTGAAGACTGTACTTTAACAAAACCTCCATATTTTAGTGATTCAGTTCAAACAATGTTGTTTCTTTTCATTCATAGAAATTAGTTCCTAAATGGAAAGATAAAATTAGCAGGAAAGTAAGTCAGCAAATGGATAAACTCTAGAGGATTCTACACACTCACTTATACCTATTTCATAGTAGGTTACCCGTTTTTCTGTCACTGACTGAAAAATATAGCCCATAAATTACCTAGATGTGTTCCTTTAAAATGTCAAGCATCTGGCTAATTGGGAATATCTGAAGGTAACAGTTATCTTTCATGCTAGTACTTGGCATTGTAGTCATTACAGATACATGAATCTTGGGCAAAATTTTACACAAAAATTAATATATGTTTCTTTAAAATAACAGGCCAGGCATGGTGGCTCATGCCTGTAAATCCAGCAGTTTGGGAGGCCAAATCGAGCGGATCACTTGAGCTCAGGAGTTCAAGACCAGCTAGGGCAACATGGTAAAACCCTGTCTCTAAAGAATAAAAAGGAAAAAAAAAAGACTGATACTAAAATAACAAATATTTGAAAGTCATATACAGCTGCATATTTATGCAAGAGCCCCAAAATAATAACTTTTTTAAATATAACAGAAATTGTAGCTCTGTACTAAACTGGCAGGTAATTTATCAGATATGCATACCAACACAACATATAAGTACTGTGTAAAGGATTCAGCATTTGAGGAAAAAGCTTTGTTAAAACAGTGTAATACAAAGAAAAAAACAATAACAAAAAAAAAGTACAGTGTAATACAAAGCTTACCTGCTTCTTACCAGTATTGTTTTCATAGAATTACTACATCTAGGATCAAGGCTACTTTTTTTTTTTTTTAATTTGTAAAATTATTTCAACAGATGTAAAATTATCCTGTCAAATTGCTATTAAAAGTTTCTAAGCACTAATCTCTGCATGGATTGGTACCCAACAGTTGGTGAAGCAGCTCTGGTCCACAAACCAAGCTTTTAAGGCTACTCCTAACAAGATCCTCAATGACTGTTGTTTTCCTATCAATTTGTTTATACACCATGTTTTCTGTCAGTTGTCAAGAACTGAGTCAAAATACTGTGCAACCTGTTCTTCTTCTGAATATCCACAAAACCACTGATGCATATGACTCATTATTTTGAAGAGAAATGACCAAGAAGCTGTTGATTGTGTCTAGCTCTTAACGTCTCTTACTATCTCCATGCAATAATGGTCATGCCTGCTATGTTTCACTTTATGCTACCTTTTCTTTCCCAGGCCAGACTAGCCTTTTAGAGAATAAAATGAATAAATAAGTAAGGTCCAGGGTGAAAACTCAAACAAGTCTTTAGTTGAAGCCACAGCCGGGCTTTACACAGGCACCATCACCTAATTTTATCCCCTCCCACCACCCTCCCTAAAGCTGCTAGGGAGAGGTAATCCAAGAAACAGGACAGCCTCTGTACACCCTTGAGCAATTCACATTCCCGCTTTAAGCCTCTGTTTCCTCATTGGCAAAATGGGGATGGTAACGGTATTGACCTCATAGAGTTATGGAAAGGAATGAATAAATGAATAAACATTTGCAAACTACTTAGAACAGTATACACAGTCAGCATTAGGTAAATGCTAATATTATTACCCTTGAGTTGTCTGGACTCCTAATGCCTTCCAACATGCTGCCTCCACTGCCCATACTCTGCTCTGGCTTATCCTTTTCCTTTCTGAGTTCCACTCACTCCCATGACGAGTCACATGAGAAGCACTTTGTTCCCTCTTCTGAAGGGTGCTCCCATCTTCCAGAACATATACAGCCTCACCTGCTTGCATCTCCTTCACCTGGCAGCACTTGCCATTATCTCCTTGACGTTACCTTCCCACCACCTGGCCTGAGAAATTACTCAGAGCTGGAAGAGCAATTTTTTCACTCATCAAGAGCAACCTTGAGTCAATGTTCCAAGTAGATTTCACCTCTTTTTTCCTCAGGGTGAGCTTGCTGCCTTCCCAGGCACCCTCTGAAGAAGCAACAGGACAATGAAAGGGCTAAGTTAACTCTTCTCTCTCCCTCCCTGACCTTTGCCAAAGCCTGACTATAGACTCTTTAAAGCTCTCCCCAGGGGTTCAGTACATGCATTTAAAAAATAGATCTTGAGCCTCAACTGTGCAGCAGGCACAGAGATAAACGTTAACAAGAAAGATGGATCCCTGCTTAGAGTGTGAGGAGCCACCAGAAAAGTGGGGTCTATTGTAATGCAGAGAAGCATATTACTACAGTGACAGAAATCCAGAATGGTTTGGGCCAACCTATTTCAGCACTTGTGGGGAAGGTGGCATTTGGGAAGACTTTCTAAAGAAGGAAAAGAAGAAATCTGGTAGATATGTGGGAACTAGCCAGGTTACTAAGGAGGGTGGTAGAGGCTGGCAGAGAGAACTGCAATTGCAAAGAAGCAGAAATGAAGGTGGCATTTGAAAGTATGGGTGATGGCTGAAGGTGGAGAACAAGGATGAGGAGAGTAAGCGTGAAGAGAGGAGCAGGAACCATAAAAATGAGCAGGAATGCGGAAAGATTCTAAGTACAGAAATGAATTTATCAGATCAGGGCTTGATATGGTTTGGATCGGTGTCCTTGCCCAAATCTCATGTAGAACTGTAATCTACAATGTCAGAAGAGGAGCCTGGTGGGAAGTGATTGGATCATGGGGGCGGATTTCGCCCTTGCTGTTCTCATAATAGCAAGCGAGTTCTCACGAGATTTGTGTTTTAAAAGGGTGTAGCACCTCCCTTCTCTCTCTTCATTCTGCTCCAGCCACATAAGAAGGCTGCTTCCCCTTTGCCTTCCACCATGACTGTAGGTTTCCTGTGGCCTCCCCAGCCATGCTTCCTGCACAGCCTGCAAATCTGTAAGCCAATTAAACCTCTTTTATTTATGAATTTTCCAGTCTCAGGTATTTCTTTATAGCAGTGCAAGAACGGACTAATACAGCAGTTCATTTGAAAACTTGGAAAGATGACTCTGATTGCAATGTAAGGAATATACTGGAAAGAGAGAAGTATTGTTACAATACCTGGATCTGCCAGAGCCTGAGCTGGGCAGTCATGATGGAGAACAATGAAGGATGGATTTCAGATAGGATTTGGATATTTACAGATAGGAGAGGATGGAGGGAAAGAACAGGAGGAATCAAGGATGGCACACCTGGAGGATGGTGAGACAGAGGCTGGCTTGAGGGGAGATGGTGCATTATTGTGAGTGTTGAGTTCAAGCAGTTACAGTAGGCCTCAGCAGTAGGTGGATCTCTGGATCTGACACCCAGGAGAACAATCTGAAATTTGCATAAATTTGGTAGCTGTCAGCACAGAGATAAATGGTTTGCAGAAGTCTCACCCCAAGGACTAAAAAGAGAAGATGGTCAACACAGAAGTCTAAGCCTCACAAACAGGAACTGCAAAAGGAAGACTGCTCTGAAGGTGACAGATTCAAAGCATCCAGACAGATGGAAAACCAGGAGAGTGTGACAGAAGAGGAGCCAGAGGAGGAAAGTGTTTCAAGCAGGAGGCAGATGTCAACTCTGTTAAATGCCACTAAGAGGCCAAAGAAGATAAAAAGTGAGAAGGTCCTCTGAAAGTGGCAGTGAGGTCATCCATGACTTCGCAGAAAAATTCATTAGAAGGAAAAGGGTTTGAAGCCATATGGTAAATAGAATGCTTTTTTAAATTACAAGAATCTTTCTCTCTAATACGAACATAGATGAAGCGTCAAGAATTTCTTTGTAACTAGCAAAGGCTCATCAACTCTTCTAAAATAGCTCACATCTGATCAGCAAACTGAAGAACCACTAATGACATTTCAGAGTTTCTGAGGTAGGTATGCAAATCAGGCCTCACTGTTACCCTGGGTTGGGTGATAAAGTTTTTCAGTTTTTTTTTGTCCCTGTGTTCTTCCTGTTCTGAAAGGCATGTATGGGACCATTCTCTTGACCATCCCTAAAATGCAGTCTCAGCTGTGAATCCTTCTTACATCTCACTTCATACTTCAGGCAAGAATACGCCACAAGTAAAGAAGAGGCACATGTTTGCCATTGTGGGTTTTGTCAAATCTACAAGCTGTTTAATCACCAGTTCTTAATTTTGCTGATGGCATCTCTGCTATTTTAGCAGAGGTGATGAGTCTTTGTTTGCAAGTCACTATTAAGACATTCTTGACAGCCAATCTATGACACATTACAGTAAAGGATGCTGCTAAAAGAACACTTTATGGATCATTTAGCACATATCTTTAAAATCCACTAATATACTCCTTAGAATGTTCTTTTTGCTTATTTTTGTTTTGAAGGTAATTACTTGTGGCTACATTTGCTCTGAGGCTGTGTTAGTGTTTTCACTGAAGATACACTTACTTTATAGCATCTGAGATATTAAACCTTTTATTTGGCTGTAATTTAAACTGAGTCTTCTATTCTTTGCTAATAATATTACCTCCTATTCTATGCTCAAAATATTTAAAAGCAGTCAACATGTATAGTCAACTTATTTATTTACTTATTCATTTCACACTTTAAAATTTATGCAAGATTTTATACTCCTAGGAAAACAAATCCCCAAATTTAGTTGCCGTATCAATGCTTACAAATTCCTGGCAGAAAAAATTAAAACAAAACAAAACAAAAAACCACTTTTCCAAGGTTAAAAAAAAAAAAGAAAAAAGGAAGAAAAAAAAATTCCTGGCAAGAAAGACTTGCTCAGATCTGGAAGTTACTACTCTTACACCCTTAAAGAAAATCCAACAAAATCTGTAGTTGGGGGAAGGTGCAGTGGGTCATGCCTATAATTTTAATACTTTGGGAGGATGGCTTGAGCCCAGGGATTTGAAGCCAGCCTGGGAAACACAGCAAGACTCCGTCTCCACAAACGTTTAAAAAAAAAAAAAAACCTCTGCAGAAGAGTCTACTAGATCCTGCATGTAAAAGACAATAATGGCAAGCATGAGGAGGACATGTCTACCCTCAGTGGTGGAAACAGTGTGGCCACAGAACATCTGAATGTCCTAAAGGAGCCAAATGGAATATCTGCTTGCCCCTACAGTGAGAACATCAGACAGACTGTACACACGTGAAGTTAATTTACATTTCTCTATTCAGAGTTAAAACCAAGAAAATGAGACAGATCAGTGCGTTCAGGGACTCCTGGGGTTCCTTGGTTTTGTCTAGTAACCCAATCTGAGATCAAAGAAGAATGGAGGAATCTTAGATATATAATTTTATAACTTGCTTTGCAAGTTATAAAACTGTCAGAGTTTAAATACTGTATACACAAATGCAAATCTGTATTGTTGAATTATGTTTATGTATTAACAGGCAAACAACATTAAAAAGTATTCTAAATAACTGACATATATGCCTTCAATAATGACGCAAATTATCAAGCCCTTAAGCCCTAGTTGTCTGCTGGATTTATTCCATGATCACTTTCAAGAGAAGGCTACCTCAGGGGAAATTCTGTGATCAAAAGGCTGTACGTCACCTGAAGGATGAGTCTTGGGGTTCGTGCTTTTAAGACAGATGCTGTATTTCTCATGGAGAGTCAGAAATCAGAAGACAGAATTTTCCAAACTGGAAGAGGGAGTATTTCAGTCTGTTTTCTGATATTTATAACAATACCTAAAACTGATTGATTTATAAGGAAAATGAATTTATTTCTTACAATTATAGAGGTTGGGAGGTCCAAGGTAGGGGAGGTGCACCTGGTGAGGGCCTTCTTGATGGTGGGGACTCTTGTGGCATCCTGAAGCAGCACAGGACATCACACAGCAAGGGAATTGAGCATGCGAAGTGCTAGCTTAGGTCTCTCTTCTACTTCTTATAAAGCCACCAGTTACCGTCTCATGATGGCTCATTAATCCATTAACGCATTAATTTATAATTCATTCATACAGCCAGAGCCCTAATGATCCAATCACCTCTTAAAAGTTTCACCCTTCAGTACTGCCACATTGAACATAAAATTTCAACATGAATTTTGGAGGGGTCATTCAAACCATAGGAGAGAGATGTGGAATGCATGTCAATAGTGTAAATTAACCCAAATAACCAATATAAAGCAAGGGGTTAAGGGAGAGAAACCCATATCCACCCCATAAACGTAAGATCTGCAATCACAAGGGGGCCATTCAGCAGCCGTCAGAAACTTAATAATATCCCCAGAGACTCAGGTGCAGAGTAGGTAAAGGACTGTCATCTTCTCCAAAAATCATCTCTGATTACCTCTACCAGTCTGGGTTAAACATCCCTCTTCTGAATTCCCGTATGAACCTGGGCTTCCCACCACCTTGCATTCATGAAGGGAATTTTAACTGTCTGCCTACTTGTCTGTCTGCCCTGCTAGACTGGAAGTGCCCCAGCAATAGGATTTGTTTTTTCATCACTGTGTCCCTGGCATGTAACACGGAAGCTGACATATAGTAGGCACTCAATAAATGTTTGATGAATGAATGAATGGATGGATTCTTAAGTCTCACTCATGAGGCATCACTGGGGGAGGCAGCCACATGGAGCTCCTCTAGAGAGCTCCAAGCTCTGGACAAATGAAAATCTCAAATCCTATCACACAGAGCTCACAGTCGCAGAAACCATTGTCTTGCACCATGATTGCAGAGGGGAAAAGACTGGTGACCAAATGATCACTGTCATCACGTAGGAGGCTTCTTTAACACTGTCAGCTCCCAGTAGTTAACGGTTCGGAGCCTAGCACAGTACTCAGCACAACGTCATAGGTGCTCAATGAATATTCATTGAAAGAATGAATGAATTAGTCATTTTAGCACTTCCTTTCCCTTCCAAGGTAATCTTTTGAAAAATCAATAGAACTTCTTAATGACTTCTTGCATGAAACTTCAGACCTCACTCAAGGAAAGGGAGACATTTGGGTTCTGATTAGAGGACTGACACCAAGGCACTCTAACACCGTTCCTATGGGTCTGACATGTGTAACTGAGAAGATTTATGAAACTGGCATGAATCATGATCACTTCTTTGCATGAGAGCAGGGACTGTTCCACCCCCAACACACTCCACCACCACATGCCACCGCAACCCCAATCCTGTCTCTACTCCAGTGGCTCTCAACCTTGGCCGCACATTAGCATTATCTGAAAAGTTTTATAAAATCTTTGGACCTCCCCCTGGAATAATTAAAACAGAATTTCTGGAGGTAAGACCCAGGCATTTTTTAAAGCTCCCTGGGTGACTCCAAAGAGCAGCCAAGCTTGGGAAGTATTACTGTCTTGACAGTCAATCAAACTGCCTCTTCAGTTCACAGTTGGCTGAGCCCTCTCCGCCCTGCACATGGTTTGGCTGCTGGCTGGGTCCATCCATCTGTTTGGTGGTGGCAGCAGGCACTGCTGCTTCTGTTTTCTCATCGTTCTTATCTCTGCATATTCATATGCAATATTTTTACCCTAATTTAGAGGATTGGAATAAGACTTTTGTAAGATTTTAAAACTCATTGCAGTACAACAAATGCACCTACATTTCCTTATAAGTGCACATGTGTTCATGTGTATATATAGATGTCGTCTACCCAGAGTTTCACTTTGCTTTAGTTATTTCTTCATGCTCAGAAAATTGTATGAGCAGGCTTCAGTTTCAAGAGGAGATACCAGTTTAGGTTTGTGATGAATCTTTTACACCCTCTAGTGGTACTGCTGGGCCACGTCAGTTTTGTACAATAGGTTTATTAGACTCCTAGCCTGTTCATAACCAACAGCATCAAAACAGACTAACCTTAGGGGTCTTTTGCTCTTTGCTGCTGTGTTAGTCCCAGGGATGCAATTTACCCTCATGAAGAAAAGAAGCAAATGAGTATGTAACTTACTCCTCGGCCTTTTGCTCGTTCTCCAAAGGGTTTGTCATAGGTGTTTAATGACTATCCATTGAAAGAATGGATGAATCAGTCACTTCAGCACTCCCTTTTCTTTCTAAGGTAATCCTTTGAAAAATTAATGGAACTTCTTAACTACTTCTTGCGTGAAACTTCAGACCTCTCTCAAGGAAGGGGAGCATAGTAAGAACCGGATATTCACTTAGCAAAAGTTTATTGAACACTTACCATGTGCCAGGCACATGTGAGTAAAGAGCTGTATCACATTAAAGTGTCTTTTTCGTTGTTGTTATTTTGTGTTAAAGTATTAAGATCTTAATATTAAGGCAGTAGAGGAACCTTGTGATTAAGAGCCCAAAGCTGGAGCCAAGCTGGTCTATATCTTAATTCTACCATTACTGTATATTTAACATCAGGCAAGTTTCTTAAACCCTCTGTGCCTCAGTTTCTTTATCTGCAAAATGTGGATGGCAATAGTACCCTTCTCATAGGATTATACTACAAAATGCTGCCTAATATTATTATTTTAATCATTAAATATACCTTAAAGGTCCTAATTTAACTCTATAATGATTTGCCCAGACACTCTTTTCTAGTAGGAAATACACAAGTCATATGAAACTCTTTTTGTAAGCATGTAAGAGGCCACCAAGGTCTTCTGCTCCTTCCCCAGGCGAGTTCATGGGCTTTCATTTATTCCTGGCTTCATGGTATTTTTTCATAGCTCTTCTTATCTAAACCAGGGGTCAGCAAACTATAGCCAGGGGATCAAAATCTAAGCCAAGGGGCTTGTTTTTATAAATAAAATTTTACTGACATGTAGTTACACTCATTCATTTATTGTCCTATGGCTGCTCCCATGCTACAGTGGCTGACTTGAATAGTTTCAGCAGAGACCATACAACCCACAAAGCATAAAATATTTACTACCTGACCCTTTTAGAAGATGCTTTCTGGCCCTTGTCTAGACACTAAGTCTCTCTGGACTTACTCCCAGCTGTGTTTAGTGAGACACAGAAGGTTTGGGCTAGCCTATGTGAGAACTAAGCATAAAATCAGATTTCACTCTTCTACCTGCCAGCAAGAACTCCCCTACCACCCAGTCTCCCCTCATCCCCCCCAACCTGTAGTTAAAGCCCTTAGTATATGAAACGTAAATCTTAAAAATTGGAGAATTAAAAGATCTTTTGAATTCATAATCTGATAGCTACTCTGAGACATTTTCCTCAATTTTCAGCACCCACATATTTTTCCTGGGGTCTAGGATTATTGAACTCTGAGCTTCTTTGCTCTCTGCAAATAACTAGATAATGGCCTAATCTCTCCCTTTCTCAAAGGCTAATTGGGTAGCTTTTTGCTCAGGATATATCTTGGGAATATATTATATATATTTGCTAGAAAATATACCTTGTAAAGCAAAACTAACAGACTCTAATGAGACTGATGCATATATCCTACAAATGAGGTAAAGTAAGCAGATGACCCCTAAAATTTGTGATAAAAGGGAAAACATTACAATTATTGGAGGTGGGTAACCCATATTAGCCATGGCCTGATTCCCAGAGGGGACCTATGAGAGAATGCAGGTGCCCAGATTGAAAGGTAGAGGTATTCCAAGCATGGGATCCCCCCTGGAAAGACAAGGACAGAGATGGATGGATAAATGACTAATGTGGCCTTGGATTCATTTGTGTGAGAATGTCAGAGTATACAGGTAGAGAAGGAAGTCAAACCATACACAGCCTAAACATTCTCCTTAATGTTTACAAGGTTGCCTGCCTGGGATTCACTCTGTGATGCAGCGCCATGAGTGGAATGGTAAAAATGTGAACCTTGGCATCAGCAGTAACCTTGTCCTTACTAGTTCTGTGACCTTGAACAGGCAACTCAACCTCCTGAGCTTCACTTGACCCAAATGTCAAAGGTGGAAAATTCTTAGAGTTTTAAGTTGACATAATGCAGGTAAATACTTAGTACAGCACAAGTCATCAAGCCAGGCACAACTCTTGGAGACCCACTCAACATTAAGTTGAGGAGAGTAAGGTGTATGTCTTGCCCAACTTTGTATCCCCGCCATCCAGTTCTGTGGCCAGCAGATGGATAGTGGTTGCCCAGGTTAAGTTCAATGCATCACAGAGACAGAGGCAGTTCCAGGCATTCCAATCATGACCACAGAAATAAGAAGATGCTGCAGGGGCCAAGGAGGACAATACTAAATATTCAGGAGATACTTGCTCAGACTTAGCTTAGACTCAAGTTTTCCTCTCTCTACCTTCAGATTTTGATCATGAAAATCATATACTGTCCCTAGAACAAGTGAGGGGATTGAGTAGAGAGAGGGAGGCTGAGATAATTGAATAATGTAAACCTCTCAAGTTACATGACGCTGCTGACTAGGCAGGCGTCTTCATTCACAAAGTATGATGGCTAAAAGTTAGGAGCCCCAGGGAGCATCCCCCTGACCTGGGCCTGCTTAGAGCAAGCTAGGCACACATGATTTTTGGAAGCACTGATGGCAATCTCCTAGGAGCAAAAAACTGAGGTTGCATTCTTTTTAGACTCTAGCCACATGTTTTCTACTGTTTTCTTTGTGGTCTTATAAACCATAAATTTCATTCAAACAACATAATTCCATCCCAACAAGCTCTTCCCTCTCTTTTGCCTGGACAGTTTTATTTTGCTATTAGGCCTCTCTTTACATTTGCTGCTTATCATGTTGCAGTATTATGTATTCCTTGACTTCCAGTGTTCTTGCCTTTCTCCTTACTTCCTCATGATGATGTCTTATTGTTTGCAATGCAGTTGCTTTGTATGATCCTAATTACATTGGCAATCTAAGGGAAAAGAATGTTATATATTCATGATTTTCAGAAGTAGTTCTATTTAAAAGACTTTTCTGAACCACACATTGTCCTATTAAATGAATGAACATTTCTTTTACTTTAGAAAGTTTTTTGTATTCATGGAGGAAACTCAGAGGCTTATGCTCTCTCTGAAATGTGCCTGAAGAACTTGAATCTATTCTAAGGCATTCTTTTTAGAAGATCTGTACAAGTCTGCCTTGTCACAGAACACAAACAACTTTGAACTATGGAATAGCAAATCCTCATTTATTTCTTTAGCTAGCATTTAATGAACCCCCTAATACTTGCCAGGGATTATGCAGGATGCTAAAGTAAAAAGCACAGTTCCTGGCATGAATAAATTCCAGTGGGTAAGACACACTGCCACAGATTTAGCTGCATCATAGTACATTTGAAAACACAGAGAAAGACCATCTACCCCAGTGAGGATGGTTAGGAAAGATTTCCTAGAGCACTTGGTGCTTCAACTGAATCTGGAACAATTAGCATTTTACGTAGAATGCAAAGAGACAGAATCCTAATGAATGAGCACTTTAGTGACAGGAAAATCCAGATGGGCTGGAGAGCAGGCAGCACGCAGAGAAATGACTAGAGATGAACATTTGGAAAGAGAAGGGAGAGCTCTCACCATCCACCACCCTCTTCCCTCTAGAGTTGCCCATGTCTCCCCAGCAGAGCTTCTAAACAAATAAACCTCCCATGCTCATTAAACTCTGTGCCAAGTGTTAGGATATCAAGAGTAAAAGACAGAATCCCTGCATTCAGTGCTCTCACACAGTGTGGTGGAAGAAGCTAGTTTATAAGCAAACAATTATAGTGTGGTGTATTAGGTACTAAATTAGAGGTTAATAGAGAATTGATTAACTGTTTTGTTGGAGTCAAAAATTCTCATGAAAGAAGTTATTTTTTTTTTTTTTTTTTTTTGAGGCGGAGTTTCGCTTGTTACCCAGGCTGGAGTGCGATGGCATGATCTCGGTTCACCGCAGCCTCTGCCTCCTGGGTTCAAGCATTTCTCCTAACTCAGCCTCCCAAGTAGCTGGGACTATCGGCACGCGCCACCATGCCCAGCTGATTTTTGTATTTTTTAGTAGAGATGGAGTTTTCACCATGTTGACCAGGATGGTCTTGATCTCTTGACCTCATGATCCACCCGCCTCCGAAAGTGCTGGGATTATAGGCGTGAGCCACCGCGCCCAGCCCAGAAGTGACCTTTTTTTTGAGACAAGGTCTTACTTTGTTACCCAGGCTGGAGCACAGTGGCAAGATTGTAGTTCACTGCAGCCTCAACCTTCTGGGCTCAAGTGATCCTCTTGCCTCAGCCTCCCAAGTAGCTGGGAGCATAGGCGTGTGCCACTATGCCTGGTTAATTTTTTTTTTTAAGACAGATTGAGCCTTTTGTTGCCCAGGCTGGAGTGCAAGCACAATCTCTACTCACTGCAACCTTCGCCTCCAGGATTCAGGCAATTCTCCTGCCTCAGCCTCCCAAGTAGCTGGGATTACAGGCACCTGCCACCATGCCGAGCTAATTTTTGTATTTTAGTAGAGACATGGTTTTGCCATGTTGGCCAGGCTAGTCTTGAACTCCTGACCTCAAATGATCCACCCACCTCAGCCTCCCAAAGTCCTGAGATTACAGGCATGAGCCACTATGCCTGGCCACGCCTGGTTAATTTTTTATTGTTTGTAGAGACAAGAGTCTCACTATGTTGCCTAGGCTGCCCTCAAACTCCTAGGTTCAAGCAATCCTCAACTTCCCAACGTGCTGTCATTACACGTGTGAGCCACCACACCTGGCCAAAAGAAGTGACTTTAAAGCAGAGTCTTGAAGACATAGCAGGATTTCAGGAAAAAGAAATAGCAAATGTAAATAATTGAAGTATATAATTGATTGGCTGGTGTTTAGTGGACCCGCACATACTTCATTGTTGCTGGAACCTAAAGTTCCAAGCAGGAAGTGGAAGGTCATGAGGCAAGAGAGAGAGACAGAGGCCAGTTTATAAATGGCCATAGAGGATGTACTTCTAAGGAGTTTGATGTTTATCCTACAGGCCATAGAAAACCAATGAAGGACGTTAGGAGCAAGGTAATGTGCCCTTACTTGCATTTTGAAAGGTTTATTCTTTCTCAGGCTACAGCAGCATTGATGCAAATGAGGGGACAGCTTTGAGAGTTATTAGGACACGCCTGGACTTCTTTTAACAAAAGTAAAATGACAGGGTCATCATTCTTTATATAAATTATTGATTTCAAAAATATCTATTGGCCAGGTGCAGTGGCTCATGCCTGTAACCCCAGCACTTTGGGAGGCCAAGGCAGACAGATCACTTGAGCTCAGGAGTTTGAGATCAACCTGGGCAACACAGGGAGACCCCATCTCCACAAAAAAAAATACAAAAATTAGCCAGACATGGGGGTACGTGGTTATAGTCCCAGCTACTTGGGAGGCTGAGATGGGAGGACTGGCAGATTTGAGAGGCCAAGACTGTAGTGAGCCATGATTGAGCCACTGCACTCCACCTGGGTGACAGAGTGAGACGGACAGAGGGGAAGGGGAGGGAAAGGGAGGGGAGGGGAGAAAGAAAGAGAGAGAGAAAGAGAAGGAAGGAAGGAAGGGAGGGAGGAAGGGAGGGAGGGAGGGAGGGAGGGAGGAAAGAAAAGAAAGAAAATATTGTAAACATTCCCTCCACACTTGTAAATCATAGAACATGATTTAGAACTTTCATATCGCACTTCGAGTATCTTTAATGTTTTTGTTTTCAACCCACAACACAGCCAGTTGAGAAAATCTATTAGATTTTCATCTTCAAAAACTTAATCCTTAATAAGGAAGTTGTGTGTTTTTTTAGCCTCAATAATGCACTGGTAAATGCTGAACAACCAGCTCTTCCAGAGAAGGAAATCCTGATTTGTAGTGTTTGCCAATTTCTATAGTGTAAATACTCCTGTAATGGCTGTTTTCAAGCTACTAATGTGACATCACTGAGCAGGAGTTGAGAAGACATGCAGTATTACATTATTAGATAGAATTTCCATGGTACGGACACAATAGATATGAACAACTCAAGGGCACAGAGAGTAACATGCAGTAAAATAATTAGAAAATGGTGAGTTCTAAGTACATATTACCTTTGTTTTTAATATAATATACTTGATTATAAGTCTACATAATTTAATTTTTAATAATAATTGTATTTAATAACCACCAAAATTCTTAAAAGTAGTCAGTACTTGGGAGTCAATACAAGCTTATTCCAGGCACTATTGCATATACCCCTCTTTACTAAATAATTAAAATGATATTTATTAATCCAATCTTCACTGTTTAATTCTCAGACATAAAGTAGGAAAATCTGGAAGTAAAGCATTGGAGAAAATGCAATACTACTTGAGGAGTGGTATGATGTATAAAAATAAATAAGCCTAGTAAGAGTTTTTAAATCTATATTTTATACACTTTTCATTATGTGAGTATATTGAAATAAAAGATAATCAGTTTCATTTTTAGTATTGATCAAAATTATAAAACAGATTTTAACTAGCTAGCTCATAAATAGAAAATTATGTAAGTAAAACTGGAATTATTTTAGGTCTGCATAAACTATGACTGCATGAGTGCTAGAGTGCAATATTATCTATCAAATGCCTTCAAAATGTACTTTCTGTTAAAACATCTCTGAAAGGTAGAGAGAAAAGCAACAAGCAACTTTAGATGAATTGTCCAAAAGAGCTTATATAACGTCCCACCAAGAAACAATGGCAGATCCCCATTAGGGCACAGAAGGTAATTGGAAGTATGTGGGTTCACATCTGGGCAGACACATCCCAAACCACAAATGTCTGAGCTACAGCCAGTGAGAACACACTGACTTATAATGTAGTTTGCCCCTCCTCCACCACCACAGGAAAGAAAGTACTGCTAAAGATCCCACTCAGACTTCTCAATTCTCCAGAATTGATGCCATGTGAGGGTGGGAACCAGACAGATCTGGGTGAGATCCTGGTTTTGCCTCATACCAGTTGCTTATTTTGGGGGGGC
Organism: Sapajus apella; assembly: GCF_009761245.1. Taxonomy (NCBI): domain Eukaryota; kingdom Metazoa; phylum Chordata; class Mammalia; order Primates; family Cebidae; genus Sapajus; species Sapajus apella. Next base: position 75,097,163 of record NW_022436946.1, on the reverse strand, counting down.
CAGTCACTTAAGTTATTTGAACCTCAGTTTCCCAAAATATAAATAGGAGAAAAGAATATCTTGTCAAGTGCTATTGAAGACATATATTATGTGAAGACATACTTATGTGAAGTACTCTTCACATAACAAGTGGTAGACAGATGTTATGAAAATACAACCACACAACACCCACAAAACCACCTTGGGATGTATGAAAGATGATTTTCCCTTCTTCGGGCCTACCCAGGCATCATTAGCTATTTTGAAGATAGAAAAAAAAAAAAAAAAAAAAAAAAAAAAAATGGTTCTAGGCTGTTAGATGAGCTCTTCTGGTTTTATTCTTAATATGACTCAAATTAGAGGATCTTGTCTTTATCTCTTTCTTTCCTTCCTCCTCTTATTCAACAAATGGTTTCTACTGTGCTGAGCTCTGAGCACACAATGTTCAGGAAGAATAGTAACAGTCATTAGAAGTGGTAACAACAATAGCTAACTTTTATTAAGCATGGATTGTTGAATAAAAGACATCCATGTCTGCCTTTACCTAACTGACAGTCTGGTATAGGGAAACAGATATATACATAATCGCTCAGGGCCAGAAATTTCACATGTAACATATTTCACTATTTTTCTCACTTTTTTAATACAGGACACTAAGACTGTATGAAACCTAAACACTGATAAACCAATTTGGAAACAAAGCTTAATACTAAGAGATTAAATTAAAACACCAATTTTCTTTACTTTCTACTGGATAATTTTCTTAAATGCTTTTGAGGGGGAAAATTAAAAACCTATCCTGAATAAACAAGAGATTGCTGAAAATATGTAGTTAGAGAAAGGGCGTAAGAATATTACAGGTAAGTGATTCAGAAATAATTAGGATATAACTAATTAAAAGTTAATAATACAACTGCAGGGTAGGGTTTAGGCTCTTTAATCTATGAAACGATTTGGATTCCTTGAAATCAGCTGTCACCTAAGATAGGCAACCGATGTTTTCTTTTTAAACTTTACATTTGTTCCTAATCTTCCCACTTTCCACCAAGGGACAACAAATTTTGGCCCTTAGTGACTGATTCCCAGCCTGGGATCTACAAATGTGATAATGGAAGTCTATGGGCCATTTAGTAGTTGAAAAACACCAACAGGTTTAAATTTACCTGCAATAAGGCTACACAAACTAATTAAAATGTTATGTTTCTTTGCTTTCATCAGAAATTGCATCAAGTTATTACAGGAACTAGTTATGTTAGGCAGATTAGCTATTGATGACATCATGGAATTTGTTGGTGAAATATCGTTTTAAAAGATGGGGTCCATGTTGTGGGAGGCATTGTAATAAGAGGTCTCTGGTTTTGAAAAGCACAGGCTCTCAAGGCTTAGTTAAGAAATGTGTTGGTGACTCATGCCTATAGTCTCAGCACTTGGGGAGGCTGAGGTAGGAGGATTGCTTGACTAGGAGTTTGAGCCTGGGCAATACAGTGAGAGACCTCATCTCAAAAAAAAAAAGTGTGTTATGTTTAAAATAAAAAGAACTTGGCTAGCTAATCCAGCCTTATTTTGCAGGAATAATTTATGAAAAAAATGCAAATTTCCATATTAGTGTACATTTCTCTGGAGAGAACAGAGTGTTTTGCAAACACATTTGTGTGTCAAAAATGCATGTAGTTCCACAAAAGACCATTTAACAGCCTTTATATTTTTTAAGGGTTGCTATCACTAGATGTTATATCTTGGACTTCTGGAGATCACGTGGAAAAGTTAGAATTGCATTTTGACTTTAACTTTCATTCAGGGTTTCAATGGACATTAAAAAGGCAAAGCACTTGGTGTTCAGCCTCTTTTTGGTGTGTTTTTCTATTCTTAAGGTGTGTCTCACATGAGATGTTCTTAAATTGTCCACTGTAATCTCAGGCTTTTATATTACACATCTGAGGAAGTCAAAAATAATTCGGTGCATGACTTTTCCACCTAGAGTTTCTTATTATATTTACTAGTAAACTATTTTGGTAACTTATATTAACAAAGTTACAGAGATTAATATGTAATATGTTTTCATGCAGAATTATGAAATTTCATGTTGCAAAACGGAAGTTTAAGGAAACATTACGTCCATATGATGTAAAAGATGTCATTGAACAATATTCTGCTGGTCATCTGGACATGTTGTGTAGAATTAAAAGCCTTCAAACACGGTAAGCAATGGAAATGTCGTTCCTTGTAAAGGAATGGGCACAGAAACTAGGAAGAACTTCTCTTCAGTAGAGTAAACCTCTGAAGTCCACCTTTTAAATTCATTTTTAGTGGGCAAATAGAATTTCCTTTTAACATTGATTTTATTTTGCTTTTAACATAGATATAACTCAGGCATTAAGAAGCATCCAACCGTTTCATTGTCTTCAACTGTAAAAATGGGAAGAAAGTTCTTGCCTTATAGGGTCGTCATGAGGATTGAATAAGTTAATGCATGTAAATCATAACATATAACAGGCCTGGAACTGTGTCTAATAAACATTAATAGTTGTTGCTAATATTTGAATTATTACTGCTGCTGCTGTTGTTGCTACATTATCTAAATTCCATTTATTACCTAAATTCTAATCATCCTTTGGAAATAACATATTTCTCCTTCATTAAGCTTCATCCAATAATCTAGCCCATGAAGACAGGCCTTTCTCTGACCTTTATACAGTAGTAGAGTCTACTGCAGAGCACTAGAGCACTCAGAATCTTCGTGTGCTGGGCCAAAGTTGAGACCTGGCCCTTGTGTTGTTTCCTAGTTGCAATTGTGTTCACCTTGCTCTGGACCAAGACTGAGCTCTTTCCTTCATTCATGTCCTGTACGGTTCTAGATGTATACTATCCTTCTAGTAGCATCTTACTGAGTGGTTCAAAGAAATGAGTTCTATGTGGTAATTCCAACCACATGTGGTTAACTGTGATATCTCAAAGCCAAAATATTTAGTCAATTCAGTTTTTTTAAGACTCTTGCTTTACTGTCAGCACAAATTACCAGCATTTGTGATTGTATAGTGCCTAAAATGCAAAGACTGAGTCTTGAACCTTTTTCATATGCCCACAGCATGCCTAGCCCAGTGTGAGGCATATGATGGGCCCTTAGTAAAATAGCTATTCATTAATTGTTATAGAAATAACAATTTGTTAATTCATTCAGCAGATAATTATTGAGCCCATCATGTGTGCCAGAACCTGTGGACATCCAGAGATTGATAAAATAATGACCCAGACCTGGTAGAGTTTTCAGTTTAGTAGATTAGATGCCATGGCGGGAAGTGAGTACTGCCTATGTTTCTGTGCAGAAAAAGTAAGCTGGAAAGTTGAGTCAAGACTCTTGATAATTCAATTCTAAACACATACAAGAAAAGAAGAAAGTGATTCTCATTTAGGTTGATCAAGTCTTCTTGGAAATTTTTTTAATTCATTATGTAACATCTGTAACATGACCAGAGATTGTGGTCATGTTACAATCTCTGCCTAGATGGCCGTGACCTTCTAAGTTCTTTAATAAAACTGTCTATGGCTCCCAAGTTTTATAAAGTTGAACTGCTACAGAATTTATACAACCAATCTTGAGTTTCTAGCTCATGTATCTTCCCCAGCTTGAATTTCAAAAGAAAAAGACCATAGCTTTCCTATCTGCTTATCTTTCACATATGTACAATAAGTGCTCATAGAATAATCTGTTCTATTAATGCAAAATAACTATAGTTATGATTTTTGTCGTATTTTGAAATGGTTAAATTTAGGAACTGCCTGATCAGAGGTAGAAACCATTACTTTGTAGTTTACTAAAGTTTTATTTCCAGAAGACCACCCATAAGTGATTTCATCTGGGACCAGAATAATGAGAAAATTAATCTCATATGTAATCTCAGGTTAACAAAATAAGCATATTAACTGGAACAAGTTTATTCTTATTTCATCTCACATAAATTGAATAACTGTATTTACTATATTTTTCTGAAACTCTTCATTCTGTCCTAAGCCCTCATAACCAGATCTCCTCTTTCTCTGACAGTGTTGATCAAATTCTTGGAAAAGGGCAAATCACATCAGATAAGAAGAGCCGAGAGAAAATAACAGCAGAACATGAGACCACAGATGATCTCAGTATGCTCGGTCGGGTGGTCAAGGTTGAAAAACAGGTACAACTCAACAACTCTGGGTAACTTTTTAGCCAGAAATTTTAAATCAAAATTCATTATAGGCAATTGGATGTATTGCAGTGATTATTTTAAAATAAATAAAATCAAGAAAAGAGTGAAGGAAATTAAATTTTCTTTGTGTGTAGACAGTATTCTCTGAAACACTTTTTTTTTCCCATATAAGAAATAGAAAATTTTATCTTATCAATTAATAGTTAATTGGAAACAGCTATAGATTTCCAATAGTTGAAAATGATTTAAAAATAACAAAGATCTATTCCTCATTTGTGTTTTGGTTGTTGTTTCGTTTTGTTTTTTTCTTTTTGAGACAGAGTCTCACTCTGTTGCCCTAGGCTGGGGTGCAGTGACGTGCTCCGGCTCACTGCACCCTCCGCCGCCCAACTTCAAGTGTTCTTGTGCCTCAGCCTCTCCAGTAGCTGGGGTTACAGGCATGTGCCACCACACCCAGCTAACTTTTGTATTTTTAGTATAGATGGGTTTCACCAGGCTTTTAGTATAGACGGGTTTCACCATTGGCCAGGCTGGTCTCGAACTCCTGACCTCAAGTGATCTGCCCACCTCGGCCTCCCAAAGTGCTGAGATTACAGGTGTGAGCCACTGCACTCGGCAGGCCACTTTTTTAAAAAATAAAACAAAACCGTATTATAATTCTGGTGACACATTGAATGTTTGTTAACCTTGAGTCTTTTGTATCTTCACATACAAAGACAATTTTCCAGAAATCAAATTGTTCCCCCAATTTACTCTTTTTTTTTTTTTTTTTTTCTTTTTTTTTTTTTTTTTTAGACGGAGTTTCGCTCTTGTTACCCAGGCTGGAGTGCAATGGCGCGATCTCGGCTCACCGCAACCTCCGCCTCCCGGGTTCAGGCAATTCTCCTGCCCCAGCCTCCTGAGTCGCTGGGATTACAGGCACACGCCACCATGCCCAGCTAATTTTTTGTATTTTTAGTAGAGACAGGGTTTCACCATGTTGACCAGGATGGTCTCGATCTCTTGACCTCGTGATCCACCCGCCTCGGCCTCCCACAGTGCTGGGATTACAGGCTTGAGCCACCGCGCCCGGCGTTCCCCCAATTTAATCAAAAATACTTCACATATTAATTCTGGAGCATTTTGTACCATTATTTTTTAAATGTACCTATATTTTTAAATTCAGAATTACCTATATTGATACTTAAGGTCTTGATTTCATTATAGAGTAAGTTCCTTACTAGATTTCTGCAGAGTTTCAGAATGTCTTTATAGAGGAGACTTAGGAAAGAGAATCTGAAGAGAAGGGGAAGTCTTTTTTTTTTTTTTTTTTTTTTCCCAGACAGGGACTTCTCTGTCACCCAGGCTGGAGTGCAGCGACACAATCATGGCTCACTGCAGCCTCTACCTCCTGGGTTTAGTCAATCCTCCTAACTCAGCCTTCCTAAGAGCCGGGACTACAGGCACGCACCACCACAGCCAGCTAACTTTTGTATTATTTTTGGTAGACACTGTGTCTCACCATGTTGCCCAGGCTGGTCTCAAACTCCTGGGCTCAAGTGATTCTCCTGCCTCAGCCTCCCAAAGTGCTGGGATTACCGGTGTGAGCCACTGTGCCTAGCCTGGAATGAAAACTCTTTTGTTTTTTTTGAGACAGAGTTTTTCTGTTTTTGCCCAGGTTGAAGTGCAATGGTGCTATCTCAGCTCATCAAAATCTCCACCTCCCAGGTTCAAGCAATTCTCCTACCTCAGCCTCCCAAGTAGCTGGGATTACAGGCATGGGCCACCACTCTGGGCTAATTTTTTGTATTTTTTAGTAGAGACAGGGTATCTCTGTGTTGGTCAGGCTGCTCTCAAAACTCCCAGCCTCAGGTGATCCGCCTGCCTCAGCCTCCCAAAGTGCTGGGATTGTGGGTGTGAGCCATCATGCCCGGCCGGAAACTCTTAAAGTTGCATTTTTATAGTGCTTATGTGACTTTCGAGAAGCACTATTTAAAGAAGTGGGAGGGAGAGATGCTAATGAAGACCAAATAGAAGCCGAAGTGTCCCTCCTCTGGCCCCATCACTGCTAAATGCTACATTCACTAAGGGTCCAGACTGCATTGCACTTTATATTCAATATTTCTTTAAAGGTGTTGGCACACCTTGACTTCATTTGTTAATTCTAGAAATGAAGTCCATTCTTAATAACAGATTATACTCCTATGTAACCATTTTCCTCACTTCTAGGTACAGTCCATAGAGTCCAAGCTGGACTGCCTACTAGACATCTATCAACAGGTCCTTCGGAAAGGCTCTGCCTCAGCCCTCGCTTTGGCTTCATTCCAGATCCCACCTTTTGAATGTGAACAGACATCTGACTATCAAAGCCCCGTGGATAGCAAAGATCTGTCAGGTTCTGGACAAAACAGTGGCTGCTTATCCAGATCAACCAGTGCCAACATCTCAAGAGGGCTGCAGTTCATTCTGACGCCAAATGAGTTCAGTGCCCAGACTTTCTACGCGCTTAGTCCTACTATGCACAGTCAAGCAACACAGGTGCCAATGAGTCAAAGTGATGGCTCAGCAGTGGCAGCCACCAACACCATTGCAAACCAAATAAACACGGCACCCAAGCCAGCAGCCCCAACAACTTTACAGATCCCACCTCCTCTCCCAGCCATCAAGCATCTTCCCAGGCCAGAAACTCTGCACCCAAACCCTGCAGGCTTACAGGAAAGCATTTCTGACGTCACCACCTGCCTTGTTGCCTCCAAGGAAAATGTTCAGGTTGCACAGTCAAATCTGACCAAGGACCGTTCTATGAGGAAAAGCTTTGACATGGGAGGAGAAACTCTGTTGTCTGTCTGCCCTATGGTGCCGAAGGACTTGGGCAAATCTTTGTCTGTGCAAAACCTGATCAGGTCGACTGAGGAACTGAATATACAACTTTCAGGGAGCGAGTCAAGTGGCTCCAGAGGCAGCCAAGATTTTTACCCCAAATGGAGGGAATCCAAATTGTTTATAACTGATGAAGAGGCGGGTCCCGAAGAGACAGAGACAGACACTTTTGATGCCGCACCGCAGCCTGCCAGGGAAGCTGCCTTTGCATCAGACTCCCTAAGGACTGGAAGGTCACGATCATCTCAGAGCATTTGTAAGGCAGGAGAAAGTACAGATGCCCTCAGCTTGCCTCATGTCAAACTGAAATAAGTTCATTTTCTTTCCAGGCATAGCAGTTCCTTTAGCCATACATATCATTGCATGAACTATTTCGAAAGCCCTTCTAAAAAGTTGAAATTGCAAGAATCAGGAAGAACATGAAAGGCAGTTTATAAGCCCGTTATCTTTTAATTGCATGAAAATGCATGTTTAGGGATGGCTAAAATTCCAAGGCGCATCGACATTAACCCACTCATTTAGTGATGTACCTTGAGTTAAAAAGCCTGAGAAACCAAACACAGCTAACGCTATGGGGTGTATGAATATGTCAAGTTTAGGCCATTTAGAAGATTTGACACTGTATTTTGAAATTATGGGAGTAAACACCTACAAATTTCAGGCATTTCTGCTTTGTGAGTAAATACAAACTGCATTTTCAAGATTAGGCCATAATGTATATTTAAACACAATGGTTATCAACCGCTGCTAATAAGGTATCAACTAAAGCAGAATTGGGGAATAATAGAAATGGATGCTTATGTCAAGATATATTTGCCAACTCATTCCTACTCAGTCATTTTATTATTAATGTAATTTGGATGTCAATTTGTGTGCTTTTGGTGATTTAGCACTGTGGCAAGCAATTTTGCACATCATTTTCATGTTGTTCTTTATGACAAGAATGTTCTTCAATTAGAAAATGTGCAAATAATGAAATTCAGGGCCAGTGGGGCAAATAGACTATGTGACATATTTGACTTTAGGAAAACATATTCCCTGATGGCAGAATCAACTTTATGAGTGGTCAACTTCTACACAAGCATATGAAATACTGATCAGTAGAACAAATATTGTGATTGGGCTGGTTTCTCTGCAGTGGCGCCAACCCCAGGCTTGGCGATACTGCCCACATAAAGGGCAAGTGTGAGAAGCTATTCTCATTTTGCTGACATATAGGTAGGACCCTGGGGGATGGGACATTTGAGTGGGACTGAGATAGGAAAGGCTTGAAAATAATCCAGAAACAACACCAGGAAGTTGGCAAAGTAAAAGAAAATGACATCCCCATCAAAGGGCAATGAGCAGGAGAGAAACAAACCAAAATAGAAGAACTAGATTTTTTTTTTAATGAGTATTCTTAGGGAATTCAACTACCTAATCTTCCCTTATTCTTATATATAAGCAGAGAACTTTTGCAAGGTATTTATTTTTGAATATGCCCTGAATGTCTTTTGCTATTATGTGTACATTTTGCATATGAAAGTCTAAAACGAAACTTCCTTTTTCTACTGTTGTGAAAATTTTCTATTCTTCCCAAGAATGTCGTCCCAAATCTGAAATTACTGGTTCAGTTTCCTGATGTGAACATTTACCATTAGAAGCTAGATAGTACTGGCAGGGTCTGCAAATCAGAACACTTAAGTATATCATGGCAGCAAAAAGACCAAGGGAAACAAAGTGACAAAAGTATTTATCAGAAAGCAAGCAATGCTACTGACTGCTTGTTAGAAACCCATCTAGTTATCTCAGGCCGTCAGAACTTCAGCCAAAGTAATGACATTCAAAAGAAAAGGACATACGAGATAGCATTTCAATTCAATTAAACCCTAGCCACAGGAGGACTCAAGAAAGGAAGTTTTTTCCTTGGCGGACATTAATAGTGCTCCAGAAATACTTCTCCAGCAGCCAGGCAGAGTGAGCAGGGTTATCCAGTGGATGTTCAAAGTAAGGAGGAGGCCCTGAACTCCACCAGACCTCCCAGCCCTCCCCAACAGGCTTTCTCCATCACTGACTCTCCCCTACTTTTCTTCTTCATTAACTCCTTATTCATTCCCTGCCAGTATTTTCCTTCTGAATTTCACGTCTTAACCAGCCTCCATCCCCAAGGAAACCAGTTCTCAGCTTTACCTAAAATGTGCTTCTCAACCTTTTAGAACTTTGTCCCTTTTGATAAACATGGACATTTTTAAACCTCCATCTTCCCATCCCACTTGGATTCTAACACAGTCGGAATCATTTAGAATCTTTTTGGCTGCTGGAGACACGTAGAAGATAGAGGCTAAATTTTACACCCCAGTTAAGACTTTGTCAATCCTTTAAAGCAAGTGTTTTCATTTTAAAAATATAGAATGTTAGTAAATTATGAAATTCAAGTTTTCATCTTCACTGAACTGAAGTTGTAATTCCCCCTCCCAAGAATACTACTGCATACAAACACACACAATTTCCACTGACCTAAAGCCAGACACCTGCCATGACTGGGCAGGCTCTCCCCCAGTATTAACAGAGGAAAAGGAGGGAGGCAGCAACTTTCAGGTAGCACTGATTCTTGGACATAATCTGTCCTGGGTCGAACCCCACTGGCAGCAGGAATTCTGAATGTATTGGGGACCCCTCCTTGTTAAGCCTCAAACACAGTACAGCTCATCCAGCATTGCTAAAGACCGAAGATTCAGAACAAAACCTACACACAGCACTGAGGTCTTAATCATAGCAAAACGTGATAAACCGTGTTGTGAAAAGCTTTTATACATTGAAGCCATGACCATTTTGTGTCTATCTTACTCTAGCACAAAAATTTGGGGTTGTTAAAGGATAGTTGTATTATGTGGAAACTATAAGGTTCTGTCTGTCATGTTACTCTCTATGGAAATGAGAGGGGTCTCCCATTTACACTAAGCAAAGTTCCTTTGGTCAATCTTAAATGATGTCTTGAAGCACAATTTAGCTGAGCGCTGAGTGGCCATATGCTTTCTCAGTACAAGTGTGTCTGCCCTCTTCAACATGTAGGGTTGATCAAGCTAATATTTAATTGCAAATATCCCTTGTATGAAGTTAACTAAAAAAATTTTGCTATGTCTGATCTAAACGTTTGCATTCTGTTCAACTAAATTAATATTTGTAGATTGCAAGTTTTCTTTAAAATAGCTTTATTGAGTTTTTAAGTCCTGATCTGTTCTAAGGTGCCTTTCTCACCTCCCACTGATTTATCGATTCTCAAACTTCTTAATTTGCAAGAAAAATAAGTCTAATAGAGAGGAGGAAATCAGGCACTAAGTGACCAATTCTCATGCCCATTTGCAAAGCAAAACTACAAGGAATGATGAAACCTGGGCAACTAAATTAATGGATCATTTCACTAAATCAGATTGAGGAAATAGAAATATTAACTTGTCTCCCTTGAAGCTGATATTTTTCGCCTTAAATGACATGGTTGTGTTTTTGTAAGAGAAACTTAATCTAATATAATTATGTGCATTTAAGTGAGCAGTTCTAAAAGTCATGTATGACAATGCAATTGTCTGTTTCCTGAAAACAAATCAGGAACGCCATATCCATTTCAAGCTACCATTAAAGTGTAATTTATTTTGCTCTCCTTTACTGGGATTATTTGTTTTAAAGTAAACATTAAAAAGATGTCTATAAACAGCTAGTGTGACTATTTTTATCTGGAACTAACTAGTTGGTTCTGAACTGACTGGACCAAGTCAACCAAACTGACTGTATGCGGATCTTGGACTGAAATATAAAAATTATGTTTTTGCAGTGTTACTGAAGAAGTCTTTAGTATTTTGGGAAGAGGGGAGATTTGCATATACTCCTGGGGTTTTCATGAGAAATATTAATTTGAAATTGATTATAACTCAGATAACCACACATGTGAGTTTTGTGTTAACAATAAAGGGATTTTCTAAACAACATTAAGAAATGAGGACCAGGTGGGCGCCCAAATGCTGCATCCTCTGGCTAGTGAGAACTACCATTTTAAGCACCTACCCAGCTCTGCCTTACAAGGGAAGAGCTTCTGATCCAAAAGGACCTTTTTTTCTTCTTCACTAAAAAAAAAAAAAAATCCCATTATTTTTCTATTTCACTAGCAATTTTGCACTAAGTGCCAAGGGTTAATCCAAGTGGAATTATTTTCAAGGAGATACAGAATGTTAAAACTCTGGAATACAAAGCAACAAAGCCCCAACAGAGGTGGAAGAATTAGGGAGTGTTATCCTAGAGGGAGGAAGGGGCTTCCCACTATGGACCTAAAGAGAGCAAATAGGTATGTGCGTATTCTATCAACTTCTAGATGAGTGAAAAGAAAATTGTGTATGGAATATGCTTGCTTGATCAACTTAAAAATGTAAACCGCTTCCAAAGATTTTTGGAAATACTTTAGCAGAACTTCCCACTCCCACCACTTAAAGCAAAATATACTTACAGCAGTCCTTCTATCCTAACCATTCATGAAAATGGGCTGCCAGATCTTGAAGTGGCAACTTTTATCAGTCTAGATTCAACTACTTCGAGAATCTGGTACAAAAATTGTTCCTTTAAAAAAAAACTTAAATTTTTTCTCAGACAGCTCTGAGATTTGAAAACAAAATAGAAATCTAAAAACGTTTTTAAAATAAAAATAGGCCAGGCACAGTGGCTCACGCCTGTAATCCCAGCACTTTGGGAGGTCAAGGTGGGTGGATCACCTGAGGTCAGGAGTTCGAGACCAGCCTGACCAATATGGTAAAATATCATCTCTATTAAAAATACAAAAATTAGGCCAGGCCTGGTGGCTCACACCTGTAATCCCATCACTTTGTAAGGCCAGGGGTTGGGGTAGATCATCTGAGGTCAGGAGTTCCAGACCAGCCTGACCAATATGTTGAAACCCCGTCTCTACTAAAAATGCAAAAATCAGCCGAGCGTGGTGGTGCATGCCTATAATCCCAGCTGCTTGAGAGGCTGAGACAGGAGAATTGCTTGAACCTGGAAGGCAGAGGTTGCAGTGAGGCAAGATTAAAGAGATTGCACCACGGCACTCAAGCCTGGGCGTCAGGGCGAGACTCCGTCTCAAAAAACAAATGCGTACATACATAAAATAAATAAAAATAAAACAAATTTTCATTAACTGAGACAAGACTTCTCCCTCTAGCCTACCTAATTCCAAATTACTGAAGTTTTTACATTTCAAAGCAGAAATGTAGCAGACACATTATGTGCAAACTATGGATTTAGGCACTGCCCTGGAAACCACAGCACCACAAACTGGTGAATGGCAAAGCTTTCCTGTTCAAACAAATAGGAAGGTCAAAGGTACACTGATATAAAACTCATTGTCTAGTCACATCATTTACTTCATTTGTCATGATGTTGGCAACTATTTTAAGTCCAGTATGTTCTAGGATAGATTTCGGAGTTCCAGGACTTCTGTGCACTGTCACAACACCTGCACCTACTTTTAGAACTTTCGTCTGTATGCTTTTTTCCTTTTTTTTTTTTTTAATTTGTTTCATTTGTTTTTGAAGACAGAGTCTCTCTCTGTTGCCCAGGCTAGAGTGCAGTGGTGTGATCTCAGTTCACTGCAACCTCCACCACCCAGGTTTAAGCAATTCCTGTGCCTAAGTAGCTGGGATTACAGGTGTCCACCATCATGCCTGGCTAATTTTTTGTGTTTTAGTAGAGACGGGGTTTCAACATGTTGCCCAGGCTGTTCTCAAACTCCTGAGCTCAAATGACCCACCCGCCTCAACCTCCCAAAGCGCTAAGATTACAGGCATGAGTCACCGTGCCCAGCTGCTTTTTTAAAAATCTTTGGTGGCACTCATCTCTTTCCATTACTTGCTTTTTCTTCCTTCTCTGTTTCTTTGCCTGCATTGCTGTGACTCACTTCACCAATCCCTCCCGAATTCCTGTGCCCCCAAGTACCCAGGTACTTACACCCTCCCCTTGCTGCAACTCAGGGTGCCACTCACCCTCACAGAAGCCATGAGGACATCACGCCATGCACACCCCCAACACGTAGATGCTTTTCAGAATCGCTGGCACTGACGCTCCTCACCTGAGGACGCTCCTCAGCCTTCTGGGCAATGCAGCAATGCCTAGCCCTACCAGAAATCCCTCTGCTTGCTTGGTGGGAGAGGAGACAAACACCACTCCAGGATGGGAACTCCTTGCTTTTTTTTCTTTTTTGAGACAGAGTCTTGCTCTGTCAGCCAGGCTGCAGTGCCATGGCGAGATCTCGTCTCCCTGCAACCTCCACCTCTCAGGTTCAAGCAATTCTCCTCCCTCAGCTTCCGGAGTAGCTGGGATTACAGGAATGGACCACCACGCTCGGCTAATTTTTGCATTTTTAATAGAGACGAGGTTTCACTATCTTAGTTATTGTCTCTATCTCTCTTGATTTTTCAAAAGGTCAAACATCTTAGTTTTGGCTTGGTGATGTGCAAGTTTAAGTGATTACATTGTGGTTTAGTCTGTTGGGCCTGGCAGTAGTAGTTCAGTCCAAATCAATGGCCTCCTATAAATTTCCTTTAACACCACCACCAACTAGTCAATCAATTCTGTAGTGGACACAGCTGTGTGTCTTCTAATTAAATTTAATTCTGGCATGGGCTTGGTGACTAACACCTGTAATCCCAGCACTTTGAAAGGTGGAGGTGGGCAGATCCCTTGAGCTCAGGCATTCAAGATCAGCCTGGACAACATGGTGAAACCCCGTCTCTACTAAAAATACAAAAATTAGCCAGAAGTGGTGAGGGGTGCCTATAGCCCCAGCTTCTCAGGAAGCTGAGGCAAGAGAATCGCCTGAGCCCAGGAGGTGGAGGTTGCAGTGAGCAGAGATCATGCCACTGAACTACAGCCTGGGCTACAGAGCCAGGCCCTACCTCAAAAAAAAAAAAAAAAAAAAAAAATCAATTCTGAATTATCTACCTGGTGGTAGCATTAGATCCCACAAGTTGATGGCTCAGTCCCACAAAACTGCCCGCCACTTGAGATGCCAATCACAAGTCCCAGGTTGTTTACCTGGCCTTCTGACCAACTAGGTGTAAATCAGGATTCCCACAACCCACTCCTAGGATTGGACTCATTTGCTACAGCAGTTGGCAGAACTCAGGGAAACACATTTACTCGTTTATTATAAAGAATATTTCAAGGCCGGACATGGTGGCTCACACCTGTGATCCTAGCACTTTGGGAGGCTGAGGTGGGCGGATCATGAGGTCAGGAGATCGAGACGAATAACATGGTGAAAACTGTCTCTACCAAAAATACAAAAATTATCCAGGCATGGTGGCACCCGCCTGTAGTCCCAGCCACTCTAGAGGCTGAAGCAGGAGAATCACTTGAACTCGGGAGGTCAAGGTTGCAGTGAGCCAAGATCACATCATTGTACTCCAGCCTGGGCAACAGAACAAGACTCCATCTAAAAAAATAAATAAATAAAAAGAATATTTCAAAGGTTATGGATGAAGACATGCATAGGGCAAGGTTATGAGGGAAGGAGTACAAAGCTTCTATGCCCTCCTCAGGCATGCCACCCTCCAGGAACCTCCAGGGGTTAAGGTATCCAGGATCTCCACAAACCCAGTCCTTTTATGGTTTTATGAAAGCTTCATTACATGGACACGATTAATTTAATCATTGGCCGTTGGTGATTAGCTCAACTCTCAGCCCCTCTCCCCTTCCCAGAGTTGGAGGTGGGGCTGAAAAGTTCCAACCCTCTAATCACATCTTGACCTTCCCTATGACCATTCCCCATCCTGAAGCTAACTAGGGGCTCCCAGCCACAAGTCATCTCATTAGCATACTAAAGACACTCACCCATTTGCATATTCCAAAGGCTTTAGGAGCTGTACGTCAGGAAACAGGACTAAGACCAAATACTGCACATATTTCACACTGCCACAGTCCTTCCTTTCTGGCTTGGTCATCTTTATAGAATTCTCCAAGCTCCGATTGTTTCACATTTCTTTTTTTCTTTTTTGAGACAGAGTCTTGCTCTGTCGCCCAGGCTGGAGTGAAGTGGTGAGATCTTGGTTCACTGCACCTTCCGCCGCCCAGGTTCAGGCAATTCTCCTGCCTAACCCTCCTGAGTAGCTAGGATTACAGGTGTGGGCCACCACACCCAGTTAGTTTTTGTATTTTTAGTAGAGACGGGGTTTCCTCATGTTGGTCAGGCTGGTCTTGAACTCCTGACTTCATGATCCACCACCCCCCACCCTTAAGCTTCCCAAAGTGCTAGGATTACAGGCGTGAGCCACTATGCCCAGCCTGTTTGGCATTTCTTAACTGTAGGTGTTCCCATGGATTCCATCATAAGCCTCTTTGCTTTTATCCCTCAGGCTCCATTCTCCCCAGGTGGTCTCACCTATGATATCAACTACTAACGAAGAATGATCCCACCCAATCACATATCTCCAGCCCAGATGTCCCTCCAGAGCATTACTTCTAGATGTCTTCCCTAGGGCCCAAAGTCACCACAAATGCCCCAGAATAAAACGGCTTAAAGGCAAGGATATCTCACTCACGCTATACCTCTAGCTTCTCACAAAATACTATATAGTAGGGACTCAATATGTTAATGAACAAAAGTGTTTTGCTCACCCCAGAACTTCTATTCAGCTTTCAACAACCTCCAACCCCTAATTTCAGAGGCTTTGAAGTCAAGAGGAAAGTGCAATCATCAAGCCTCATTCACACTGTGTCACAAATTTAATCTGTTACTTTTCCCAGAGGTCTTATACTTTTCCAAAGGGGCCCAGGAAGAAATTAATGCCACATAACTAGTAATCATGTTTCTACAAAACTAGGACCTAAAGAGCCCCACTCCCATCCCACTCAGACCTCACATCCTTGGTCTCTATTCGTCCCCATCCTCCAAAACAATTGTCTCAGACCCCATAGATGACACCCATGCCTAGACTTTGTCCATTCGTCAGAAAGAATGCCTTCTGTCACACTTCACTGTAGACCCCAAAGAAAAAAGGGGGACTGTCTACTCTTCCACTGTCCTTGCGCCCTGTAACACCATACTTCTGCTCCCCACTTCTCTTTACTCTTTCTTACCAATGCCTGACCCATAGCCAGAGCCCAGCCTACACAGTCTTTGGATTTCAGACCTTAGAATAACAGCCCATACTTACTGACTGCCCAATACTGTGTCAAAAAAATGTTTCCCAGTTACCATCAAATATAATCCTTACCGCATTACCATAAGAAACAACCTTCAATAGAAGGACGTTTTTATCTAACTGGAAGAACAGAGGTAGGGCTATCTCCAGGCAGAGCACAATTTGCTCAATGACATCATCGAAGTTCCAGGATATTTCTGTCTCTGCTGTCCTTATTGTCAGCCATATATTATTGGTGGCTCCTCTTATTGTCTACAAAATGACAACAGTGGCAGCTAAAGCCACATACCTCCTAAATCACATCTAACCAGAGACAGGAGAAGGCAGGGAACCCTCTATCCAAGTGCAGAATATAAATCCTTTCCTAACACCTGGTTAGACTAACACAGGTCACATGCTGATTCCTGGACCAGTGAATCACAATGTGTATGGTCTGACTGGCTTAAGCCAATCGCCATTCCCCTTTTGGAGCTAGGAAGGTAGAGTACACCTGCATTTTTATTTTATTTTTATTTTTGAGACATACTCTGTCGCCCAAGCTGGAGTGCAATGACACGATCTCTGCTCACTGCAACCTCCACCTCCCAAGTTCAAGTGATTCTCCTGCCTCAGCCTCCCAAGTAGCTGGGGTTACAGATGGCTGCCACCATGCCCGACTAATTTTTGTAATTTTAGTAGAGACAGGATTTCACTATGTTGGCCAAGCTGGTCTCGATCTGACCTCAGGTGATCCACCCACGTTGGCCTCCCAAAATGCAGGGATTACAGGCGTGAGCCACCGTGCCCGGTCTGGGTACATCTTTAGGAAACAATAAGTTCTGTAGAAGAAAGACAGTGAAAGAACCCAGGCAAAAGAAAATTGCTCATCTGAGGTGGTCAGTATTATTATCTCAATTTTACATTGGAAAACAAATGCACTAAGAAACCAGTAACTTACTGAAGATCATAAAGTTATCTACTGGTAGAGCTACCATTTAACTGCATGTAATCTCACACCAGTGTGTCAGATATATTCAGTGTGTGAATATATAGGGCCTATAATACCTAGCCCTATCCACACAGAAACTTTTGCTGACTGGGATTTAGAGATGAGAATTATAGCCTTAAAATACAAAATACTAATTTCATCATTCATGGTATAAAACTTGAGGAGAAAATACTTTTACATATGTATTTTACAAAATAAGTTTTTCCTCTAGTTCATGAGCCATCAATTATTAATTTATACACTTAAAAGTAAATATGATATTCCCCTTGAGAATAGTATAGTTTAGTTACATTCTTCCTCAAGCAAATTCCTAAGTGTCTTTATACTTTGAATATGACCTTTCTAATATACATTTGATAACCGGCCATGTAAAAACTATGTAATTAGCACACCTTGTTGGCTTCACTAGGTTCCAAATTCAACCATCTCCTAAAACTACCACCAGTCCCCTCTGGTCGCAGTCACCATCGTCACTATTCCAGAGGACTGAAATTGCCTCATTGTAAGATACAGACTGCTGGACAAAGAACAAATTGGAACAGGAAGAGTTCAACTGAGGACAGGTTTAGCATGCCACAACCTTGACTAGACAGATCCAAATGTCGATTTGGCATTTGGAGAAAACTTCTGGAAGGGATTAATTCACAGCTTGAGGACTTCAGAACCTCTATCTGGACCCTTCCTCCCACCTTTCCATTTTCACCATTGGTCTGCACTTCAAGGTCCAGGAAAACCCTGGGGCTCCTTAGAGGGTCCCTTTTCAGAAGGCCCTGTTTTCAATCAACCCAGAGCAGCCTAATGAGGCTCCAGGCCTGAGAGGACTAGTTCCTGAAAGAGCTGACTTTTGTGCCTGGCTCCTTCCCTGGGCTGGGACTCCCCAGACGTCAGCACTGGCCTTGCCCAGAGAAGCCCCTGCAGGGGGCTTCTAAGGAAAAAGAAGACAGCACAAAGGCTTTGCATCTTAGGCAACTTATTTTATTGGACTGCTTTGCCAACATAACAATTTCTTACATTCAGGAGATTTCCCACAGACGCGTGCCTAGAAGGCATGAGACAGACAGGACTCGACCTAGAAATTCAAGCTTTCTTCAGTGTCTTTCTTGTCTTCCTCACCAAAAGTGAAGCCAAGACTTCTCTCATCAGAAACATCCCAGGGAGATCAGTCCTTAATTATGGATAGAGTGAACTCAGAGGTGGAATCCCGAACAACAGCCCATCACTTGGTAAGGGGAAGGCTGAGGAACACTAAGACAGATGGTTCCACTTATCCTGGGAACCAAAGACGGGTCACCGGTGTACAGTGGAACGCTAATGGAGACGACCAGGTCATTGTTGGTCAGGGGCTGGCTCCG
>NW_022436946.1:75032835-75078633 GCF_009761245.1 Sapajus apella | reverse complement strand
TTTAAAAAGGCAAGATGCTAAAGAGTATATTGTATGAGTCCAGGTGCTGGTGCTCACACTTATAATCCTAGCACTTTGGGAGGCCGAGGTGGGCAGATTGCCTAAGCTGAGGAGTTCAAGACCAGCCTGGGCAACACAGTGAAACCCCATCTTTACTAAAACACAAAAAATTAGCCGGGCATGGCAGTATGCACCTGTAGTCCCAGCTACTCGGGAGGCTGAGGCAGGAGAATCGCGTGAACCCAGGAGGCAGAGGTTACAGTGAGCCGAGATCGCACCACTGCACTCCAGCATGGGGAACAGACTGAGAGTCTGTCTCAAAAAACAAAAAAATATATATATATATATATATATATATATATATATATATATATATATATGTATAAGTATATACATGTATATTTTTAAGTATATATGTATATGTGTGTGTATATATATAGTATGGTACAATCTGTATACAAAAAAGAAAAAATTGTATGTATGTATTTATCTGAGAATCAAGGGTATATGAAGAATTAAAACAGATTTCCTATAAGAAATGATACTGTAGGCCGGGCATGGTGGCTCATGCCTGTAATCCAAGCACTTTGGAGGCCAAGGTGGGCGGATCACCTGAGGTCGGGAGTTCAAGACCAGCCTGACCAAAACGGTGAAACCCCGTCTTTAAAAAAAAAAGAAAGAAAGAAAGAAATGATACTGTATAACTGAAGGACAGGATTTGGAGGGAATCTTTTTCACTAAAAGCGTTTTTTCAATTTTGAACACAATGCAATATCTATTCAGAAAACAAAACTTCACATTTAAATGAAAATGGCATAGCTGATACTCAATTATTGGTTTAGTATAATAAGTAGATCCACATAGAGAACATATTTTAAGGCTTAAGAAGACATTATCTGTAGGAAAATTTTTTGCTATTGAACAGGAAATACGGTAGCAAAAGAAATACCACACACACAAAAATCCATTTAGCAGCATTCTTGGTTTTTTGGTGTTTTTTGTTTGCTTCTGTTTTGTTCTGTTTGTTTTTGAGATGGAGTCTCACTGTGTCTCCCCGACTGGAGCGCAGTAGCAGCATTTTGGCTCACTGCAACCTCTGCCTCCCAGATTCAAGTGTTTCCCATGCCTCAGTCAACTGAGTAGCTAGGATTACAGGCACCCACACCCACGCCTGACTAATTTTTGTATTTTTCATAGAGACAGGGTTTCACTGTGTTGGCCAGGCTGGTCTCAAACTCCTGAACTCAAGTGATCCATCCCCTTCGCCCTCCCAAAGTGCTGCAATTGCAGGTGTGAGCCACCATACCCAGCCTGCTGTGGTTGTTTTTTCTTTTTTTTTTTTACAGATTCCCCAAGAAAACGCTTGAGACAGGGATCATTCAGTAGGATCACTGCTTGTAGGTCATTACTCAGCCAGGCAAGGTGACTTTGGCCTGTAATCCCAGCACCTTGTGAGGGCAGATCACTTGAAGTCAGTAGTTTGAGACCAGCCTAGCCAACATGGCAAAACCCCCGTCTCCACTAAAAATACATCAAATCAGCTGGGCATAGTGGTATGCCTATAATCCCAGCTCCTCGGGAGGCTGAAGCACGAGAATCGCTTGAACTTGGAAGACAGAGATTGCAGTGAGCTGAGATCAAGTCACTGCACTCCAGCCTGAGCGACAGAGCAAGGCTTCATCTAAAAAAAAAAAAAAAAAAAGAAAGCTCAAATGCCTTAAACTACACTATACAGACCTTGGTGCCCGAAGTTACATTGGAATTAGAAATCCTATGGTACCTTTGAAAATCATATGAGATGATTCCCTAGGAGATTTTTAGTAAAATCAATATTGATTATTGTCCAGAGTTCAGGGATATACATTTATCTTTCTATGCCTAGTAACTTAGAATGTGATTCACTCCTTTATAGGTTCTTTTTATTTCAATATTAGAATAGATTCCTAGCCATTAAAAAGACTTTCATTCATTTTTCAACAAATAATTATGAAGGTGCTGGGCTATGCCTCAGGACTAACTAAACAATTGGCTTCTAGAAAGAAACTTATGTGTAGACAATGTATTTTGGCAGTCTGTGAACAACCGGATTTATTTATTTATTTATTTATTTTTTTTGAGATGGAGTCTTGGCTCTGCCACCCAGGCTGGAGGGCAATGGCACAATCTTGGCTCACTGCAACCTCCACCTTCTGGATTCAAGCCATTCTCCTGCCTTAGCCTCCCCAGTAGCTGAGATTACAGGTAGGTACCACCACACCCAGCTAATGTTTCTATTTTTAATAGAGATGGGGTTTCACCATGCTGGTCTCAAACTCCTGACCTTGTGATCCGCCTGCTTCGGCCTCCCAAAGTGCTGGGATTACAGGTGTGAGTCACCACACCCAGACAAAAAATGTTTTTTGAGACGGAGTCTTACTTTGTTACCTGTGCTGGAGTCCAGTGCCGTGATCTCGGCTCACTGCAACCTATGCCTCCTGGGCTCAAGAAATCCTGCAATCTCAGTCCCCAACTCAAGCAGCTGGGATGACAAGTGTGTGCCCCCACACCAGGCTAATTATTTGTATTCTTGGGAGAGACAGGGTTTCACCACGTTGCCCAGTCAGGTCTCCAACTCCTGAGCCCTTCTCGGCCTCCCAAAGTACTAGGGTTACAGGCATGAGCCATGGTGTTCGTTTGCTACAGGAATTCTTTCAACATTTTCTCTAAGTGTTTTTCTTCTGTGTGATCTTTTAACTTTTATTTGGTAACTGGCCTTGTGAAAACCAAGTAATTAGCACACCTGGTTGGCTTCAAATTATGATCCAAATTTAACCATTTCCTAACACTACTACCACTCCACTCTGGTCCCAGTCACCATTGTCACTCTCCTAGAGGACTGCAGTTGCCTCATTGTAGGATACTGGCTGCTGCAGAAGGGGCCAATTTGAAAAGAAGAGTTCAACTGAGGACAGGTTTAGCCTGTCATAATTTTGGCTACACAGATCCAAATGTAGACTCGACAATCAGAATATTCTTCAAGAGATTCAGGAAGCCTTCCTGTTTGATTTAATTCATGGCATGAGGGACTTCAGAAGCCTTTGCTCCCCCCAGAAACCACCCCCTCCACCCTTACTCCCACCCACAGATTTGGGCATTCAGGGACATGTTGGCCACCTCCTGTTCACCAGGTTCCCTGGCTGCCTACTTCACCAGGCACTTGGGGTGGGAACTCTTTCCATCTCTATCTGGACCCTGCCTCCCACCTTTCCATTCTCCCCATTTGTCTGCACTTTAAGGTCCAGGAAAACTCGGGACCAATAAGTTCATCCTAAGAAAAGAGGATAGCACATCAAAGGCTTTCATCTTAGGTAGCTTATTTTATTGGATTACTTTGCCAATATAACACTTTCTTACATTCAGGAGACTTCCCTCAGACACATGCCTAGAAGGCATCAGAGGGACACGACTCGACCCAGAAATCCAAACTTTCTACAGTGTCTTTCATGTCTTTCTCACCAAAAGTGAAGCGAAGACTTCTCTCATCTGCACTTCCCAGTGGAGGTCAGTCCTTAATTATGGATAGAGTGAACTCAGATGGAATCCCGAACAGCCAATCACTTGGTAAGGGGAAGGCTGAGGAACGCTAAGACACACGGTTCCACTTATTCTGGGAGCCAAAGACAGATCTCCAGTGTATGGTGGCACACTAATGGAGGTGACCAGGTCATCGTTGGTCAGGGGCTGGCTTCGGACACGTTCCAGCATCTCCAGGCCTGCAAAAGTAGTGCCCAGGGCTGATGAACCAGGGCCCATAACTGGGGCCCATGGGAGGCCTGGACTCCACCAGGGACACTGCAGGGAGGATGTCACCCCAGCCCAGGCCTTCCACGGTAACCCATTTACACCTCCCGGCTACCTTCTCCAGCTTAAGCAATCTCATGCCACAAAAAAAATGAGCACTTTTTTTCCCAATGGACTCTGGGAAGCACCTGGATTCTCCAGCCACACAAGGGATTCTTCAAGAATCCAATATGGGCCGGGCACGGTGGCTCAAGCCTGTAATCCCAGCACTTTAGGAGGCCAAGGCGGGTGGATCACGAGGTCAAGAGATCAAGACCATCCTGGTTAACATGGTGAAACCCCGTCTCTACTAAAAATACAAAAAATTAGCTGGGCATGGTGGCACGTGCCTGTAATCCCAGCTACTCAGGAGGCTGAGGCAGGAGAATTGCCTGGACCCAGGAGGTGGAGGTTGCGGTGAACCGAGATCGGGCCATTGCACTCCAGCCTGGGTAACATGAGTGAAACTCCGTCTCAAAAAAAAAGAATCCAATATGCCACACAACTCAGCCAGAACTCCACCATCAAGCCCCTCCACCACCACAGTTCAGCCGAGGATACCTACCTCGAGCATGACAATAGGAGTCCCGGCTCCCCATGCAACAGAACATGTGCAGCAGCCACTGCCTGGCCCTGTGTGGTCCCACTACAGTCACACGAGTCTGGCCTGTAGCTGTGAACCAGCTCTCCAGCTGAATAAGGGTGCGGCTGTTCATCTCGATGCAGCGAAGGTATGTGTCACTGTGCCCTGTGAGCAGAAGAGGTGAGAGGAGGGAATGTCAGCCACCAGCCCTTGGGGAGTGGGGAGGTGGCTTTGGGGGAAGGGATCTGAGAATTAAGAAGGTGACAGGGTAGGGAAAGATTGAAAATCAAGAAGACAAGGCTGAAGAAAGGGACATTAGCAGGGGCTACTCACCGAAGATAAGCTCCTCCTGGTCCTCTTCCATGTGGAACACCATTGGAGCATCAAAGTTTTCAGGCAGGGTCCACCATGGCTTCTTCAAGAGACCACTCGTTCCCATGTCCATGCTCTGCTCCCACCTGTTTTGGAAGAGGGGCAACTCCAAGCAACTGGTTGGCCAAGGACTTGGAAAAAGTGAGAAAGGGCCCACGCTCTGTCCTTAATAAGGAATCCAAATGACCCATCCCTTGAACCACCCTATGGTCAGTGTCCAATCCCCATAGCTCTTCCCAAGATTGTTCATTCCAAGTAATTATCTGCTCTGAGCTTAATACCTTCAAGCCAAACTTAATCATCTGATTAGCACTTGCCTATCAGAGGTGACGGAATCAAAAATTTTCTTCACTCTAAATCACAGATCTTCTTCACAGATCTACTGGGCATCAACCAGGGCAGAGGTTGAGGGACAGAGGTGCAGGGAGGCTCCAAATGGGCTCCCTAGATTTGCACAGGTGTCGGCAGCCACCCAATGACCACACAGTGTATTCCAACAAGACTGGGTTTATTATGTTGCATCAAGGGAGAGCAAACACAGGAAAATAAACTTTACACAGAGGGTTGTAGGAAGCCGATTATAGCAATTGATTAGGTGAATGTCAGGAGTGTTTGGGAGCAGACAACAGTTTTCTAAAATGGGGCAATTTGGTGATTATCCTGGTAAATTTAGGAAAGGAAATAGATTACTGTAGTCTTCAACGCAGAATGCTATAAATCTGTGGTTTCAAATATAGTTACAGATGGACTGTCTACATCTTGTGTGATAATCACTGAGCAATTTTGACTGGTTAAAATATCTTGCAGGAGTTGGGAGGATTCAACTATGTCTGTCAGCTCCCAACTGCAAGTTCCTAGGTGCTTTTTCACTCTTCAGCCTTCCCTTTTGACCAAAGACAGAATCAACCATCAGGACTTTCAATTGTGGGGTTCATATCTACACCATTGTCAGAATCCACCTGTCACAAGTTTATTGGGAGAACCCTGGCTGCGTCTGCATACCGTTGGTCTCTCGTGTACATTTTGTTACTAAATATATGTAGTGAAAATATACTCACTGCATTTAAGACTGAACAGGACATACTGGTCAAATACAGGTAATTACTAGAAACAAAATAATTATGAATCCTTGTAACCCTAGTAATAGGTTGCAAAAACAAAGGCCAATTTCAAAACCAGACCCCAAAACCATGTCCCAGATCCATCTGAATCTGTTCTGGAGAGCCAAGTAGTCTTTTAACCTTGCCACAAAACTGTTCTGCCTGTTAACAGTCATGTTTTAAGGAGGTGCTGCAAACAGTCTTCGCTGTAAAGCAAAAGTTGTCCTTGGTTGGCCAAGAAGAAACCAAAAACTATGAAATCATTCATAACCACCATGAAACTTTATTTTAAACTGGGTTACTGGACCTCCAGAAAAGGAGTAGTGTCATCTATTGATTTCTGCTAGGACCAGAGGCACATTTTGGATTGCCTTTTCTAGTCACGTTATGCCTATTGCTGGAATTAGAGCTCCCAGAGTATAGATGAAGATGGAGTCAATCATCTCTCCTGGAAGTTCTCCTGAATAGTCCACGCTTGCCTCATTTAAGGTCACTGAGTACCTCTCTCTAAGAGAAATATCATTTCCTATAGGAGTAGATTTTAAAATATTGAAAAATATTATGAATAAAATTGTCTAAAACTCCATATTACATAAGATAAATTTGTATAATGATCAAGTGACCTGATATCCACATAAAAAGTAGGCCTTAGTGTTGCACAAACTGAAATGGGTGTCATTTATCACAGTGAGAGCAGGACAATTAATAATCCTTCAACACGTGAAGATTGCTTGAGTGGAGACTTGGGAGTCACTGAAGATAAAGGACTAACACTGCAAGGAGAGACTCAATACATTATAGCAATAATGTCAGCAGACATATTTTGTTGTTTGAAGTCAGTGTTCAATATTGATAAAACTGAAGGTGAAAACTAATATTGTCAGGAAAATTTAAATTCCAGAAGAAACCTGTAGAAGGAAATCTGCCTTTTGAAGTGTTGAATAGCTATTAAATTTTTGTTACTGGAATCAGGTAGGGGATGAAAACTGCATTAGTCAGTTAGATTTAAAACAATAAATTGGGGAGTAGTGACTCAGGCCTGTAATCCCAGCGCTTTGGGAGGCCAACACAGGCGTTTAGGTGCCGGGGGTGGGCTCTGTAAGCCAAGATTTTGAGACCAGACTGAGTGACAAAGTGAGACTTTGTCTTTACTAAAAACTAAAAAAAAAATAGCCAAGTGAGGTGGTGAGCACCTGTACTCCCAGCTATTCAGGAGGCTGAGGTGGGAAAATTGCTTGAGCACAGGAGTCTGAGGCTGCAGTGAGCTAGCATCGCAACACTGCACTCTAGCCTGGGTCCAGCACAAAATCCTGTCTCTTAGAAAAAAAAAAATTAAAAACAATAGCTATAGTCTACGAAAAAAAACACAAGAAAGTTTTTACCTTAGGTGGCAGAGAAATTCCGTACTATGGAAGATTAAAATAAAATATAATTTGTAAAAGAATCTTAAAAACTTTTGGTTGGCCTCTAGGAGACAGCCAGGCATGTTGATAAGCAGAGCAAAATTTTTAAAGGAGGGCAAAGATACCAGAACGCGTATCTTGTTTTATTGTCTTGGGTGAAAGTATCTACTTGGTGTGATCAGCAGCTTGATCTGAAGACACTGGTTTGGTCGTCTTCCTCCAAAGATCATTCATTGTTCTGGAAGATACTTAAGAATCCTCAGTTTAATTCAGTCTTCATTGAGGAACCAATGAAGTCCTTTCCATTGAGGACAAGGGTAGTTTTTCCTCTAATTTTTAGAAGTCTTCTCCAAAAGACTAAATCTTCAGGTTTCTAGTCATGCAGAGACTAATTAGGTGGATATATGGGGAAGATTGTTGTTACCTATTAAAAGCTAGATGCATCAAATGAATCCTTTGTAGTATTTAGAAATGTGAGCCTGTGGTATGACAGAGTACAGGTTCAGGAAGTGAATTCCTAACTGCATGGAGCAGCCTATGGATCCCAGGAGAAGTTGATATTGCCATCAAGGCTAATAGCAATTCCCAAGACATGGAAGTTCAAGTCCTGGAGAGCAGTCTCAAATTTAGTGTTAGAATTCATTTTTTTTTTCTAATTGTTCTAAATATTCACTTGGTACAGCAAGTATGTTATTATTGTTCAAAAAAAAAAAACATTTTGGAGCTGCTCTTTTATAACAGCTACAGGAAATGTGTGCCACACACACACCCCACCCCCCAATCACTGAAGATACGTTGGAATTCCTTAAGTCCAGAATAACAGTCAAGCAATTTAATCAGCAAAACCTTGGTTGTCTATCAGGAATATCAGGAATATCCTCGATCCATTCTGCAGGTAAGCAGACAATGGCTAGAACATATTTACAAACCTTCAGTATGGCAACTGCTTTGGTTAATGCTACTTGTTTAGTGTAGTGGTACATTATTTCCTCAGGATTCTGGGTTATTGCACTTTGAATGTGAATCTCCATTTTATCATTTGGCTACTCCCTTAGGTAATAGCAAAGCTTCCAAAAGTTCTTTAATTTCTTGCCATTTTTAATGAGACTTCCTCAAGAGGTCAGAAAGCCTCTTCATTTCCAAAGTTTTGTGATATGAACCAACTCATTATATAACCACTGCCTATATAAATATTTGCTTTTTTTTTTTTAGCAGGCCCCTTCACCACTCAGAAATATTGCCTCTTTTAATCTCTCCTTCACTGAATGAAGGAGAACAATTAAGCCACTTGGGCTGATTTAATTTCTGGGAGAAGGTTATAAAATAATGGTAAATTTAGAATCATGATAGCATAGAATACTTGAAAAATTCTTGTTTACATTTTTAGACGTTAACCATTAAGAAGATACATTAACATTTTAAAAAGAACTTTCCTTAAGATCAAATAGTCCAAGACCAACAAAAAAAAAAAGAAAAAAAATTTCCAAAATATCTGTATAATGCATAGATAGGTCCCTAAAATAGGTCAAATGATCATGAATGCTCCCTTCTCAGGTAAGAGAGGGACAGTTGTCATGAGAATTAAGGAGGGCACTAACAAATACCCAAGGGCTATAATTTACACCATAAAGTACATTATGAATGTCACTAATTAGCTTTGTGCAGTGGCAGTACTGAAGCCAATGAGGTTTATCCAAGGCACGATTATTACTAATTGAATGTCTCTAATTGATAAATGACAAAGATATTTTCTTCTTTACAATAAAGGTCTTAACTGTTATATGCCAGTCTATAAAATAAACAAGAAAGTTTTTTTAACTTTAGAAGTAAACATCATTTTATTAGAAATAACTTAGAAAAGGCCAATTTGCCTTTTGACTTGTCAGTTTTTTATGTCATTCTAAGTTTGGTAACCAAAAGAACACTCATAATATGTTAGAGCCACTTAAAATTTGTAGAACATCAAGCAAACCTGAATATTCCTTTTTATATATAAATTAAAAGAGCAAACATTTTTATTAATAGTGGACAGTGGTCATTCCAAGAAACCAAAATAAAAGGCATCCTAATACTTTGATTATTTTACACAGTGGGCTTCAATTTTAGGAAAAAAAAATAACTTTTTTTTTTTTTTTAGACAAGAGTTTTGCTCTTGTCGCCCAGGCTGGAGTGCAATGGCATGATCTCAGCTCACTGCAACCTCTGCCTCCTAGGTTCAGGGAATTCTCCCACCTCCACCTCCCCAGTAGCTGGGATTACAGGTGTGCACAATGATGCCCAGCTAATTTTTGTATTTTTAGTAGAGATGGGGTTTCACTGTGTCAGCTAGGCTGGTCTTAAACTCCTGACCTCAGGTGATCCACCTGTCTCAGCCTCCCAAAGTGCTGAGATTACAGGCGTAAGCCACCGTGCCTGGCCCGACATGTTTTAGAATAGAGTAGTAGTGTTTGAAATGTATGCATTTGGGATGTATTTTGAAGACAGAAGTATCAGGATTTTCTGATTTCAAGATTTTGGACAAGTAGCTCCCAAAAAAATGTTTTTAAAAATTAGATTCCAGACTGAGTACTTTCTTCAGCATTTTTCCACCTCTTTCTCCTGCAGCTGTGGCAGGAGCAACAGCAGCGACCCCAACCTGAGGCTGCTCCCTGGGTAATACCCATAGGCCCCTCAACTGAGAGGGGAGCTCTGTGCCCCAAAGAAGTCCATTTGAAAGAATCAAGTTGAAGACATAGGCTCTTGCAAGATGGAGATTAAGTCACACTTGATGCTTCCCCTCAGTCAGAAAGTGGCGTCCAGCCAGCTAGGACCACCTGGTGGCCCTGGGAAACATTAACACCCACTCACTCCTTTTCTGCTGCAGGCTGTTGCCCCAAGAGTGGAGAGAAATGTGAATGCCTCCAGCGAGTCTGTTCAGGGACAGCAGTGGAGTCCCAGACCTGGCGCCAGGCCCTGGTCCTCCCTCCAGGTAAGGCAGCAAGATTGGCTATATTGGGTTTTGGTAGTGGGAGACAGACCTGAGGACGGAGCCTGGGTGGACTACTGTGAAAAACATGAGACCACATGTGCGTCTCCTGGAAAATCATTTTGCACAGTCCTGAGATTGAGAGCCTGGAGCATCCCCCTTCCTGCTCCCTCTTTCCTTCTCCTTCTCTCTCCTCTGTCTTCTACTCTAATCTAACGTCCCCTCTCTCTCTCTCTCTCTCTCTCTCTCATCTTCCTTTCTTCCCCCTCTTTCTTCTCTCCCTTCCCCTGGTTTTCCTTCCCCTGTTTTCTTAGACAAGACTGCCTTTTCTCAGAGGAAAGAAGTGGGGTGAAGTAAACAGAAAGATTTATTTCTGCCCAGGGGGAAAAATAAGATAGAATACATGATCTGAGAAAATTAGAGTACAGAATGCAATTAAACCGAAAAGAGGAAGTTAACAAGACATCCCAGCTCCTTGGTCAGTGAGGGGAGGCATCAGGTGTGACTTAGTCTCTCTCTTCCAAGAGGCTGCCTCTTCCACTTGATTCTTTCAAATGAACAAATATTAATCAACAATCCAATCCACTTTCAATTGCTTAATTACTATTCCTTTTAAATGCCAACCATCTTGACTTTTCCTGTTTC
Source organism: Sapajus apella (assembly GCF_009761245.1). Taxonomy (NCBI): domain Eukaryota; kingdom Metazoa; phylum Chordata; class Mammalia; order Primates; family Cebidae; genus Sapajus; species Sapajus apella. The sequence continues at coordinate 75,067,746 of NW_022436946.1, read as the reverse complement.
CGTATGTCCTGTGGAGCTATTTGGTATTGCACATCAATGGTAATGTCTGAACTTAAAGGAATTTTTTGAGGAAAAAAATATATAAATAAATTATTATATTCCTGAGGTTTTCTGGTATGGCCTTTATGTTAGGAGGCAAAAAAAAATGGTAAAATTTCAAAACATTTATTTATAAATGACACCAGTGTTATCAGGACACTTGGATTTCTACTGACAAAGCTAATCTTCTAGTTAGCTTTGTGTACACATTGATAATCACTTTCTCAAATATTAACCCTTTGGTGAAATAAAGAAACCATTTAACTTTTGCATTAAAGCTTTAAAACAAAAATCCAGTTGACCAATGTGGTGCTACCAGGAAGCTGAGGCAGGAGGATTGCTTGAACCCAGGAGTTCAAGGTATGCTATGATCATGCCATTGCACTCCAGCCAAGGTGACAGAATGAGACCCAGTCTCTTGAAAAAAAAACAATCACATTCAATATTGATAAATTATCTCTGAAAAACAACAAACCACTAGGTATGGGGTAGGGGTGGCTGTCAGCTAAGGCTAGCTGGTGCCGCTGGAAAAATTATTCATGCATAATTATGAAAATAATATCCAGCTATCCCCATCAAGCTACCAATGACCTTCTTCACAGAACTGGAAAAAACAACCTTAAACTTCACATGGAACCAAAAGAGAGCCCGCATAGCCAAGTCAATTCTAAGCAAAAAGAACAAAGCAGGAGGCATCACACTACTGGACTTCAAACTATACTACAAGGCTACAGTAATCAAAACAGCATGGTACTGGTACCAAAACAGAGATGTAGACCAATGGAACAGAACAGAGGCCTCGGAAGCAACACAACACATCTACAACCATCTGATCTTTGCAGTCTATCCATCTGACAAAGGGCTGATATCCAGAATCTACAAAGAACTAAAACAGATTTACAAGAAAAAAACAAACAAGCCTATTCAAAAGTGGGCAAACGATATGAACAGACACTTTACAAAAGAAGACATACATGAGGCCAGCAAACATGAAAAAATGCTTATCATCACTGGTCATTAGAGAAATGCAAATCAAAACTACACTGAGATACCATCTCACGCCAGTTAGAATGGTGATCATTAAAAAATCTGGAGACAACAGATGCTGGAGAGGATGTGGAGAAATAGGAACATTTTTATACTGTTGGTGGGAGTGTAAATTAGTTCAACCATTGTGGAAGACAGTGTGGTGATTCCTCCAGGACCTAGAAATAGAAATTCCATTTGACCCAGCAATCCCATTACTGGGCATATCTCCAAAGGATTATAAATCATTCCACTATAAGGACACACGCACATGAATGTTCATTGCAGCACTGTTTACAATAGTAAAGACCTGGAACCAACCCAAATGCCCATCGAAGATAGACTGGACAGGGAAAATGTGGCACATATACACCATGGAATATTATGCAGCCATCAAAAACGATGAGTTTGTGTCCATTGTAGGGACATGGATGAATCTGGAAACCATCATTCTCAGCAAACTGACACAAGAACAGAAAATCAAACACTGCATGTTCTCACTCATAGGCGGGTGTTGAACAATGAGAACACATGGACACAGGGAGGGGAGCACCACACACTGGGATCTGTTGAGGGGAAAAAGAGGAGGGACAGCAGGGGTTGGGGAGTTGGGAAGAGATAGCATGGGGGGAAATGCCAAATATAGGTGATGGGGAGGAAGGCAGCAAATCACACTACCATGTGTGTACCTGTGCAACAATCTTGCATGTCCTTCACATGTACCCTGAAACCTAAAATGCAATTAAAAAAAAAAAAGAAAATAATATCCAAAGTACCACATAGGACCACAAACACAGAGTCAGAGATAGTGTACAGTGAGTTGTCTAATGCTACTTATGCACAATCTCTGTTACCTCATATTTTAGAGCAATAAAAAAGGCAAGGTTTGCAAGTGTAACACATAGAGTAAGTAGTCATCTTTATTTCATATATTCATGGGAAGGTGCCAAGTTATATAATATTAAGCATCAAATAATTTAAAAAAAAATTTTTTTAAAGACAGGGTTTCCCTATGTTGGCCAGGATGGTCTCAATCTCTTGACCTCATCATCCACCCAGGTCAGCCTTCCAAAGTGCTGGGATTACAGGCATAAACCACCAAGTCCGGCCTCAAATAATTTTTTTTCTGAGAAGGAGTCTCACTTTGTTGCCCAGGCTGCTGTGCAGTGGAGCAATCTTGGCTCACTGCAACCTCTGCCTCCTGGGTTCAAGGGATTCTCCTGCCTCAGTCTCCCAAGTAGCTGGGATAACAGGTGTGCACCACCATGCCCAGCTAATTTTTGTATTTTTAGTAGAGACAGGGTTTTGCTGTGTTGGCCAGGCTGGTAACGTCAAACTACTGACCTCAAGCAACCTGCTTGCCTTGGCCTCACAAAGTTCTGGGATTACAGGTTGAGCCATTGTGCCCAGTCTAGCATCAAAGAACTTATAATCAAAACATATCTGGCCTTATTAAGCACCAAAAACTAATACTACAGAAAAATCCTTACCACATCATCTCATAGCCAAAAATAAATAAATAAATAATGAGAGAAAAACTCCTATTTATGCATTAAAAATCAAAGCCCTTCAGTTGGAATTTTCTTACTGTGTATCTTGCTAGAGAGAAATCCTATTAATACAACTAGTATGAGAAAGTCTGCAGTAATATTTCTATCACACCTGAAGAAATACACTGGAGCAAGTCCAATAAATGTTAACAAAGGTCAAAAAATTATTCTCAAGGACACTAGACTTAATGTTGAATCAGAAAACCTTTAGGTGGAGAAAAATACTATTGATAATACAGAAAGCCAATCATTTGCCTTCTAACCTAAACATGTACGAGAAAAAAATTTACATCTAACCCATAGAAAGTTTCAGTCCCATCTTAGTTTTTAAGTATCACTGAATGTACACTGGAAAATACAAACATAATCAAAAAGAAATGTTTCATTGTCCTTCCATCCTATTTTGACATGAGAAAACTCACATTTCAATGAATTGCAACTGTACTAAAGCCATAGATTCATTCAGCTGTTTTGCACTAAAGGAAGTACACAGTTCAATTACAAAAATTATTTAAATTAAATCATATACTTTAAAAAAAATTTTTTTGAGACAAGGTCTCGTTCTGTCCTCCATGCTGGAGTACAGTAGTAAGATCACAACTCACTGCACCCTCAACCTCCCAGGCTCATTCTATCCTCTCATCTCAGCCTCCTGAGTAGCCCGGGCTGATCTTGAACTCCTGGGATTAAGTGATTGGCCCATTTTTTCAGCCTTCCAAAGTAGGGGAATTACCAGTGTGAGCCACAGGGCCCAGGTCTTGGCCTAAATCATATCTTTTTTTTTTTTTTTTTTGAGACATGGTCTCACTCTGTTGTCCACGCTGGAGTGCAGAGGTGCAGTCTGGGCTCACTGCAACCTCTTCCTCCCAGGCTAAAATGAGTCTCATGCCTCGGCCTCCTGAATAGCTGGAATACAGGCATGCACCACCATGCCCAGCTAATTTTTGTATTTTTTTTTTTTGAGACGGAGTTTCGCTCTTGTTACCCAGGCTGGAGTGCAATGGCGCGATCTCGGCTCACCGCAACCTCCGCCTCCTGGGTTCAGGCAATTCTCCTGCCTCAGCCTCCCGAGTAGCTGGGATTACAGGCATGCGGCACTATGCCCAGCTGATTTTTTGTATTTTTAGTAGAGACGGGGTTTCACCATGCTGACCAGGATGGTCTCGATCTCTTGACCTCGTGATCCACCCGCCTCGGCCTCCCAAAGTGCTGGGATTACAGGCGTGAGCCACCGCGCCCTGCCTTAATTTTTGTATTTTTTATAGAGATGGGAGTCTCCCTATGTTGCCCAGGCTGTTCTCAAACTTGTGGACTCAAGCAATCTGCCCTCCACTACCTCCCAAACTGGAAGGATTACAGGTATAAGCCACTATGCCCCACCCTAAATCATATCCTAGTAATGATTTTGTTGAAATTTTTTTAACAGATATCACAATGTATAGAGTGAATTAGCTCTTCTGGTAACTTAAAGCAATTGTCAGGCAAACTTTCTCTATAAAGGGCCAGAAACTATCCACTCATAGAATGCAGTACAAAAGGAGTCAGAGGCAATACATAAATAATGGGCACTGCTCTGTCTCAATAAAACTTTATTTATAAACACAAATTGAATTTTATATAATTTTATGTCATAAAAATATCATCCTTTTGATTTTCTAAACCATGTAAAAATTTTTAAATGATTCCTAAACTACAAGCTATACAAAAAACAGGCATGAAAAAGGCTTAGTCCTGTCCATGTACTAAATAGTGCAATACTTCAATAAATAAAAGGCTGCAATTTTATTAATGCCTGAAAAGACCAATCAATTAAATAGAGCAGAAAACCAAAAATGCATCCACATGTATGCATAGAAATTTAATACTGAATAAAGGGAACAATTCAGATTACTATGGAAAAGACAGATTACTCAATCAAGGATTGAATAATCATCACTGGAATAAACAGGTTAATCTATTAAAAATCCACTTGAGGCCAGATGCAGCGGGTCACACCTGTAATCCCAGCACTTTGGGAGGCCAAGGAGGGAGCATCACTTGAGCCAAGGTGCTTGAGATGAGCCTGGGCAAGACAGTGAGACCTTATCTCCACAAAAATAAAAACAATTAAAAAATTAGCCAGGCATAGTGGTCCATACCTATAGTACAAGTTGCTCAGGAGACTGAAGTTGGAGGATAACTGGAGCCCAGGAATTTGAGGCTGCAATGAGTTATGATCACACCACTGTACTCCAGCTTGGGTAACAGAGTGAGGGTCTGTCTCCAAAAACAATAACAGAAAAAAACTGTAAAATTAGATTTAAATATATATATGTAAAATAATAAAAATTCATTTGAACTATACCTAACAACCTAAATTAAATCACATCTCAGGAATATCAAACACTTAAATGTGAAAAAGAAAACACAAACCATAGCAGAGGAAACCATTAGTAAATTTTTTTTTTTTTTTTTGAGACGGAGTTTCACTCATGTTACCCAGGCTGGAGTGCAATGGCGCGATCTCAGCTCACCGCAACCTCGGCCTCCTGGGTTCAGGCAATTCTCCTGCCTCAGCCTCCTGAGTAGCTGGGATTACAGGCATGCGCCACCATGCCCAGCTAATGTTTTTGTATTTTTAGTAGAGACGGGGTTTCGCCATGTTGACCAGGATGGTCTCGATCTCTTGACCTCGTGATCCACCCGCCTTGGCCTCCCAAAGTGCTGGGATTACAGGCTTGAGCCACCGCGCCCGGCCAGTAAATATTTTATAGTTATGGAATGAGGAGGGCATACCTAAGATTGAAACAAAATCCACAGACAATAAATATAAAAAGATTCAGGCCGGGCTCAGTGACTCATGCTTATAATCCCAGCACTTTGGGAGGCCAAGGTGGGTGGATCAGCCTGGCTAACATGGTGAAACCCCATCTCTACCAAAAATACAAAAATTAGCTGGGCATGGTGGTGCGTGTCTGTTATCCCAGCTACTCTGGAGGCTGAGGTAGGAAAATCAATTGAGTCAGGGAGGTGGAGGTTGCAGTGAGCCGAGATGGGGCCACTGCACCCCTGAGTAGCAGAGCGAGTGTCTCAAAAAAAAGAGAACGAAAGAAAGGAAGGATGGAAGGAAGGAAGGAAAGAAAGAGGGAGGGAGGGAAAGAAGGAAGGAAGGAAGGAGGGAGGGAGGGAGGGAGGGAGGGAAGGAAGGAAAGAAGGAAAGAAACAGGGAGGGAGGAAGGGAAGGAAGGAAGGGAGGGAGGGAGGGAGAAAGAAAGAAACTATGAGAAAGTGTTCCTGCTCTAAAATGCAACCATCCACAAGATATATTATTAAGTTTAAAAATGGCAAGATGCTAAAGAGTGTATTTTATGATGCTATCTGTATGGAAAAAAGAAGAAAAGAAATTGTGTATGTGTATTTGTCTGAAAACTAAAGGTACACAAGAAATTAAAAACAGATTTCCTACAAGAGATGATACTGTATAGCTGACGGACAAGATTTGGAGGGTATCTTTTTCATTAAAGGCACTTTTTGCATATTGAACCCAATGAAGATATACATTCAAAAAACAAAATTTTAAATTCAAATGAAAACGGCCTAGCTGAATTTTTTTCAATTATTGGTTTACTAAAAAACAAAAAATAAGCTTTTTTTTTTTTGAGACAGGGTTTTGCTCTGTCACCCAGGCTGGAATGCAGTGTTGCGATCTTGGCTCACTGCAGCCTCTACCTCCTAGATTCAAGCAATTCTCCCACCTCAGTCTCCCAAGTAGTTGGATTACAGGGGCGAGCCACTACACATGGCTAATTTTTGCATTTTTAGTAGAGATGGGGTTTCACCATGTTGGCCAGGCTGGTCTTGAACTCCTGACCTCAGGTGATCCACCCACCTTGGTCTCCCAAAGTGCTGGGATTACAGGCATGACCACACCCAGCCTTTTTTTTTTTTTTTTTTTTTTTTTTTTTTACCAGTTTCCTCAAGAAAATGCTTCAGGCAAGCATCCTTCAGTGGGATCATTGCTTGCAGTCATTGTAGTTTAAGGAGTGACAGCTCAGACTCCTTAAACTACAATGAAGTAAATACAGACCTTATAAGAAGAAGTATTTTCTAGAAATGTGTGTAATAAAAACTAGTACAGGGCCATGATTGTCAAGCCTGAAGTTTTAATGGAGTTAGAAATACTGTGGTACCATTGACAATCATGAGATTCCTCTCTAGGAATGTTTTAGTAGAATCAAAGTAGATTACTTTCCAAAGGTCAGGCATATACATTTATCTCCTTATGCCTAGTAATTTAGAATGTGCTTCACTCCTTTACAGGTCCTTTTATTCAATATTAGAATAAATTCCTAGCCATTAAAAAGACATTCATTCATTTATTCAACAAATAATTACTTAGTGCCTACTATATGGCAGGTGCTATGCTAGGCCTCAGGACCATTATAACATTGAACAATTAATTTCTAGAAAATAGCTTCATTGAACAACTTTTTGTTCAATGTATATTATTTATAAACTTATTGAAAATATTATTTTCCCATTAAGAAGTGGCCTTTATGTGTAGACAATTTTTATTGGCAGTCTGTGAACAATCTGAATTATTTCAACATTTGCTTTATAACCTCACTCTAGATTTAGATATAAGTCAGTCAGGGTGTCTGGAGTTACAAATTATATCCGGTCATGAAAAAGCAGCATGATAGAAAGTTCTTACTATTAAAAGCCAATTTACTAATACATAAGCGTATCTGCCAAACATAGCTGGTGTAACTGGTGACTTCACACTTTAGCATTGCACATACTCTTCTCAGCCAAAGTAAAATATGTGACAATATAACGACATGGTAGGAGAATGGTGCCTGTCAGTTTATAAGACATTTCCAGATGTCTCATCTCATATAATCCACACTCCTGTTATCCCCATTTTACTATCAGGAAACTGATTTTAAGATAAGTTTCAATAGGTGTCTGGCTAGTAAATAGTGGAGTTTGAACTGGAACCCAACTCTCCTGGTACTAAACTTTATTCTTTCTACTAAGGTATGGGCTTAATGTTTATAAAATAAAATGCTTTAAGTAAATTATCTAGAGGTGCACCTGAGTTAATGTAATTAAAATTACCAGCTGATCCTTACAAAGAATTCCCCAAAGAAGGTTCTGACTAATATGTATTAAAAGGCATGGCTGATGGGCCATGGTGGCTCATGCCCGTAATCCTAACACTTTGGGAGGCTGCGGCAGGTGGACAGCTTGAGCCCAAGGGTTTGAGGCCAGCCTGGGCAACATGGCAAAACCCCATCTCTACAAAAAATACAAAAATTAGCTGGGCATAGTGGTGTGTGCCTATAGTCCCAGCTACTGGGGAGGCTGAAGTGGGAAGATCACTTGAGCCCAGGAGGTCAAGGCTGCAGTGAGCCCTCATAGTACCACTGCAGTTCTAGCCTGGGTGACAGAGTACAGTTTGTCTCAAAAGAATTAATAAAAAACAAAAAAGAAAGGCATGGCCTTCCTTAGGAATTTGGTTTGAGGATTCTCTAACAATGGAAACCAAATTGAGGGTGTCTGGGTCATGGTTGACAATTTTTTTCCTTTGGTTCCTTTTTTTTTTTTTCCCTGAGACAGCGTCTTGCTCTGTCACCAGGCCAGAGTGCAGTGGTGTGATCTTGGCTCACTTTAACCTCTGCCACCTGAGTTCAAGCGATTCCCTGCCTCAGCCTCCCGAATAGCTGGGACTACAGGTGCATACCACCACACGTGGCTAATTTTTTTGTATTTTAGTATAGACGGGGTTTTACCCTGTTGGTCTCGATCTCCTGACCTCCTGATCTTCGCCCACCTTGGCGCATTCTAAAGTGCTGGGATGACAGGCATGAGCCACGGCCTCTCTTTGTTTTTTTTTTTTTTTTTTTTTTTGGATGGAGTCTCACTGTCGCCAGGCTGGAGTACAGTGGCACAGTCTTGGCTTACTGCAACCTCCACCTCCCAGGTTCAAGCGATTCTCCTGCCTCAGCCTCTCGAGTAGCTGGGCCCTCTTTGGTTCTTGATTATAATTCATCTTTAAGTAGTTAAGAGCAACTTGTGCTGTTTGATATTTGTGACCAAGTAAAACTCTTTGACCCTCAGACAAATATAGTATGATTTCACATATATGAAATATCTAGGCCATGCATGGTAGCTCACACCTGTAATCCCAGCACTTTGGAAGGCCAAGGCAAGAGAATTACTTAAGGCCAGGAGCTGGAGATCAGGCTGGGCAACATAGTGAGACCTCATCTCTACTAAAGATTTTTAAAATAAAAATAAATTAGGGCCAGTAGTGGTGGCCTATAATCCCAGCACTTTGGGAGGCCGAGGCAGGTGGATCAGTTGAGGTCAGGAATTCAAGATCAGCCTGGCCAACATGGTGAAACCCTGTCTCTACTAAAATACAAAAATTAGCTGGGCATGGTGGTGCACACCTGTAATCCCAGGTATTCGGGAAGCTGAGGCAGAACTGCTTGAATCCAGGAGGTGGTGGTTGCAGTGAGCTGAGATCGTGCCACTGCACTCCAGCCTGGGCAACAGAGTGAGGCTCCACCTCTAAATAAATAAATGATCCAGCTGGGGTGGCATGCACCTATAGTATCAATTACTCAGGAGACTGAGGTGAAAGGATCACCTGAGCCTGGGAAGTTGAGGCTGCACTGAGCCATGATTATGCCACTGCACTCCAGCCTGAGTGACAGAGCGAGACCCTGTCTCAAAAAAAGAAATATCTAGAATAAGCAAATATATTGCAAAAAGTCTCTCACTATTGCTTGGCCTACAAGAAAATCACGTGTAAGCCCAGTTAAAATGAACACTGAGTCTCTGCATCATAGCTCATGCTGTGGAAAGAATGCATTTGACTATTCCACAAGCTTAAAAAATGTCTTATTGCCAGGCGCAGTGGCTCACACCTGTAATCCCAGCATTTTGGGAGGCCAAGGTGGGTGGATCACGAGGTCAAGAGATTGGGACCATCCTGGCCAAAGTGGTGAAACCCCATCTCCACTAAAAAATACAAAAATTAGCTGGGCATGGTGGCATGTGCCTGTAGTCCCAGCTACTAGGGAGGCTGAGGCAGGAGAATTGCTTGAACCCAGGAGGTGGAGACTGCAGTGGGCCGAGATTGCGACATTGTACCCCAGCCTGGCACCTGGTGACAAAGCAAGACTCTGTCTCAAAAAATTTAAAAAAAATTCTTATTAAGGATCCAAGGGCCAAAGGCGGAAGGTGGAGGAGGTGGACAACTCTGAAACCTAGATTCAAAAAGCACTTCTGTGTGACCTCAGAAAAGTCATCAATCTCTCAGCATCAGTTTCCTTACCTGTAAAATGATACTGATCATTCCTAATTCCCAGCAGTTGCTGGATCACATAAGTTAATGTGCCTGAGTACAAAGCTGTGAGCCCTCTTCGTCTCCCTAAGACACAGGTGAGTTGCTCACCCAGCAGATGGAGACTGTCTGAAAGGGCCTGTTGGGCTGCCTACTATGGTCTCAAGCTTTGAGTTGCTAGGGATAGAGGCCTGACCCAACGAGAACCCACTGGGGAGAGGAATGGCAGTAATTGCAAGGGCAAGGCTTACAGGAAGAATTTTTAATAGAATCTGCTGCTCAGGTGCCTTACACAAATTCCCTGGGGACCTGCTTCTTCCCACTCCCAGCCAGAGCAATATTGGAACCAATAAGCTCTTAAGGAAACCTGGTGACTTAAGACAACATTTTGAAATTCAGGTCCCATTTTTCCTCATTTTGGAAGCCTTTCTGCTGACAAATCCAATATGCTTTTTTTTTTTTTTTTTTTTTTTTCCTGATGTTCCTCACAGACAAGAACCAATATGTTTTTTTAAGAGACCAGTTCTGCTATGTTGCCCAAGCTGGAGTGCAGTAGCTATTCACAGGTGCAGTCATAGTGCACTATCCTGGAGTTCCTGGGCTCAAGCAATCTTCCTGCCCCAGATTCCTGAATAACCAGGACTACAGCCATGCACTACCACACCTGGCTAAATCCAATATTTTAACTTAGCTGGAAGAAGGACATTGGGGTTCTTCTTACTTCCCCTTCAGAGGACTAGATCTGGTACCCAATTTTTTTTTTTTTTTTTTTTGAGACAGAGTCTGGCTCTATCACCCAAGCTGGAGTGCAATGGCGCGATCTCTGTTCACTGCAACCTCTGCCTCCCAGATTCAAGCAATTCTCCTGCCTCAGCCTACTGAGTAGCTGGGATTACAGGCACCCGACACCACACCTGGCTAATTTTTGTAATTTTAGTAGAGGTGGGGTTTCGCCGTGTTGGCCAGGCTGGTCTCGAACTCCTGGCCTCAAGCAATCTGCCTGCCTCAGCCTCCCAAAGTGCTGGGATTACAGACATGAGCCACCTCATCCCACCTGGTACCCAATTTTTAGAAAAAAATATTTACATTCAGAAAGCAAAGGATAGATCAAAGAGAGTGCAGAAGCAGTCACATACCCGTTAGATGCAGCAAGAAAGTCACCCTTTAGATTTATAAACTCCTTGTCGGGTTGTTTCCTCTCTTGTCCCCTTCTCCACACTTTTAAACAAGTATGTTATGGTCTAAGTTGAGAGCTTGACAAGGTTTTCACTATGGTTGAGGCATCAATCTCTTTTGTAACTGAATCTATTCACCCAGGGATAATGTGAGCAAACCATAATCAAGCTATTTGTCCTAACTAGGCATTTACCCTATAAACATAATAAGAAACAAGCTTCTGGAAGTCTTTTTTTTAAACCACTTATCTGGCAGTTTCTCTCGCTGTAGTTCTGCCTTCATTAAAAGCTATACAGGGGCTGGGCGTGGTGGCTCACGCCTGTAATCCAAGCACTTTGGAGGCCAAGGCGGGTGGATCAACTGAGGTCAGGAGTTCAAAACCAGTCTGACCAACATGGTGAAACCCTGGTCTTTAAAAAAAGAAAAATATTTCTTTTTATGTTAAAAAAAATTTTTTTAGCCGGGCGCGGTGGCTCAAGCCTGTAATCCCAGCACTTTGGGAGGCCGAGGCTGGTGGATCACGAGGTCAAGAGATCGAGATCATCCTGGTCAACATGGTGAAATCCCGTCTCTACTAAAAATACAAAACATTAGCTGGGCATGGTGGCACGTGCCTGTAATCCCAGCTACTCAGGAGGCTGAGGCAGGAGAATTGCCTGAACCCAGGAGGCGGAGGTTGCGGTGAGCCGAGATCACGCCATTGCACTCCAGCCTGGGTAACAAGAGTGAAACTCCGTCTCAGAAAAAAAAAAAAAAAATCTTAATTAAAAAAAAAAAAAAAACTGTTCAGGGAGTAGGGCACAATTTTTGGAAGCATATCTATCTAAGATGCCAATTTATCTGCATTTCAGTGAAAAGTAAGTCATCAGGGTATTTGGGACACCTCTTCAAGCTTTTCTTGATGATCAGTATCAGCATGGACCACTCCTTTCCAGCTTTCCTCATTCCTAGTTTAGAGTCCACTATTGTGACTTTATACCTTCAAATTAGGGTATAGATCCAATATAAAAAAAAAAATTGTGGGGTCGGGCATAGTGGCTCATGCCAGTAATCCAAGCACTTTGGAGGCCAAGGCTGGCGGATCACCTGAGGTCGGGAGCTCAAGACCAGCCTGACCAACATGGTGAAATCCCGTCTATAAAAAAAAAAAAAAAAAAATTTGTTTCTGTAGTTATTAGAGAGGAGTCCAATGTGATTTAGAGAACAAGTTGAAATCATTCTATCAAGATGTAACAAGGCCGGGCGCGGTGGCTCACGCTTGTAATCCCAGCACTTTGGGACGCCGAGGCGGGTGGATCATGAGGTCAAGAGATCGAGACCATCCTGGTCAACATGGTGAAACCCCGTCTCTACTAAAACTACAAAACATTAGCTGGGCATGGTGGTGCGTGCCTGTAATCCCAGCTACTCAGGAGGCTGAGGCAGGAGAATTGCTTGAACCCAGGAGGTGGAGGTTGTGGCGAGCCGAGATCGCGCCATTGCACTCCAGCCTGGGTAACATGAGTGAAACTCCATCTCCAAAAAAAAAAAAAAAAAAAAGATGTAACAAAGAATTAAGGTGAAGGATCTGGGCTGGGGAAGGACCCACCCTAAAGATGAACTTTCTTTAGTTCACAGTGATAACTGTCAATTTATCCTCAATGTTCAGAATAATGCCTAATACCCAGTAAGCGATCAACAAATTTTTTTTAGCCAATGAGTAAATTATTACCCTAGTTTATGTACCTGCTGAAATTATATTTTTCTAATTTTTAACTATTATGCAAAAAATGTTTCCAGTTAAATATCTTGCATACCTCTTTTTGAACACCTGTTTATCTGTAGAATAAAAAAGTGAAATTAGAATATCTGAAGCAATGTTTTTCATTATAATCAGTATTACTTCGAAGATTACTTAATTTTAATATTTTAACTTGAATTAATACTGTCAAATCTACCCCTACCCCTGTCAGTGACTAACCTGATTTATACTTCTACTAAGAATATTCACTTTTCCACAAAATTGATATTTTCAAATTTCAGTTTTAGACAGTGTGGGAGATAATGGTTCTATTGTTTTGCTTTGCATGCCAGGGTCACTAGTGCAGTTAAGCATCTTTTTTTTTTTTTTTTTTTTTTTGAGACGGAGTTTCGCTCTTGTTACCCAGGCTGGAGTGCAATGGCGCGAACTCAGCTCACCACAACCTCCGCCTCCTGGGTTCAGGCAATTCTCCTGCCTCAGCCTCCCGAGTAGCCGGGACTACAGGCACGCGCCACCATGCCCAGCTAATTTTTTTGTATTTTTAGTAGAGACGGGGTTTCACCGTGTTGACCAGGATGGTCTCGATCTCTTGACCTCGTGATCCACCCGCCTCGGCCTCCCAAAGTGCTGGGATTACAGGCGTGAGCCACCGCGCCCGGCAAGCATCTTTTTTTATGTGGTCAGTTTTATTTCATTCTTACTTCTTCATCTATTGTCTATTATACATTTGCCCATTTCACTATAGGGTTGTCTTTTTCTTTTTTTTTTTTATTCCATTTCCACAGAAGATTCACTGATTGATTTGCAAAGAAGGGTTGTCTTTTTCTTACATGTATTTGTTTTCACTGCCTGTTCCAGATGTCAATTATTTGTGCACTGTATATGTTTCCTCTTTTTGAACTTTACTCGTGGTATTTTTGTCCTATGAAACATTTTAGCCCATACTCTCACATGGAAGAATAATTACCTTGCAAACCTCTCTTGTGTACTCCTATTCAGTAGCATCAAATCCAGTTGATTTGAGTCTTACCCTTCCTTCTGAGGAAATACAGTGTTGTGATTAGAAGCACAGGCCAGGCATGGTGGCTCACTCCTGTAATCGCAGCACTTTGGGAGGCTGAGGCAGGCGGATCACCCGAGATCAGGAGTTCTAAACCAGCCTGGCCAACATGGTGAAACTCCTTCTCTACCAAAAATACAAAAATTACCTGGGCATGGTGGTGTACATCTGTAATCCCAGCTACCTGAGAGGCTAAGGCACAAGAATGGCTTGAACCCAGAAGGTGGGGATTGCAGTGAGCCGAGATCACACCACTGCCCTCCAGCCTGGGCAACAGAGCAAGACTCTATCTCAAAAAATAAATAAATATTTTAGAAAATAATAATAAGCATAGACTTTAGGACCAGGCACGGTGGCTCACGCCTGTAATCCCAACACTTCGGAAGGTCAAGGCAGACCCCTTGAGTCCAGGAATTTGAGACCAGCCTGGGCAACACGGTGAAACCCTGTCACTACAAAAGAAATACCAAAAAAAAAAAAAAAAAATAGCCTAAGTGAGCAAGGTGGTACGTGCCTGTGGTCCCAGCTACTCAGGAGGCTGAGGGGACAGAATTTAGACTTTGGGTCAAAATTGATGTGTTCAAGCAAAGGTTTTGCCACTTACTGTGTAACCTTGGGCCAGCTGCTTAACCTCTCTAGACCTCACTTGCCTTCTCTGTAAACCAGAGGTGATAACAGTACACCCATTTCATAAGGCTGTGGTGAGAACTAAATAATATATTTAAAGAGCTTAAAACCGTCTGGTGCATAGCAAGTGTTATGTAAACGTTAAACCTTTCCTGCCCTTTTCATCTGCTCCTCCTTTTCCTTTTTTCCTGTTACAGCATTCCTTCTTTTTTCCTATTTCCTCACTATGCCTTTGCTTGAATACTAATCCTTAAATAAACTACTGGTCCAACAAACAGCAGGCAATAAATACTTCATGCCATTATTTTAAATGACTTCAGAATAATACAAATATATCCAGCATAATAGTTTACATTTTAAAGGTGTTACACCCATTTTGTTTTGAGATATGTCAACAAAACCCATGTTTCTTTTCTATCTGTAAGTTTAAAATGTCCCCAAATCAATTAAAAATAGAGGAAAGTCAGGCTGTTTTTTCTCTTTGTACTGCCATCTCCTGTTTCTACTGTTTTTACACTTCTTTGCAGCTCAGTTTCTTTATCTGTAAGATATTCTTAGGATGAACTTAGTAAGAAATGTGCAAGATCTAGATGAAGACCCACCAGATAGGATGCTCTCTGTAGACACGCAACTCACTGACTCAACCAATGAGGAAATTATCCCACAAAGCAGATAGTCCTAATGGAGGGCAGAATTCAGGACTGAGCATCTCAGTGATGCCGCCGGGAACCCAGGCTTCTCTGTCCCTTCACCGGACTAACCGAGTTCGAGACCACAAGCGGGTCAGTTCGCCAAGGCTGGCGTGGACGGTAGGAATGAAGGAGGTGAGGGTGGCGCGCCGCAGGCCTAGGCAGGGTATCGGCGGCGGCGGCGGCTGGAGGCCCGGCTGATTTGAGGAGACGGCGGTGTCTCCCGGGCCGCGCACCCGATCCTTCCTTGGGTCCGTGCGCGCACAGCGCGAGGCGCGCTCGAGCGGAAGTGGCGGCGACCCCGCCGGAAGCGCGCAGCAAAGGCAGGGGAAGCAGCACAGAGCCCTCCTCCCGCCTTCTCTGTGCAGGAGCCAGCCTAAGGAGCCCATTGCCGACGCGCCGATAGTTCAGCAGCTCTTGAGTCCGGGAAGCTAGAGTGGGCGGAGGGAGGAGCCAGTGGCAATGACCCAGACCTCAACGACCACCCCTTACCAAGCCGGCGGAGCTGCTTGATGAGTGGCTTCCAGGCGGCGTCTCTTGCTTTCAGCCCGGACGGGGTCTCGGGGACCCAGGCTGTGGGGCCGCCTATTCCCCTGCCTTCAGTTCACCCAGAGATAAGGTGAAAAACCTTAGAGACCCTCGGGAGCCGGTCCACCAAAGGGAGGTCTAGGGTCCCCAGGAATGTTGCCTGGGGAGGGGTGTTTGTGGAGAGGGGTATCTGTGAGGAGTGCCCCAGGCCCACCTCTGCGGGGCACTTGAAATGCTCCACATCCCCAGCGAACAGCGTGTCACACATCACACCATGGTGTATTTGAGATCCCATCTGCCACTTGGGCTGGAGGAAATGAGTGTTCCTGGGTTTCTTGTCATTGCTTCCTGAGGGTTTCATTTTACTGCTGTTGGTTTATGGCCTCAAACATAAATTTGAAGAATTTTGCCCTGTCTCGCAGTATTGGGAAGGGGATTGTTTTGTTCCAGTCCGTTTGGACAATTAGTTGGGAGTATTTACAAAAGGTCAGGCCGGGCATGGTGGCTCACACCTGTAATCTCAACCCTTTGGGAGGCCAAGGCGCAAGGATCGCTCGAGCCCACGGGTTCGAGACCCGCTTGGGCAACATCGGGAAACCTTGTCTCTACAGAAAATTTTAAAACTAGCTGGGCATGGTGATGCATGCCTGTAGCCCCAGCTACATGGGAAGCTGAGGCAAGAGGATTGCTTGAGCCGGAGAGTTCGAGGCTGCAGTGAGCTGAGCTCGCACCACTACATCCAGCCCCAGCGACAGAGCAAGACCCTGTCTAAGGTCAATTCTTCAGTGAAATCACAAAATCACAAATGTAGGTAGGGAAGGGCCAAGGTAGGTAACAGGAGTGAGAGAACACAGACACCAACAAAAGTTCTAACTTTGAGGACGACTCTAGTATTCTTTTCATCCTAAGACTTCTGGCCTATCAGCTAGTTCGGACACAGCCTAGGAGTCTCAAGCCAGTAAAGGAACAAGGAGGCAGTTTACCCTCTTGGGACAAAGCTGTGGCCCCACCCTTGATGAAGAAGGGCTGTAGAAACCCAGGACCTTTGAGCAGGTAGACTCCTGAAGGTTTTAGATTCTGTGGAGCAGGTATGTGCAGTGCCAGTACTCAACCGGCAACTGATGGACAGGAATAAGTAGAGCTGCTCTGAGTGTATTCTCTTGCAAGCCTGGGCCAAAGGTACACAGGAAGGAATTAATCATGTGGTGTGGTAGGCCAGGTGTGGAGCCAGAGTGGAACCACGACCAGCCAGTGTCAAGGCAGAAGAGTTCCTCTGGCTGACATTGACGGAAGCAGAGTCAAAAACCTAGAATGGTTTGCTTCAAAGACTGGATGCTGCCTAATGACCTCAAAGACCAGTGACATCTGGACTTTGAGTAAGCAAGGAAGATTTTGGAATGAGCACACAACTTCAAGAAAGCCAAGACATGATTACCTCTAGTTTCTGCTGCTCCTAGAGGCAGAATCATCTGAGAACTGATTGAAGAGTGTCTGTATATCCCAGAGACTAGTGCACTCTAGGATAAAAGGAGTCATTCAGCCCTTACTCTTGGTTGGATGCAGGGCTCTAGTGTAGTTTGAATAAAATGTCACAGAATAAATTTCTAAGACCTTTAGGTTGAGTGAGTGTTAGAGTTTGTCTAATAGTAACTTTCTCATCAGTATCTATTTAGCTGTTCTGCATAGGCCTTTGAGATATGGAAATAAGTAAGATAAATACTCCCCACAAACTCCCAAACAATTAGAATGTTGAGAGAAGAATGAATTAGGAACTCTACTGTACTGAAGAAGGAATTGGTTGGACAGAAAAGAGCTGACTGCCTGAAATCAGGCGTTAAAGACCAGCCTGGCAAACATGGTAAAACCTCATCTTTACAAAAATACAAAAATTAGCCAGACGTGATGACAGGTACCTGTAATCCCAGCTACTTGGGAAGCTGAGGCAGGAGAATTGCTAGAACCCAGGAGGTGAAGGTTGCAGTTAGCCAAGATCGTACCATTGCACTCTAACCTGGGTGACTGAGCAAGACTCTCTCTCAAAAAAAAAAAAAAAAAAAAAAAAAAGAGGTGACTGGTCACTGTAAGCTGGATTTGGGGAAGGTGGGAATGGAGACTAAGGGCTCTTGCTAAGAGGAATTTGAGTAAACCTTTTTCAGGTTCTCATGTCTTTAGCACTTAAATCTTGGACTTAATAAATAGACTGGCAGTGGTGGCATCAACACTACTAAAAGGCAGGGTTACCCTCTTAGAGTACACTTGGAAAATCGGTCTGAAATGAAAGAAACTTTGTTGGTGAGTGGAAGTGGAAGTTTTGGTTGGGTGCAGTGGCTAATATTTTGGGAGGCAAAGGTGAGACGATTGCTTGAGACCAAGAGTTTGAGACCAGCCTGGGCAACATGGGTCTAAAGTGCAGTGCAGTGGCATTCTAACACCCACCCAACCTAAGGGCTTTAGTATCCATAGAAAAAGCATTGCCAAAATTATGCCATATGTTAAGATCAAGGCTTATCTTTGGGTGTTGAGTGCAACCGTCATTATAAGAAGCAAAATAAACTTAGAAGCAAAGGAGTAGATGAGGATCTGTCTTGGGAGAAAATCCAAAAATCAGTTGTGATCAGGGTATAGTACCTTTTGGCCTGACATATAACAAACTCTGCAAAATGTTAAAACCTTTAATGAAAACAAGTGAGATGCTGGACCTTAGTGTCACTCATAATCATGAAATAGTCAACATTTATTGAGCTTTTACTACATACCATAGGTATTCTTCTAAGCTTTTTACTTTCATTAGCTCAATAGTCCTTGCCTTATCATATAATAGGCACTACTGAATGGATATTTGTGTCATTTACTGAGGGAGCAGCTATCAAGAGCCCAGCCAATAAGCTGAGAAATCTGAGTTGATTTTAAAGTCCCCCTGTGTTTCAGCAAGGGTGCCAAGACCATTCAATGGAGGAGGGACAGTCTTTTCAAAAAATGGTACTTGGAAAGCTGCATATCCATATACAAAAAATGTTGTTAGACTCCTTACCTTATACCATACACAGAACTTAAAGTGGATCAAAGACCTAAATGTAAAACTGTTAGAAGAAAACATAGGGCAAAACCTTCATGATGTTAAATTTGGCAGTGATTTCTCATATATGACTCCAAAAGCACAGGCAACAACAAGAAAAAAAAAGATGAATTGGATTTCATCAAAATTATAAACTTTTGTGCATCAAAGAACATGATAATGAATGAAATGACAACCCACAGAATGAGAAAAAATATTTGCAAATTATCCATCTGACAAGAGAATAATATACAGGATAACAAACAACCCAATTGAAACATAAAGTAGCCAAGCACAGTGGCACACACGTAGACTTCCTCCTATTCAAGAGGCTGAGGCAGGAGGATTGCTGAGTCCAGAATTTCGAGACCAGCCTGGGCAACATAGCAAGATTCTATCTCAAACAATAAATAAAGAATAAGCAAAGGACTTGAATAGATGTTTCTCCAAAGATGATATACAAATGGCCAATAAGAACATGAAAAGATGTTCAACATCACTAGTCAATAGGGAAATGCAGATCAAAACCACAGTGATATACCACTTCATATCCATAGTATGGCTACTATGGAAAAATGGAGCCCAGCACAGTGGCTCATCCCTGTAATCCCAACACTCTGGGAGGCTGTGGCAGGCAAATCACCTAAGTTCAGGAGTTTGAGACCAGCCTGGCCAACATGGCAAAACCCTGTCTCTACTAAAAAATGCAAAAATTAGCTGGGCATGGTGGCAGGTGCCTATAGTCCAAGCTACTCAGGAAGCTAAGGCCCAAGAATTGCTTGAACCTGGGAGACGGAGGTTGCAGTGAGCCGAGATCATGCCACTGCACTCCAGCCTGGGTGGCAGAGCAAGACTCAATCTCAAAAAAAAAAAAAAAAAAAAAAAAGAAAAGAAAAAATGGAAAAGAGAAAGTGTTAGCAAATATATTTAAGAAATTGGAACCCTTGTTCATTACTGTTAGGAATATAAAATAGTGCAGCCACTGTGGAAGACAGTTTGATGTGTCTTCAGAAAGTTAGAGGATTGCCATACGACCCAGCAATTCCATTTTTAAGTATATATTCAAAGTAATTGAAAGCAGAGACTGAAATAAGTACAGATACTTGGATGCCAGCATTTATAATAGCGTCATTCACAGTGGCCACAAGGTGGAACCAACCCAAGAATCCATGAGCGGAATAAAAAAAATGTAGTTTGTACATACAATGGAATATTATTCGGCTTAAAAAGGAATTAAAGGCCGGGCGCGGTGGCTCAAGCCTGTAATCCCAGCACTTTGGGAGGCCGAGGCGGGTGGATCACAAGGTCAAGAGATCGAGACCATCCTGGTCAAATGGTGAAACCCCGTCTCTACTAAAAATACAAAAAAAAAATCAGCTGGGCATGGTGGCACATGCCTGTAATCCCAGATACTCAGGAGGCTGAGGCAGGAGAATTGCCTGAACCCAGGAGGCGGAGGTTGCGGTGAGCCGAGATCGCGCCATTGCACTCCAGCCTGGGTAACAAGAGTGAAACTCCGTCTCCAAAAAAAAAAAAAGGAATTAAAATGTGACACATGCTACAACATAGATGAGCCTTGAAAACATTATGCCAAGTGAAATAGGCCAAACACAAGTGGACAGAAATTCGAAGATTCTACTTTTATGAGGTACTGAGAATAGGCAATTTCATAGAGACAGAAAGTAGAATAAAGACTACCAGGAGCTGAGAGTACCCTCTTAGAGTACACTTGGAAAATCAGTCTGAAATGAAAGAAACTTTGTTGGTGGAGTGGAAGTGGAAGTTTTGGTTGGGTGCAGTGGCTAATATTTTGGGAGGCAAAGGCAAAGGGGAGAATGGGATGTTGTTATTTAATGAGTACAGAGTTTCTGTTTAGGATGATGAAAAAGTGCTAGAAGTAGATAGTGATGATGGTTGTACAACATTGTGAATGCACTTTTTTATTTTTCAAAATGATCTTTTTATGTCTAAATGAATGTACTTAATGCCACTAAAATTACACTTAAGGATTAAAATAACAAATTTTATGTTATATATATTTTACCACACACACACAAATCCTTTTGCAGGTGGATATGTCTAAAAAGTCATCTTTGTTTTTAGTGTTCCAGCCAAAAATGGCAGACCTTACTTTGGAATCTATTTTGCCATTGGACAAAGTAAGAGAAGATTGTTGGACCTCTGATGAGGCTTCTGCCTGGAGTGGGAGTGAGCTGTTTGGAAGAGGATTGGAAGTCTCAAAAGCAGCAATTGGTCAAAGTTAGGCGAAACAGGCTGGTGAGCCGGACGCGGTGGCTCATGCCTATAATCCCAGTACTTTGGGAGGCCAAGGCTGGTGGATCACAAGGTCAGGAGATCGAGAGATTGAGACCATCCTAGACAACATGGTGAAACCCCGTCTCTACTAAAATATAAAAAATTAGCTGGGCATGGTGGTGCATGCCTGTAGTCCCAGCTACTCGGGAGGCTGAGACAGGAGAATCCCTTGAACCCAGGAGGTGGAAGTTGCAATGAGGCGAGATCACACCATTGCACGCCAGCCTGGCAACAAAGGCGAAACCTCAATTAAAAAAAAAAAAGGAAACTGCTCAGGAGTCATGTTGTTGCTCCTGGAAGTTGGTTGAGTCAGCATCTTCCTAGGTATCCTTACCATCTTGCTTTCACACTTTCTTCCTGATTTGGAGTCCAACACTTGTGGTATCATCAAAACTTAAAAGAGTGTTACAGCAACAGAAAATGGACTTAAGAAAAAAAAAAATTTTAAAGAGATGATCACCTTCTAAAAATTAACCCAGGACTAAAATGAAGGAGTCCTGCTGAGATTGGAAATTGGAAGGTTCTAAACCCCATTGTACCCATTGTATTAGTTTCCTATGGCTGCCATAACGACCACAAATTTGGTGGTTCAAAACAGCAGAAATTTATTCTCTCACGGTTCTAAAAGTCCAAAATCAGAGTGTTGGCAGGCTTGGTTTTTTCTGAAGGGTCTGAGAGAAAATCTTTTCCTTTCTTCTCTCCTAGTTGCTAGTGGCTGTAAGAGTCCTTAGCATTCCTTGACTTGCAGATACATCACTCTAATCTCTACCTCTGTCTTCGAATGACTTCCCCCTGCATCTCTATATATCTACTTTTTTGTGTCTTATAAGGACACCTGTCATTGGATATAGGCCCATCTGAAATCCAGGATAATTTCATATTGAGATCCTTAATTACATCTGCAGCCGGGTGTTCTTTTTTTTTTTTGAGACAGAGTCTCCCTCTGTCACCCATGCTGAAGTGCGGTGGCACTATCTCAGCTCACTGCAACCTCTGCATCATGGGTTCAAGCAATTCTCCCGCCTTAGCCTCCCAAGTAGCTGGAACTACAGGTGCACGCCACCATGCCTAGCTAATTTTTGTAATTTTAGTAGACATGGGGTTTCACCATGTTGGTCAGGCTGGCCTCGAACTCCTGATCTCTGGTGATCCAGATCCACCCACTTCAGCCTCCCAAAGTGCTGGGATTATTGGCGTGAGTCACAGTGCCTGGCTTTTTTTTTTTTTTTTTTAGATGGTGTCTTGCTCTGTCACCCAGGCTGGAGGGTAGTGGCATGATCTCAGCTCACTGCAACCTCTGCCTCCCAGGTTCAAGTAATTCCCCTGCCTCAGCCTCCCAAGTACCTGGGACTACAGGTGCATGCCACCACACCCGGCTAATTTTTTGTATTTTTAGTAGATACGGGTTTTCACCTTGTTAGCCAGAATGGTCTTGATCTACTGACATCGTGATCCACCTGCTTCAGCCTCCCGAAGTGCTGGGATTACAGGCATAAGCCACCACACCTGGCCTGTTCTCTTTTTCTTTATACATTCTGTCAATATTTTTTTTTTTTTTTTGAGACGGAGTTTTGCTCTTGTTACCCAGGCCGGAGTGCAATGGCGCGATCTCGGCTCACCGCAACCTCCGCCTCCTGGGTTCAGGCAATTCTCCTGCCTCAGCCTCCTGAGTAGCTGGGATTACAGGCCCGCGCCACCATGCCCAGCTAATGTTTTGTATTTTTAGTAGAGACGGGGTTTCACCATGTTGACCAGGATGGTCTCAATCTCTTGACCTCGTGATCCACCCGCCTCAGCCTCCCAGTGTTGGGATTACAGGCTTGAGCCACCGCGCCCGGCTATTCTGTCAATATTTTAATGGTTAATTAGTAAATGATAGCAGTGTTTTTCCAACTGCAGTTTGTCACCCATTAGAGGGTGGTGAAATTAGCTTAGTCACAATCAATATCCTTTATAAATGAAGCAAAATCTGTTAATTTCTTTTTAAAATATATAGACATGATGTAAAATGTATTTTTTATCATATATGATGCATTCATACCCAATAGCCATTAAGAATACTGAGGGGGGCTGGGCGTGGTTGCTCACGCCTGTAATCCCAGCACTTTGGGAGGCCAAGGCAGGTGGATCACAAGGTCAGGAGACCAAGACCATCCTGGCCAACATGGTGAAACCCTGTCTCTTTTTTATTTTTTTCTATTAAAAAATTTTTTTTAAATAAAAAGAATACTGAGGTTGATCAGTAGGTACTGACAGATGGGAATGTCCTTGGTACATATGGCTGTGGACTGAAAAATCAAGTCTTTATGGTGTTAATACCATTAAAAAAAAAAAAAAAAAAAAAAAAAAGGGTTGACCAGGCCAGTGTCTCACACCTATAATCCCAGCACTTTGGGAGGCTGAGGTGAGCAGATCACCTGAGGTCAGGAGTTTGAGACCAGCCTGACCAACATGGTAAAACCCTGCCTCTACTAAAAATACAAAAAGCTGGGCATGGTGGTGCATGCCTGTAATCCCAGCTACTTGGGAGGCTGAGGCAGGAGAACTGCTTGAACCCAAGAGGTGGAGGTTGCAGTGAGCTGAGATTGCACCACTGCACTCCAGCCGGGGCAACAAGAACGAAACTCCATCCCAAAAAACAAAAAAAGGTTACAAATTGTGCTTTTCTATAAATAGTGTTTATTGTCAACACCAGACAACATTACTCATAGAAAAAAGGCACAATTTGTCTCTAAAGGTCCACCAGAAAAAACTTTTGATCATGCAAACCTAAGTTTATTAGAATTCCTACACCATCTTGACAGAACCTTAGTACAATCTCAGAAGGAAAAAGCCAGGTAGAAGGCCAGACGCTATCACTCATGCCTGTAATCCCAGCACTTTGGGAAACCAAGGTGGGTGGACCGCTTGAGATCAGACCAGCCTGGCCAACATGGTAAAACCTAGTCTCTACTAAAAATATAAAAATTAGCAGGCTTGGTGGCAGATGCCTGTAATCCCAGCTACTCAGGAGGCTAAGGCAGAAGAATCACTTGAACCCAGAAGGCAGCAGTTGCAGTGAGCCAAGATGGCATCATTGCACTCTAGCCTGGGCGACAGAGGAGCCACTTGTCTCAAAAAAAAGTAAAGAAAGAAAGAAATGCTGGGCATGGTGGCTCATGCCTATAATCCCAGCACTTTGGGAGGCTGAGGTGGGTGGATAACCTGAGATCAGGAAATCGAGACCAGCCTGACCAATATGGTAAAACCCTGTCTCTACTAAAAATACAAAAATTAGCCAGGTGTGGTGACACATGCCTGTATCCTCAGCTACTCGGGAGGCTGAGACAG
The DNA here is from genome assembly GCF_009761245.1 of Sapajus apella. Lineage (NCBI taxonomy): Eukaryota > Metazoa > Chordata > Mammalia > Primates > Cebidae > Sapajus > Sapajus apella. The sequence continues at coordinate 75,043,273 of NW_022436946.1, read as the reverse complement.
GAGAATTGCTTGAACCCAGGAGGCAGAGATTGCAGTGAGCCAAGATCACACCACTGCACTCCAGCCTGGGCAAAAGAGCAAGACTCCATCTCAAAAGAAAAAAAAAAAAATTGGTATTCAAGAGGGGAAAAATACAAAAAAAAGAAAAGAAAAAGAAAAAAAAGCTAGGCCGGGCGCGGTGGCTCAAGCCTGTAATCCCAGCACTTTGGGAGGCCGAGGCGGGTGGATCACAAGGTCAAGAGATCGAGACCATCCTGGTCAACATGGTGGAACCCCCTCTCTACTAAAAATGCAAAAAATTAGCTGGGCATGGTGGTGTTTGCCTGTAATCCCAGCTACTCAGGAGGCTGAGGCAGGAGAATTGCCTGAACCCAGGAGGCGGAGGTTGCGGTGAGCCGAAATCACGCCATTGCACTCCAGCCCGGGTAACAAGAGCAAAACTCCATCTCAAAAAAAAAAAGAAAGAAAAAAAAGCCAAGAAGAGATCTTTATACGGCTTTAGGGACTGGGCTGGATAATTTTATTTATTTATTATTTTTTTTTGAGACAGAATCTCTCTCTGTTGCCCAGGCTGGAGTGCAGTGAGGTGATCTCAGCTCACTGCAACCTCCACCTCTCAGATTCAAGTAGTTCTCCTGCCTCAGACTCCCGAGTAGTTGGGATTACAGGTGCATGCCACCATGCCCAGCTAATTTTTGTATTCTTAGTAGACATGGGGTTTTACCATGCTGGCCAGGCTGGTCTTCAACTCCTGACCTCAGCCTCCCAAAGTGCTGGAATTACAGGCTCAAGCCACCATGTCCGACTGATATACCTCAGATTTAAAGGATAGAAAACCCCTAAAAAGTATAAGAGGTCCTCTGGCCCACCTGCATCTAATTTGGAATTGCTTCTCTGATAAGACATAGGAGTATAGACTGAATGCCTCTCTATATCCTTCAACTCAGTAGGGCACAGGGATGCTCAGACCTGAAGAAGCTGTGAATAATATGGTCCTTGATGCATTATGCAAGTTACTCATCTCTATTTGAGGTGCAAAGAGGGTGGGGCTGGGGTTCTAGCTCAGCTTCTGGAACTCTAAGGACCCAGGTTAGAACTCTGCCCTTGTCCGGAAAATGGTCTTCTTGGTAGAACACTGCCGAAAGATCCAAGCAAATAAGTCCAAAACTTTAAAATACGTTTTTTAAAAAGTTAAAAGGCCATTGGTGTCATTAGTGAGAGTAGTTCTGGTGTGGTAGATGCCGAACTGGAAAGGCTTGAAGAATGAAGTGGAGGTATCACATGGGTACAGCTCATCAGAGCTCTGCTGAAAAGGGACTCAGAAAAATCAAGTTGTACCTGGAAATGTTGGATCAAGCAGCGTTTATTAAAATCAAATGACAAACTCAAAATGCTAATGTCTGGGGGAATTAATAATATAGAAGGTTGATGATGCAGGAGAGAGAAACTGAAGGTAGAGCAAAGCCCTTGTAAAAGAGGGAGGACATAGGATCCAGAGGTGAAGGGATTGGCATTTATAGGGTGAGGAACACTTTCTTCATTCCAACAGGAAGGAAAGAAGGAGATCTATGCAGATCAAGAAACTTGTATTTTTGGCCCTAGAAAAATGAATACATTCCAATCTGATGCTTTTTTTTTTCCCCACTCAATCCTGAGTAATGATGAAGCAGTCACTGGCTGGTATGAAGAAACTAGAGAAAATAAGAAATCGTGAACTGTGAGTGAGAGAGCACTTAAAAACCTGCTAAGGGGGTGAGGCTGAGCTGAGTCTTGCTTGTGGTTAAATTTGTCTGTACATATGATGTTTGCAGTGGGCTTAATTTTTTTTTAAAAATTGTCTCTACATTTTTTTTTTTTTTTTTTTTTTGAGACAGGGTCTTGTTCTGTCACCCAGGCTTGAGTGCAGTGGTGCGCCTTTGGCTCATTGAAACCTCCACCTCCCAGGCTCAAGCAATCCTCCTGCCTTGGCCTCCCAAGTAGCTGGGATTATAGGCACATACCACCACACCTGGCTAATTACTGTATTTTTAGTAGAGACAGGGTTTCGCCATGTTGGCCAGGCTGATCTTGAACTCCTGACCTCAAGTGATCTGCCTGCCTCGGTCTCCCAAAGTGTATTGCAGGCTTTTTCTCCTTTTTTTTTTTTTTTAGACAGAGTTTCGCTCTTGTTGCCTAGGCTGGAGTGCAATGGCGCCATCTCAGCTCACCACAACCTCTGCCTTCCGGGTTCAAGCAATTCTCCTGCCTCAGCCTCCTAAGTAGCTGGGATTACAGGCATGTGCCATCACACCTAGCTAATTTTGTATTTTTAATAGAGATGGGGTTTCTCCATGTGGTCAGGCTGCTCTCAAATTCCCGACCTCAAGTGATCCCCTCACCTCAGCCTCCCAAAGTGCTGGGATTATAGGTGTGAGCCACCACACCCAGCGGTATTATATATTTTCAAGTTTTTGCCATGTTCTTGTATTTCTTTAAGTTACTAGCCCTTATATTTTATTTCTGTATTGTTTTTTGACAGGGTCTGTCTTTGTTGTACAGGCTGGAGTTGTACATGGCACTACCATAGCTCACTGCAGCCTCGACCACCTGGGCTCAAGGAATTCTCTTGCCACAGCCTCCCAAGTAGCTAGGGCTATACAAGCAGGTACCACCATGCCTGGCTAATTTTTAAATTTTTTGTAGAGGCAAGGTCTCCCTATGTTGCTCAGGCTGGTCTTGAACTCCTTGCTTCAAGTGATCCTCCCACCTCAGCCCCACAAAGCTTTGGGATTACAGGTATGAGCCACCACACCGGCCCTCCTATTTTTATAGTTCCTGTGAAGACAAGTATGCCTTTGACTTTTAAAATTTCTTAAAATGTTTGTTTATATTGGATACAGGGTCTCATTCTGTTGCTCAGGCTGGAGTGCAGTGTATTACAGGCGTGTGCCACCACACCCAGCTAATTTTTGTATTTTTAGTAGAGACAGGGTTTCACCATGTTGGCCAGGATGGTCTAAATGTCTTGACCTCGTGATCCACCCACCTCAGCCTCCCAAAATGCTGGGATTACAGATGTAAGGCACTGCACCCAGCTGTTAATTTCTAGTTTTTTATGTTGAATATTTTAAAACTTACAGAAGATTGAAAAGAATAGTACTGTGAACCCCCAAACTTTCCATCTTCATTCAACATTTGTATTATCTTTTTGTCTTATTTGCTTTATGTTGACATATATATGCAAAAGTATTTTTTGCTGACTCATTTGCAAGTCCCCAACATCATGATACCTCATAACTAAATAGGAATGCATCTTCTAAGAGTAAGGTGCTTTTTAAAAAAATTCTGATACGATCTTTCAACAGGAATGAAGTCGAAAGTTTATTTTTAAAATAAAGATAAATTCTGTTGAGACCTCTGAAGGCAGTCAAACATCTGAACTTCTGGCAGTGGCCCTGTCTAAATTGGTTTCTGCAGGGACAGTTGGCCCAGGGCTTTGGAATTTTTCTGCCCATTCAGGCTTTTTGTTAAACATGTAGTAAAATCAATTACTGATATTTATCTAGTACTTAACAACTTCTATTTTATCCTGTCTTGATTTATTAAGCTGTACATTCCTTTGTAATAAAATGTTATTTCCTAAATTTATATTGAAGCAAACTGAAACTGAAAGGCACAAATAATTGCTAAAAGCATTCCAGTAGTAAGTGGGGAAGTCAAAGCTTGATTCCAAGACTTCTGTACCAAGTTTAATGGATTTTCTTTATATTTTTTAATTTAACTTTTATTTTTTTGTAGAGATGGTGGTCTTGCTGTGTTGCCCAGGCTGGTCTTGAACTCCTGGGCCCAAGCAGTCTACTCAACCCTAGCCTCCGAAAGCCATACTCAGCCTGCTTTTTCTACTAGGGTAGTAGTTGTCAGATTTTCTTATTTCAGAACTTTTTTATATTCTTAAAAATCACTGAGCATCTCAAAGAGCTTTTGTTTGTATGAGTTATATCTATTGATATTCACTGTTAGAAATTAAAATTGACATTTTTTAATTGCATTTTAGGTTTTGGGGTACATGTGAAGAACATGCAAGATTGTTGCATAGGTACACACATGGCAGTGTGATTTGCTGCCTTCCTCCCCTTCACCTATATCTGGCATTTCTCCCCATGCTATCTCTCCCCAACTCCCCATCCCCCGCTGTCCTTCCCCTATTTCCCCCCAACAGACCCCAGTGTGTGATGCTCCCCTCCCTGTGTCCATGTGTTCTCCATTGTTCAACACCTGCCCATGAGTGAGAACATGCAGTGTTTGATTTTCTGTTCTTGTGTCAGTTTGCTGAGAATGATGGTTTCCAGGTTCATCCATGTCCCTACAAAGGACACGAACTCATCATTTTTGAAAAATTGACTTTTTTTTTTTTTGAGACAGACTCTTGCTCTGTCACCCAGGCTGGAGTGAAGTGGCACGATCTTGGCTCACCACAACCTCCAACTCCGGGTTCAAGTGATTCTCCTGCCTCAGCCTCCTAAGTAGCTGGGATTAAAGGCACATGTCACAACACCCAACTAATTTTTGTATTTTCAGTAGAGATGGGGTTTCAGCCAGGCTGGTCTCGAACTCCTGAAATGAAGTGATTCCTGCCCCCGCCTTGGCCTCCCAAAGTGCTGGGATTATATAGGCACGAGCCACTGCTCCTGGCCTAAAATTGACATTTCAAAATATTCCTTTATTAATTCATTTTAAAATAACAGTAATAAGCCAGGCATAATGGTTCACGCCTATAATCCCAACACTTTGGGAGGCCAAGACAGGAGGATCACTTGAAGCCAAGAATGGAGACAAGCCTGGGCAACCTAATGAAACTGCATCTTTATAAAAAATAAGAAGTTAACTGGGTGTGGTGGCACATGCCTGTTGTCCCAGCTACTTGGGAAGATTGCTTGAATTCAGGAGTTTGAGGCTACAGTGAAATATGATGGAGTTACTACACACCACCCTCGGTGACAAAGTGAGAACCTTTCTTTAAAAAAATTAAGTGACTATAATAGCCACTACATGTTATCATAACTTTTTTTTTTTTTTTTTTTGAGACGGAGTTTCGCTCTTATTACCCAGGCTGGAGTGCAATGGCGCGATCTCGGCTCACTGCAACCTCCGCCTCCCGGGTTCAGGCAATTCTCCTGCCTCAGCCTCCTGAGTAGCTGGGATTACAGGCACGCACCACCATGCCCAGCTAATTTTTTGTAGTTTTAGTGGAGACGGGGTTTCACCACGTTGACCAGGATGGTCTCGATCTCTTGACCTCGTGATCCACCCGCCTCGGCCTCCCAAAGTGCTGGGATTACAGGCGTGAGCCACCGCGCCCGGCCATAACATTTTTATTTAATCAATTTTTAAATTTTTATCTGATATTATTAACATAATATTACATTTTTTCATGAAAAATAACCATTTGCCAAAACAAAAAAGAATGGCATCATTCTATATTTTTGCAAATATGTGTAGCAGGGCTCCTTAGACAATTGCCCGGACTCTCATCCCAGTCTACTTCTATTTATTAGTTGGTTATCATTGCAGCTATCATCCTCATTCTGGTGTATCCATTGCTAAGAGACAGAAATCTGTGAACTCTACCTAATGTTGGTGAGCAGTGTGCCTTATAAGGTTTGGCTCTGTGTCTCCACCCAAATCTCACTTTGAATTGTAATGATCCCTGTGTGTAAAGGGCAAGACCAGGTGAAGGTAATTGGGTTATGGAGGTGGTTTCCCCCATGCTGTTCTGATAATGAGTAACTCTCAGGAGATCTGATCATTTTATAAGCATCTGATATTTCCCCTGCTGGTGCTCATTCACTCTGCTACTACAGTGTGAAGAGGTGCTTTCCACCATTATTGTTAAGTTTCCGGAGGTCTCCCCAGCAATATGGAACTGTGAGTCTTTTCTTTATAAAGTACCCAGTCTCAGGTAGCAGCATGAAAACAAACTAATACAGTGCCTTTGATAATTTTATAACATTTATTATTGGGAAATAAGTGAAGCAAAGAAGGCTTCTATTCCAACCCAGGTTCCTGCACCCTAATCCTGTGAGTACCACCTGGACTGGCTGGAGATGGAAGCTAAGCACTGCTGAGGCCTTGTATTGGCTAGCCAGGATCTGAGGGAGCCAATGAGCCGATGCCTCTGGAGGAGGCAGGGCTTACAAAAGGAACTAACTTGGCACCATGGGCTAATCTAGAGCAGTCTTGTTCTGTCCCCAGTCCACAAGGGATTCTCTCTAATTTCAGATCCCAATCTGTTTGCAAGCAATGGCACCCAGCCTGGTTGCAACACTGTACAGGGTGACATGGCTCTATGGAAAGTGTTTCCATCTGGAAAGGGACTCCCTTTGCATACTTGCCTCACTGGTGCTTATTTAGACACATTCTGAAACCATCAGTGCTTCATTTGGTGGCTGGTCAGCTGGAAAAGATATTTGGTAAGTGTCCTGGAGTCTTTACCACTGTGCTACACTTTTGTCTCCCCTGGCTCGCCCTGAGGCACCCACCCATCTGAAACCTAAGGCAGAATCTAGTGTCCTGCAGGCAGCATCCCAATGACCTCTTTCCCCTCTCCCCCGAATCCCCTCCCAGCCTTGCCCCATTTGATCAAACCTCAACCTTCCTTTCTACACAGGCTCAAGCAGAGTCTTCCTCCTGGTGTTCCAGCAGGAGTTCAAGGTCCTGCTCCATATGAGACAGCCAGATTCTGAGGGCAGTGTTGAGATCCTCATGCCCAGAAGGTGCTGGTGCCAGAAACATGACAAAAGGCTGATTCATATCTTGGCAGGGAGATCCTGAAAGAAACAGGCTCAGGGTAAGGAGCTTAATGTGCCCAGGCCCTGGGTGCTGGAAACCTTGGCCATGTGTGCTAAGGAATCTATCCCATTTCACTTTTACAACTTCCCTCCCACAGGACTGGGAAGCTTGCATTCCTTGGTTTTAGAGTAATCATGTGGGAGGCCACCAGGAAATCCCAGGAAAAAGAGGTCTGAAGATCTCCTAGCTCAGGCCCTTCCCACCAATCTGCCCCTGTGAACCTCTTTTCAGGGATTGGGAAGGATTCCAGCTGGCTTCCACTTTCTGTGACACACTCCTGCCTCGATGCACATACTCCATTTCTTGGCAGTTTGTGCATCCCATAAAAAATTAAACTAAAACCTAAAAACTCCAGCCTGGAAAGTCCTGTACTCAGTGATTATCAGTCTTAGAATGAGCCCAGGAGCACTATAAACATGCAGCTACCCTACACAGCCTCCCTTCCTTCCAGCAGTCAAGCATGCTGGCAAACGACTTCACCTTCCTGTTCTTCAGTCTCCTCACCTGTAAAATGGAGCTACTGACAGGAGCCTATTTAGAGGTTTTTTTCCCAAGGATTAAAGAAATGAATGAATACGGTAAAGCACTTAGAACACATGGAAAGTGCTTAATAAATATGAGCTATCATTATTTTATTGGGTGTTCTGCGTGATTCTGTTGCAAGTGGTCTACTCTAGAGTGACCAGTAGAGTAGCCTCAGCAGTGTTTTCTGTGGGGTCACATTCCCTGTGTCTCCTGTATATTTTCCCATACAGTGTGCCTACTCAATTCCATGTTTTACTTCTAGGAACGGTGATGCTCAGCCTGGAAACCATCAAGTTGCTTAAAACAAAATACTCATTCCAGTGTTTTCCTCTCAGTCACAGTGATAAACAGACTGAATGAAGACTGAAGTCACTGGAAGTAGGTAGGGAGGCCACCAAGGAAGCTGTTAAAAAAAACTATGGGCCAGGCATTGTGGCTCACACCCGTAATCCCAGCATATTAGGACACCAAGATAGGATGATTGCTTGAGCCCAGGAGTTTGTGACCAGCTCTAGCAACACAGCAATACCCCTGTCTTAACAACAACAACAAAAATTGGGAGACACGGTAGCTCACACCTGAAATACTACTAGCACTTTTGGGAGGCCGATGCGGGTGGATCACTGAAGTCAGGAGTTTGAGACCAGCCTGGCCAACATGGTGAAACCCCATCTCTACTAAAAATGCAAAAATTAGCCAGGCATGGCAGTGGGTGCCTGTAATCCCAGCTACTCAGGAGGCTGAGGCTGAGACAGAAGAATCGCTTGAACCCCAGAGGTGGAGGTTGCAGTGAGCAAGATCGCGCCATTGCACTCCAGCCTGGGCAACAAGAGTGAAACTCAACCTCAAAAGAATTTTTTTTTATTAGCCTTAGGCCTGTCATGGTAGCTCACACCTGTAATCCTAGCACTTCGGGAAGCTGAAGGTAGAGTGGGAAAGTATTGACTCTCCTTGTACCTCAGTTATCAAAAAAAGAAAGACTGGGGCGAGGCACAGTGACTCATGACTGTAATCCCAGCACTGTGGGAGGCCGAGGTGGGCAGATCACCTGAGATCAGGAGTTCGAGCCAGCCTGGCCAACATGGTGAAACCCCATCTCTACTAAAAATATAAAAATTAGCCAGGCATGGTGTTGCACGCCTGGGATCCCAGCTACTCGGGAAGCTGAGGCAAGAGAATCGCTTGAACCCAGGAGGTGCAGGTGGCAGTGAGCAGAGATCATGCCACTGCACTCCAGCCTCGGTGGCAGTGCAAAACTCCATCTCAAAAAAAAAAAAAAAAAAAAAAAGTATTTAAAAAAAAAAAAAAACTAGCCAGGCTTGGTGGCATGTGCCTATAGTCCCTGCTACTCAGAGGCTGAGGTGGGACGATCACTTGAGTTTAGGAGGTTGAGGCTGCAGTGAGCAATGTTCACACCATCTCACTCCAGCCTGGGGGACTGAAGGAGACCCTGTCTCAAAAAAACTCTGTAAACTGATCCAGACAGTGCCGTGGGATAAAACTGTCCAGCAGCCGAGGCTTCCAAGGTCCAGTCTGAATCCTGCTTTTGTGCCCCTGTAGCTAAAGGGCAGCAAGTGTTTTCTGTACTCTATATTCACTTTTAGACAAGTCACTTTTAGAGACTATTTAAAGATTCAAAATGAATTTAAAAATAAATGTTAAATATATATAGGGACTAGAATCGATTGCCAAGAAGGCTTTCTTTACTTGCTCCCAAATGAAGAAAAAAGGTGAAGAATTACAAAAGGTTGGTTCAGCTTTTCAATTTTTTTGGATTAAGTGGCTGTAGCTAGGATAATTAATGTCCCAGGGAACTTTTGTAAATAAGGAAGAACATTCCTGTTTATTCTTTCATTAATGCTAATTTTGAAAAAAAAAAAAACAATTTCTATAAATTAAATGTTTATGTGTTGAAACATTGACAAACTGATTCCATTCTCCTTAACTGTTAGTTAAAAAGAACAAATCTGATGAGGCCGGGCGTGGTAGTGGCTCACCCCTGTAATCCCAGCACTTTGGGAGGCTGAGACGGGTGGATCATGAGGTCAGGAGATCGAGACCATCCTGGCCAACATGCTGAAACCCCATCTCTACTAAAAATACAAAACTTAGCTGGCCATGGTGGCACATGCCTGTAGTCACAGCTACTAGGGAGGCTGAGGCAGGAGAGTTGCTTGAACCTGAGAGGCAGAGGTTTCAGTGAGCCAAGATTGTGCCATTGCACTGCAGCCTGGGCAACAGAGCAAGACTCTGTCTCCAAAAAAAACAAAACAAAAAAAAGAAGTCTGTCATGTTTCTTTATCATGATTTTCAGTAGCTTAAATGGAAAAACACATTATCAATTAGTATAAAATTTTAAAATATCACTTGGGCCAAGCATAATGGCTTATATCTGTAATCCCAGCACTTTGTGAGACTGAGGCAGGAAGATTGCTTGAGCCCAGGAGTTCAAAACCAGCCTGGGCAATGTAGTGAGACCTTGTCCCTATTAAAAAAAAAAAAACCTAAAAATTAGCCAGGCATGGTGGCATGTCCCTGTAGTCCCAACTACAGAGGTAGCAGTAGGTAGGACAGAGATGGAAGGATCACTTGGGCCTGGAAGGTTCAGGCTTCTGTGAGCCATGATCACACCAGTCACTGTGCTATAGTCTGTATGATGAAGACCCTGTCTCAAAAAAAGAAAAAAATCACTGAATTAGCATTTGGTATATGCCAGGTTTTGTGTTTTTTATTGTTTGTGAAGTTAAATATCTTTTTATACTTTTGTGAAACATTTGTGTTTCTTTTGTAGAATGCTTTTTTTTTTTTTTTTGAGAGGGAGTCTGGTTCTATCACCCAGGCTAGTGTACAGTGGCACGATCTCGGCTCACTGAAACCTCTGCCTCCCGGTTTTAAGGGATTCTCCTGCCTCAGCCTCCCTAGTAGCTGGGATTACAGGCACAAGCCACCACGCCCAGCTAATTTTGTATTTTTAGTAGATGGGGTTTCACCATATTGACCAGGCTGGTCTCAGACTCCTGACCTCAGGTGGTCTGCCTGCCTTATTCATGCTTATCATGATTCTTTTTTTTTTTTTTTTTTTTTT
>NW_022436946.1:74995561-75032735 GCF_009761245.1 Sapajus apella | reverse complement strand
GACATGGAGTCTCACTCTGTCACCCAGGCTGGAGTGCAGTGGCACGGCCTCACCTCACTGCAACCTCAGCTTCCCCAGTTCAAGCGATTCTCCTGCCTCAGCCTTCTGAGTACCTGGGATTACAGGCTCCCGCTACCATGCCCGGGCTAATTTTGTATTTTTTAGTAGAGACAGGGTTTTGCCATGTTGGCTAGGTTGGTCTCAAACTCCTGACCTCAGGTGATCTGCCTGCCTCCCAAAGTGCTGGGATTACAGGCATGAGTCACCACACCCAGCCCATTTTCTATTTTTAGAAGAATTAAGGCTTTCCCGATTTTGGTCCGTTGCTAGTTCCAAGAGTTGATCAAAGTTGGCCACTAGACGGAGCTCAGTCTTCTCTTAATTCCACCCCCAGCTCATTCTTTAAAAGACAAACTGGAAAGACCTTTTTCTCCTTTTTTATGCTAGTTTCCAAAGCACATTTCCTATAGATAACCATACTTAGAAAGGGAAAGGGCAAAGGAAAAAACTTATCTATCCACATGATTCAGCAAACTGTCCACCATAGCAACACTTACCACCCATCTGTGCAGCCAGTGAGAATTCTACACCCATTCCCAGCCTTATCCTGCTGCCAGACCATACCACAGTGTGTCAGGGAATAGGAGCTACTTTTCCTTGCTTGATCCTCATGAATTCACTCATTTGTGGGGTTTTTATTTAAGTCAGCGATGAAAAATTCATAACTCCAAAAAAGTCTTTATATAGTTTGCATAACTATATAGTTTGCATAACATGATGAAACCCCATCTCTACTGAAAATACAAAAAACTAACGGGGTATGGTGGCATGCACCTGTAGTCCCAGCTACTCAGGAGGCTGAGGCAGGAGAATAGCTTGAACATGGGAGGCGGAGGTTGCAGTGAGCCGAGATCGCAACATTGTACTCACTGTTGCCCCGGCTTGAGTACAGTCCGCCTCAGAAAAATACAAAAATTAGCTGGACATGATGTCACACACCTGTAATCCCAGCTACTAGTTGGCTGAGGCAGGAAAATTAGTTGAACCAGGAGGTAGAGGTTGCTGTGAGCTGAGATCGTGCCACTGCACTCCAGCCTGAGCAACAGAGTGAGACTCTGTCTCAAAAAAATTAAAAATATAAGACCAGGCACAGTGGCTCACGCCTGTAATCCCAGAACTTTGGGAGGTGGAGGCAGGTAGATCACAAGGTCAGGAGATCAAGACCAGTCTGGCCAAGATGGTGAAACTCCATCTCTAGTAAAAATATAAAACTACAAAAGTTAGTCAAGCATAGGTGCCTGTAATCCCAGCTACTCAAGGAGGCTGAGGCAGAGAATTGCTTGAACCCAGGAGATGGAGGTTGCAGTGAGCTGAGATAGTGCCACTGCACTCCAGCCAGGATGACAAAGTGAGACTCCATCTCAAAAATATAAAGAATGGGACTTTTCAATTTTTTGGCTCCCTGATCTAGTATTATTTTGATTTATGATTTCTGCCTTTGATGTTGGGTTTATAGAAGCCTGATTATATTATTTATTTATTTATTTATTTTATTTATTTAATTTTTTTTGAGACAGAGTTTCGCTCTTGTTACCCAGGCTGGAGTGCAATGGCACGATCTCGGCTCACCGCAACCTCCGCCTCCCGGGTTCAGGTAATTCTCCTGCCTCAGCCTCCTGAGTAGCTGGGATTACAGGCACACGCCACCATGCCCAGCTAATTTTTTGCATTTTTAGTAGAGACGGGGTTTCACCATGTTGACCAGGATGGTCTCGATCTCTTGACCTCGTGATCCACCCGCCTCGGCCTCCCACAGTGCTGGGATTACAGTCTTGAGTCACCGCGCCCGGCCTTATAATTTATTATTTAAACATTTTCTTTTTTTCTATCAGTTCTTACATTCACATTTTAAAATTATTTATTTATTTAGAGACAGGGTCCTGCTCTGTCGCCCAGGCTGGAATACAGTGGCACAATCACAGCTCACTGCAGCCTCCTGGGCTCAAGTGATCCTCCCACCTACCTCAACTTTCCTGAGTAGCTGGGACTACACGCATGTTCCACCACACTTGGCTAATTTCTTAATTTTTGTAGAAACCAGGTCTTGCTATGTTGCCCAGGCTGGTCTAGAACTCCTGGCCTCAAGCAATCCACCCACTTTGACCTCTCAAAGTGCTGAAATTACAGGTGTGACCCACAATTTTAGTTTACAACAGGAACCTGGGGGGGTAAATCAAATAATCCTGCCTCAGCCTCCTGAGTAGCTGGGATTATAGGCACGCGCCACCATGCCCAGCTAATTTTTTGTATTGTTAGTAGAGACGGGGTTTCACCATGTTGACCAGGATGGTCTCGATCTCTTGACCTCGTGATCCACCCGCCTCGGCCTCCCAAAGTGCTGGGATTACAGGCGTGAGCCACGCGCCTGGCCCAATACTCTTGTTTCTTTTGTCCTACTTGTCCCCATTAAAGTCCCATGCCTGTGAAAGAAGTTTAGGCTAGGAGTCCTATGTTACACATTTTCTTCTCCTTTTATAGTGGTACAATGAAATATTAGTCATCTCTCCATATCCAAGAGAGATTTGTTTCAGGACCCCCTCTCCCATACCAAAATCCACAGATGTTCAAGTTCCTAATATAAGATGGCATGTTTACATACAACATCCTCTCTTATATTTTTTAATCTCTAGATTACTGACAATACAAATGCTATGTAAATAGTTGTCATATTTTGTTGGGTTTTATTTGTATCTGTATTGTTGTATTATTATTATTTTCTTTCTGAATACTTCTGATGGGAGGTTGGTTGAATTTGTGGATGCAGAACAGCCGATACAAAGGTTTGATTGTAGTTAATTCGGCTCTTTCCTTTTGTTTTACAGTACTGCTCCTTGCAGAGCAGGGCTATCTCATAGGCAGTGACCCCAGAGTCGGCTACTTCAGCATTTTCATGAAGGTAAATCTTATATATCCCCAATGCAACAATATCTAGGCTGTTGAAGGTAAAAAGAAAAGAGAAATCCCATGAAACTAGGTCCAGCTTTTGGCAATTGAAGTTCGGATAACCTGGTCTTTCCCTTTCTGCAGCAGAGATTGCAAAATGGCTACAAGACTTGGTGCAGCAACCCCTCTGGACAAATTCCAACGCCGAAATTCTAGTGCTATACAAATAACTCCCAGAAAAAAAAAAGTCTGCCTCTGATTACTTACCATACAATTTAATATTCCAAATTTCTTTCATGTAAGTAACACTCCAGACAATTGTTTTCTGAAAATATTCTCTGAAATCCTGATAATGTTCCCAGGCCACATTTTCGATTTTGTTTTCTCTGTAGAACACCACTCCTGAGTATGTACCAAAGCAGACACTCAACAAATGTTTCAATAACAGCGTTCAACAAATGTAATCAATAAATGGGTCGATGGGGACAATGGAGGCAGGGCAGAGCAATTAGAGAAGAATCGGGATCTAAACTGATCTTGGCGGCAGGGGACAAGGAAACTAAGCTGATCTGAGTGGTTCCATAGTCACCTCCTGCTCAAAGCCCCGGGACAGCTTACCCTTGCTCTCAGCGAGGTCAGTGAGGCCAGCGTGGCCCGGGGCGGAACTGCCTCGCTCCCATTCCGGCCACGCCCCAGTCCGCTCAACCTTCGGGCCTAGCCGAGAAGCTCCTCTGTTCCCAGGGCCGCGCTTCTCTTCCTCCTCCCTGCCTCACTGCTGCCGGCCACTCAGATCTCACCCGAGGTGACTTCCTTGGGGGTCACCTGACCTCCCTGCCCAGGTCTAGTCTCCAACATTTCAGCCCCCCAGCACAGCACTGACGTCATTTCGCGGATTCCTCCATCCTCGCGTCTCCTAACCAGACCGGAAGCTTCCGGAGGGCAAGCCTGTGTACACAGGTTGGAAGACTTGTCCCAGACCACCCTGCAGGCGGCTTCGGTCCCCGGAGACCTAACAGCGCCTGCCTCGAAGCCCACTTGAGAATGAGTTGGGCATAGGTGACCCTGCGGGGCCCTGTGAGGAACGTCCACACCCACTCGGAGACCGGTTTCCCCTCTCCGGCTGTATCAGCCCACCCAAAGGGTAAAGTCTCAGGGGGCCCGGAAGGGCGTGGTGGTTCACGCCTGTAATCCCAGCACTTTGGGGGACCAAGGTGGGTGAATCACCTGAACTCAGGAGTTGGAGTCCAGCCTGGCCAACATGGCGAAAACCCGTGTCTACTCAAAATACAAAAGTTAGCCGGGCATGGCGGCGCCTGCCAGTAATCCCAGCTACCCGGGAGGCGGAGGCAGGAAAATCGCTGGAACCCGGGTGCTGGAGGTTGCAGTAAGCCCAGATCGCGCCACTGCACGATCAGCCTGGGCGACAAAGCTACAGCCTGGGCGACAAAGCGAGATGACGTCTCAAAAAATAATTAAATAACAAAAACGTTTCGGCCTGGCGCGGTGGCTCCCGCCTGTAATCCCACCCAGCACTTTGGGAAGCCGAGGCGGGTGGATCACCTGAGGTCAGGAGTTCGACACCAGCTGGACCAATATAGTGAAACTCCATCTCTCTTAAAATTTTTTTTCATGGGACCCCCCCAAAGAAATCACGTATTTACATGTAAATACATAAATCCTGGGAGGTGGTGTGATTGGTGGAATCTCGATTTCCTCAAATGAACCGTGAGAATGATATTTTGAGAATTCAGTTACTAAAAGGAAGAGCCCAGCTTTCTAGCCCCGTGGGCTAGAATATCTCGATCAGCGTTGACTATTGTCATTATCGATTGTTATTTAAAGGCTTTCTTGGACTTTGTTTTACCTCCTCTTAAAAACTCTTCAGTCCCATTGTCTGACCCTCCTTAGGGCCAATCCTCTCATCTCCATTACAATGAAAGCATGTGGTTTCCTGTAATCGTCATACTTCACCTTGGTGGAAAGCTGATCACCAGCTGCAAACTCAAAAAAAAAAAAAAAGAAAGAAAACCGCTCCAAGGCAAACAAAGCTTTTCACCTTCAGACTATTACTTCCAGTCTGACCAACATGGTGAAACCCTGTCGCTACTAAAAATACAAAATTAACCTTGCTTAGTGGCCTATAATCAGGAGGCTGAGGCAGAAGAATCACTTGAACCCCCAGGGCGGAGGTTGCAGCGAGCTGAGATTGCACCACTGCACTGCAGCTTGGGTGACAAGAGCAAAACCATGTTATTAAAAAAAAAAAAAAAGTAATGTATTCATCTAACCTTTGTAAAAGCGAAAGATTGGGAATAAACTCAAAAGTCATTTTGTAGAGAATTAAGAGAATCCAGCTGTAAAGAAGGGAAAATAATCTACAGTATAATTGCTTGTATATGCATTTTTTAAACTCTGGAATAGACAGTCAAGAAAATACTGCTTTTAATTTTTAGGAAGTAGGAAATGCATGAATATGAAATGAGATAGGAGGGAGACTTTTATCATTTTAGATTTTTTGATACAGATTTTCCTTTTGCCCAGGGTAGAGTGCACTGGCATGATCATAGCTCACTGTAACCCCAAGTTCCTGGGCTCAAGCTAACCTCCTGCCTCAGCCTCTTGAGTAGTTAGGACTACAAGCATATGCCACTATGTCCAGATTATTTTTTGAGATGGAGTCTCTTGTCACCCAGGCTAGAGTCTAATGGCATGATCTCGGCTCACTGCAACCTCCACCTCCAAGGTTCACTCCACTCCAGCCTGGGCAACAAGTGGGAAACTCAGTCACACACACCTGCTACTCTGACAATGGTCCTGACTTCATGTGTCTGTGTGTGTGTGTGTGTGTATATATATATATATATATATATATGTAATTTTTTTTTAGACGGGGTTTCACCATGTTGGTCAGGTGGGTCTTTAACTCCCGACCTCAGGTGATCCGCCCACCTTGGCCTCCAAAGTGGATTACAGGCATGAGCCACCATGCCCAGCCGACTTCCCATATTTTTGTTGGAGACATTTGCTTTCCAGCTTATGTACAAAATATCAACGATTTTGGTTTGTTTCCAAGTGAGTCCAGGTCAGTTGAGACAATCATTACATCTCCGATAGATTTTTACTTCAGTTTTGCATCTCAGGACCCTGGCTCGTCTACGTTTTGACCCTAACCCCTAAAGTGTGCCTTTGGACCCTCTTTTTGTCTTTGGAGGGTTTCAGTTAAGGATTAAGCTCAGGGCCACACCTCAGCTGTGTTTGAGAGATATTTAAGGTAGTACCTGCAATCCATCAGCCACACTGATCTACTTACTGATTTAAAACTTTATTGTTAATTTTTAAAATGGGGAAGAAAAACTTTTATTGGCAACCATCAAAGATATTCACAAGACTCAGACCCAAGGTAGAGACCCCTAAACAGATGACTTTCCCTCAACTCCTCAGGCTGGAACAGATTTTAAACCAAGCTGAAGAAATCACTCCAGCTCTGGCCACAAACTAATCTCTACATCCTGGTCTTCATCCTGGTTGGAAGCTGGTTCACTTCATCCAAGAGCTTAGTTCGAGGGCATTCATGGCTTCCTCAAGTTTGAGCATCCCTGCACCAGAAATAGCAACAGCTGCGTGAGTATGGGGGAAGACAATAAGAACCCGGACGGTTCTCCGCCTCTTTCAGGGTTCGTTTCTGGGACTTCTGGACCAGGCGTTCTGAGAGTCAGGCCCGGAACCTCGGAACCCCAGACTACTCGGCCCATTTGAACATTCTCCAAGAAACTGAAGGGGCGGGGAGACGGTTGAAATAGCTCAGATAACCCTGCCCAGGGGGTCTAGCACCGGCCACTTCTCCTCATAGTCTCACTCCTAGGTCTTCAAGACCAACGGCTGGCATTCTGGGGCCCCCATTCCCAAAGGGGCCTCGGGAAGGCCCAGACGCCAAGGACGCCCCTGGTGAGGCCCAAGTTGCGGGCAGCGAACAAGAGAGAGGAGAAAGACCACAGAGCTGGAGGACAGGCCAGAAGCGGTCCCCACGAGCCTGTGTTTGCGTACCGGGTCCCCAGGCCTCTCACCTCGCTCCTGGCGCTGGCGGTGCCACTCAGCCATAGACTGGAGCATCCATTTGGCCCGGAGCTTGTATATATAGGAGCCGTAAACCACGACCTCGGTGAAGCCTGGAGACTCCAGAGCCTTCAGCTCGAGCATGGCCTTGCTCACCTGCTCGATGTAAGGGATTCGACATCCGTCCCGGCCTGTTGGGGGAAAAGAATGAGGGCCCCGGGCCGGCTGAGACGCCCGGGCCGGGGCATCCCCGCCAGTACTGGGCACACTTACCGAACATGGCTTCCAGCAGCCGCGTCTGGACCTGAAACACTTCTGGATCTTTCAGGTCTTCGGGAACTTTCACCCACGGCGGGATAGTTCTACGTTCCGAGAGCGTTCCCATCTTATGACCCTCACAAGCAAAAACCACGCTCCAGCGCAAGCCAGGCCTGGCCGCGCCTCTACGCTGGTAAAGCCTCACACCTGGAGGCCCCTCCCCCAGCCCGGCCCCGCCCCCAGCCCGGGCCGGGACCCTGAGTCCGAGCCCCGCCGCCCTGGCTGCGGTCCAGCAGGTTGCAGTCTCTTCTGCTTCCCGCGACCTCCGGATAGCCTCACCCAGGCCCAGCTGCCTGCAAGTTAACTAGGATTTCCACCTGCGTTGACCTGTGTCGTTTGCATCAGAATCCCGTGGGCTTGGGAATGGCTAGGGGAAGGGCGCTGTTGACTCTTCTTCTAGGGAACAACCCGTGGGGCCTGAACCTGTGAAAAAGGGCGTCCAGGCTTCAGGGTGCGAGGACTACGCAGTAGCTGAAGAATCGACTGCCTGCCTCCCATGTTCCAAAGGAGGGTCGGTATCCCCTGGGACCTAAGGAGCGGGACCCACTGCTCTGCTTTGCTGGCGACCTGGCAATGTCCCGGAAACTCTGGAGGAACTCGTGCCATTGAACAATGAAGAAACCGAAATTTGGAAATTTCGTTATCTTACCTGAAGGGATTAGCATTCCTCGAAGCCCCTGACTCCAGAGCGTTTGAACCTACCCTGATTTTAAAGCTGACCTGTGCCCTGCCTGGGCACTCCGGCCAAAACCTGTCCAGGCTTCTGGCTCGATTCTAAATAAATTTTGTTTATAGGCCGGGCGCGGTGGCTCAAGCCTGTAATCCCAGCACTTTGGGAGGCCGAGGCGGGTGGATCACGAGGTCAAGAGATCGAGACCATCCTGGTCAACATGGTGAAACCCCGTCTCTACTAAAAATACAAAAAAAATTAGCTGGGCATGGTGGTGCGTGCCTGTAATCCCAGCTACTCAGGAGGCTGAGGCAGGAGAATTGCCTGAACCCAGGAGGCGGAGGTTGCGGTGAGCCGAGATCGCGCCATTGCACTCCAGCCTGGGTAACATGAGTGAAACTCCGTCTCAAAAAAAAAAAAAATTTTGTTTATTTGTTTTTTAAACACAATGTTTGGAGCGATGCACTGGATTTACTCAGTGAGAGTGTGATTTCACTGTTTTATGCCTTTATGGTGATGAACTGGCATTTCCAGTCCTGGTAACATCTAATACCCCATCAGCTGTTCACTAAGAAGCCTAAGACGGCTTCTTAGGGCAGACCTCTTCTTACACATACACTCCCCCACACACAAAACTATGGGCGGGGGCAACCACCAATGTAGTTAATTTAGAAAACGATCATCAATAGCTAAACTATCAGATTAAGACTGTTGAGGAATTGTTAGTCACAAGGTTTGGAAGCCCTAGCACACAGATTACGAATTAAAAAGGAGAAAAAAATGTTTCTTTACAATAGAGACTTGGAAGAAGCCACTTTAACCCAAATTCGCATAACCAATAATTGGACAAATGGACTTCTGGTTTGACAATATCTTGAAAACAAAAAGAGGACTGTTTTATTAACTGACTAAAGAGACACCAAATACTACGTTCACAGTTCAAATAACTCTGAATCAGAGGTGGGGGGATGCATTTCAGGTCAATGAAGGAAATTTTAATATGCCCTATATTGCAAAATAGTATTAAAAGCTTCTAAAGTTTAGAAACTTCTAGAGTGGGATAAGTGTACTACAATTATGTAAGATAAGGTAATCTCAGGAGAAACACGTATGTATGTTTTCTCTTTTTTTTTTTTTTTTTTTGTGAGACGGAGTTTCGCTCTTGTTGCCCAGGCTGGAGTGCAATGGCGCGATCTCGGCTCACCGCAACCTCCGCCTCCTGGGTTCAGGCAATTCTCCTGCCTCAGCCTCCTGAGTAGCTGGGATTACAGGCACGCACCACCATGCCCAGCTGATTTTTTGTATTTTTAGTAGAGACGGGGTTTCACCATGTTGACCAGGATGGTCTCGATCTCTTGACCTCGTGATCCACCCGCCTCGGCCTCCCAAAGTGCTGGGATTACAGGCTTGAGCCACCGCGCCCGGCCCCCGTTTTGTTTTAATTTGTTTTCAGAGAGACGGGGTTTCACCAGGTTGCCCAGGCTGTTCTCCAGCTCCTGGGCTCCAGCAATCATCCCTCCTTGGCCTCCTGGCAAAGTGCTGGGATTATAGGTGTTAGCCACCACGCCTGCCCTGTACTTTTCCATCTTCATGTTCTTGAGGTTTCTAAAACTCTACAGGTTCCAAAGTAAACACATTAGCTTCTCTCCCCTTTGGCTCCTCTGCTTATTTTGGATTTTGTTTTTTGTTTGTTTGTTTTGAGATAGAATCTCACTCTGTCACCCAGGTTGGAATGCAGCAGCATTATCTGGGCTCATTGCAGCCTCCTCCCAGGTTCAAGCTATTCTCCTGCCTCAGCTTCCCGAGTAGGTGGGACTACAGGCGCCCACCACCACACCTGGCTAATTTTTATATTTTTCTTTTTAGTAGAGATGAGGTTTCACTTTGTTGGCCAGGCTGGTCTCGAACTCCTGATCTCAACTGATCCGCCCGCCTCAGCCTCCTAAAGTACTGGGATTACAGGCTTGAGCCACCGCGCCCACCCCTATTTTGTTTTCTAAAATATATGCCCAATCCAGTTTAAATGATTTTCAACAATTACCTTTCATCTGTTTTCTACCCATTAGCTGCAAGTCTTGTCAGTTCCACCTCTGAAAATATTCACAAACCAGTTTCCTTTCCAGACACGGTTCCTACGACCAAGTTGAGATGCCATTTTGTACATATAAGTATAATCAGACAATATATGTAACTGTACATAAGCAGAAATATGTGAGAGAAGTCAACTAAAATAGCTCTCAGCCTAGTAACTAACAAGACAGTAACTAGTCTCTCTTTTTTTTTTTTTTTTTTTTGAGAGGAGTCTTGCTGTGTCGCCCAGGCTGGAGTGCAATGGCGCGATCTCGGCTCACCGCAACCTCCGCCTCCTGGGTTCAGGCAATTCTCCTGCCTCAGCCTCCTGAGTAGCTGGGATTACAGGCACGTGCCACCGTGCCCAGCTAATTTTTTGTATTTTTAGTAGAGACGGGGTTTCACCATGTTGACCAGGATGGTCTCGATCTCTTGACCTCGTGATCCACCCGCCTCAGCCTCCCAAAGTGCTGGGATTACAGGCTTGAGCCACCGCGCCCGGCAATTTTTTGTATTTTTAGTAGAGATGGGGTTTAATCATGTTGCTGGTCTCAAACTCCTGAGCTCAGGCTATCTGCCCGCCTCAGCCTTCCAAAGTGTTGGGATTACAGGCTTGAGCCATGGCACCCGGCCTGTTTCTTCACTTAGTACACCTCAAACTGCGACAACGTTTATTCATTTACTTTGCATTCAGGCAAGCGCTGCAGGGTCCTGATCACCTCTGGTAGGAGCCGGAGGGTCGGGAGGCTGGTGCAGCCAACAGCGTGAGGGTTACTGGCCGCAGGGTCTGAACTAGGCTAGCTGTCCGGAGCCCCCTCCACCCCTGCGTCCTTCCGAGCTTTTAGGCGGCCCCGAGGGCCACACGGGGCCACGGTGGAGCGCCTGCCGGAGGGACTCTGCCCAGCGGACCTCACTTCCACCCCATCCAGCGCAGCCGCAGCAGCGGGGGTGCAGCCCGAGGTCCCAGCTGGGGAGGGGTTGGGGTATCTCGGCGGGCTGGGTCCTGTCGCGCCCCCTTCCAGCTCCGCAGACAGCGGCTCCTTTGGAAAAGAATGTGAACCGTGCTCTTCCCAACACAACTGCTCTGGGAACCACCGGTTTAACTCCGCTGCTGGTCGGGAGGTGTCAGTCCCTTCAATAGGGGCGGCTGCCGTGCCCACCCCCGGGGCCGCAATCAGGAAAGGGGGCGACAGTCCGGGGCGCCTTTGCGGGAAATTGTTCTCCCGGAAGAAACGCTTCCCCTGTTTTTTTTTTCACCAGCTCTCTTCCTGAACGAGCTCTTGCCCCACAAGAGCTGAAAACCCTGTCCCCAGCCCTCCCCGGGGCTGGTCCTGCACCGCCAAGTGCTGTCGGCCGTGTTTGGTGGCTCCAGCCCAGGAAGGTTCCACGTGCTGCTGTTTCATGAGCTTTTTCTCTCTAGCCACAGTGCTTCTCAGGTAGGTCCACCTAAGGCTGAAGTCCAGCTTCACGGACCCTAGAGGGTGAAGGAGAAGACGACTTCAACTCGGTAATTTCTTGCAAGGAGCGGCTACACACTCTGGCTAATTTTGTATTTTTAGTAGAGGTGGGGTTTCTCCATGTTGGCCAGGCTGGTCTTGAACTCCCAACCTCAGGTGATCTGCCCACCTTGGCCTCCCAAAGTTCTGGGATTACAGGCGTGAGCCACCATGCCCAGCCTAATTTTTTAGTTTTTATAGAAATGGGGCTCTCCTTCTGTTACCCAGGCTGGTCTAGAACTCCTAGCCTCAAGCAATCCTCCAGCCTCAGCCTCCCAAAGTGCTGGGATTACAGGTGTGAGCTACCACACCCAGCCCTGGAGAAACTTTTTATAGCCAAATGTTAAAGGTCACTTCTGCTGTAGGTATGAGTTGCAGCAAGTGTCATAGAGGACATCTGGCCATTACCTGGGCTCTGCTTGCCACCCACCCCTACTTGCATTTCCCAATAAGGAATGATTTTTTAGAAAGGAGGAACACTTAAAAACATATGCATTAAAAAAAATATATGCATTGGTTTTGTCCAAAATTAATGTCAATGTTTATCATATTATAATGTTAGCAACAAGGCTGGTGAGTATGTAGGTTGGTTCAATCTCAATGGGATGCCATTTGGCAGTACCTTATCAATTGGAAACTTAAGGATCCTTTGACTCAGCAATCCTAAATTTGAAATTTCATCCTGGCCGGGCGTGATGGCTCATGCCTGTAATCCCAGCACTTTGGGAGGCCAAGGCGGGTGGATCACCTGAGGTCAGGAGTTCAAGACCAGCCTGACCAATATGGTGAAATCTCATCTCTAAAAAAAAAAGAAAAAGAAATTTCATTCTGTAGCTATACTCCCATTTGTAAGAAATGACATGTAGAAGGATACTGATTTCAATAGCATTACTGGCACAGGTAAAAGATAGCATGCAAGGTAAATATTCATGAAGATTGGGAAAAATACATATTAAAGAAATAAGACTGGGCTCTGTGGTTCATGCCTATAATCCCAACACTTTGGGAGGCTAAGGTGGGAGAATTGCTTGAGAATGGAGACCAGCCTGGACAATATAGTGAGACTCCCATCTCTAAATTTTTAAAGGATATTTAAATTATTCTTTGAAATAAATCAGTAAGTAAAAAAGAGAGGGAACCAATCATTTATGGTTTTTTTTTTCTTTTTTGTTTTGTTTTTAGATGTAGTCTCACTCTGCCACCCAGGCTGGAGTAATGGTGTGATCTCAGATCACTGCAACCCCTGCCTCCCAGGTTCAAGCAATTCTCCTGCCTCTGCCTCCAGAGTAGCTGGCACTACAGGTGCGTGCCACCAGACCCGGCTCTGTGTGTGTGTGTGTGTGTGTGTGTGTGTGTGTGTGTATTTTTAGTAGAGACAGGGTTTCACTATGTTGTCCAGGCTGGTCTCAAATTCCTGACCTCGTGATCTGCCCATTTCAGCTTCCCAAAGTGCTGGCATTACAGGCAAGAGCCACTGTGACTGGCCCATGGGGTTTTTTAACTGAAAAAAACAAAAAACAAAAAACTATAGAGCCAAACGTCCAATTAACTATGTAGATAGAATGACAAAATGTTCAGACATTCCAGACCTCAAAATATGCATTCTCCTTCAGAGTAGAGACTTTGTTTCATCAGAATGAACGGAAGTCTTTCTCTGATAAGAAATAAAATAATGAGCTGGGTACAGTGGCTCACGGCTCTAATCCTAGCACTTTGGGAAGCCGAGGCAGGTGTATCACCTGAGGTCTGGAGTCCAAGACCAGCCTGGCCGGCCGGGTGTGGTGGCTCACACCTGTAATCCAAGCACTTTGGAGGCCAAGGCGGGTGGATCACCTGAGGTCAAGAGTTCAAGATCAGCCTGACCAACGTGGTGAAACCCCAATTTAAAAAAATTAAAATTAAAAAAGAAAAAAGAAACGAAAAAAAAAAAGACCAGCCTGGCCAACATGGCAAAATCCTGTCTCTACTAAAAATACAAAAATTAGCCAGGCGTAGTGGCAGGCGCATGTAATCCCAGCTACTTGGGAGGCTGAGGCAAGAGAATTGCTTCAACCCATGGAGCAGATGTTGCAGTGAGCCAAGATCATGCTCTCTCTCTCCCCACTGGCCGGGAAGGAGCATATACCAAGAGTGACGATTATGGCATGCTCTGAGAAGAGCACCGCCACCAGCTGCTCACATGTCTTCTCCCCCAGCATCCTCGGTTGCATCTTCTGTACACTATAGCTGTTGTTAGATTGCCTTCGGACACGCTAGAACTCTGTCCTGCTGGTGCTGAGCTCCCTGATGTCTTTTACTGGCTGTCTACAGAGCCTAGAATCCCGTTCTTCCTGCTCTATGATTTCTGCTTCGTTTGCATCACCATCTATGCCATCTATGTGGGCCTGATGTGGCTCAGTTTCCAGAAGGTCCAAGAATCCCAGGGTAAGGCTAAAGGGCATTGAGCCCTCACCGCCAAGCCAGGCTGACCTCTGCTTTGCTTTGGCATGTAAGCCTTGCCCAAGGGGGCTTGTCTGAGTCCCTAGAAGGCCCTACAACTAGGGTCTTGTAGAGTCTCTCCTTCCCACCACCATATTCACACACAACAATGGACCAAATGTGCCACACATTCGCTCTTTTTTTTCCCAGTTCCTCTGGCTCTGTCTCCAAGGGCTGGTCTCTGAAACTCTTGTCACTGCCCAGAGAGGGAAGGTCCTGAGCAATATTTTTTTTTTCTTTTTTTGAGAGAAGTCTCAGTCTGTCACCCAGCTGGAGTGCAGGGGCACCATCTCGGCTCACTGCAATCTCCACCTCCCGGGTTCAAGCAATTCTGCCTAAGCCTCCTGAGTAGCTGGGATTACAGGTGCCCGCCACTACACCTGGCTAATTTTTTGTATTTTTAGTAAAGATGGGGTTTCACCATGTTGGCCAGGCTGGCCTCAAACTCCAGACCTCAGGTGATCCACCCACCTCAGCCTCCCAAATTGCTGGGATTACTAGCGTGAGCCAACATGCCCAGCAATAAAATTTTTTGAATAACAAAACAACAACAGCAACAATCCTTGCCCAAATTGAGTAGGGAAAACTTCTGGATTTTTTTATTCTTTTATTTATTAAGCTATGCATTGATGGGTTCTTAGGCTGAATGCAGACCAGCGTAGACACAGAGAAGTAAACTGCCACTTAGAATACAAATTCCCTGTCACTCACAGAAAGACAAATACTCCATGATTCCACTTATATGAACTATCTAAAATAGTCAAAGCAGCGAAGAGTGGAATGGTGGATGCCAGATGCTGTGGGGAAGGGGAAAATGAGATGTTAGTAAATCAATGGGCATAAAGTTACGCAAGATGAACAAGCTCTGGAGATTTGCTGTAAAACATTGTGCCTATAGTCAACAATGCTCTTGTACAGTTAAAAATGGGTTAAGGCCAGGCGCAGTGGCTCATGCCTGTAATTCCAGTACTTTAGGAAGCCGAGGCAGGTGGATCATCTGAGGTCAGGAGTTAAAGACCTTCCTGGAGGCCGGGCGCGGTGGCTCACGCCTGTAATCCCAGCACTTTGGGAGGCTGAGGCGGGTGGATCACGAGGTCAAGAGATCGAGACCATCCTGGTCAACATGGTGAAACCCCGTCTCTACTAAAACTACAAAAAATTAGCTGGGCATGGTGGCGCGTGCCTGTAATCCCAGCTACTCAGGAGGCTGAGGCAGGAGAATTGCCTGAACCCAGGAGGCGGAGGTTGCGGTGAGCCGAGATCGCGCCATTGCACTCCAGCCTGGGTAACAAGAGCGAAACTCCGTCTCAAAAAAAAAAAAAAAAAAAAAAAAAAAAAAAAAAGACCTTCCTGGCCAACATGGTGAAATCCCGTCTCTATTAAAAATACAAAGAATTAGCCAGGTGTGGTGGTAGGTGCCTGTAATCTCAGCTACTCTGGAGGCCGAGGTAGGAGAAGTGCTTGAACCTGTGAGGCAGAGATTGCAATGAGCCAAAATCATGCCCTGCACTCTAGCCTGAGTGACAGAGCCAGACTCCATCTCAAAAAATAAAAAATAAAAAATGTGGGCCGGGTGTGGTGGCTCACACCTGTAATCCAAGCACTCTGGAGGCCAAGGCAGGAGGATCACCTGAGGTTGGGGGTTCAAGAACAGCCTGACCAACATGGTGAAATCCCGTCTTAATAAAAAAAAAAAAATGTGTTAAGAGGTTAGCTCTCATGTTAAGTGCTGTTACCAAAATGAAATAAAAATTTTATTTTTTTACCTCTTCTGGTAATTCACAGAAGTGAAATTTAAAAAATAAAAATAAAACCATAAATGATAAAAAAGACTTCAGGAATAGGCCAGGTACAGTGACTCACGTCTGTAATCCCAGCACTTTGGGAAGCTGAGGCAGGCGGATCACTTGAGGTTAGAAGTTCGAGCCAGCCTGACTGACCGTCTCTGCTTAAAATACAAAATTAGCCATGCGTGGTGGCGCATGCCTGTACTCAGGAGACTGAGGCAGGAGAACCTCTTGAACCCAGGAGGCAGAGGTTGCAGTGACCCGAGATCGCACCATTGCACTCCAGCCTGGGCAGCAAGTGAAACCCTGTCTCAACAAAAAAAAAGAAAAGAAAAAGACTTCATGAGTAATACTGTCAAGAAAATGAAATGATAAACATATGCTTGAAAGTACTGGGGAGAAATTTACCAAGCTGAGGATAATTTGGAAGTAAAAGACAAGTATGCCAAAAAAAAAATTTTTTTTTTTTTTTGAGATGGAGTTTCGCTCGTTACCCAGGCTGGAGTGCAATGGCGCGATCTTGGCAGGGTTTCACCATATTGGCCAGGCTGATCTCAAACTCCTGACCCTGTGATCCGCCTGCCTCAGCCTCCCAGAGTGCTGGGATTACAGGCATGAGCTACTGCACCTAGCCTCACAAAGGCTTTTATTAAAAAGTCAAAAAATGGGCCAGGTGTGGTGGCTCACACAGGTAATCTTACCAATTTGGGAGGCTAGGATTGGTACATCACCTGAGGTCAGGTGTTCAAGACCATCCTGGCCAACACAGTGAAACCCCATCTCTACTAAAAATATAAAACTTAGGCTGGGCACGGTGGTTCACACCTTTAATCCTAGCACTTTGGGAGGCCGAGGTGGGTGGATCACCTGAGGTCAAGAGTTCAAGACCAGCCTGGCCATCATAGTAAAATCCCATCTTTTAAAAAAATAATAAAAATTAAAATTAAAAAAAAAAAACACGTAGCCTGGCATGGTGGCACAGGCCTGCAATCCCAGCAACTAGGGAGGCTGAGGTAGAAGAATTGCTTGAACCCGGGAGGCAGAGGTTGTAGTAAGTCAAGATCATGCCACTGCACTCCAGCCTGGATGACACAGCCAGATTGGGGGGTGTGGGGGGAAGAGAAAAAAATGTCAAATGACAGCCGTGGCTCATTCCTGTCATCCTAGCACTTTGGAAGACTAGGATATATATATCTACTACTATCCTTCACCCTCTTCTAACCCAGGTAAAGCTGGGGCTTAACAACGTGCATCAGACCTAGATCCTCTTAAAACAGAAATATGATTTTGTTAGATCAACGTTCAATGTTTGCACTTTGTGAACTATTCATAGCTATATATACTTTACTATGATTTTTCTTGAAAAAGTTTTGTTTTTCTAGATATTAATGGATTTATTTATTCATTTATTGTGAAACAGAGTCTCACTCCATCACCCAGACTAGAGTACAGTGACCCATCAAAGCCTCCAACTTCTGGACTCAAGTGATCCTCCCACCTCGGCGTCCTAAGTAGCTGGGATCATGGGCATGTGCCACCATACCTGACTAATTTTTTTGTAGAGACAAGGTCTTACTTTGTTGGCCAGGCTGGACTTTTTTTTTTTTTTTTTTTTTTTTTTTTTTTTATAAAAATTCCAATTAGAAGGGGGGGGGAAAAAAAAAAAAAAAAAAAAAAAAAAAAAAACAGAGACAGAGTCTCCGTCTGCTCCCCCCAGGCTGAAGTGCAGTGGCTGGAGGCTCATTGCAAACTCTGCCTCCCAAGTTCAGGTAATTCTTCTGCCTCAGCCTCCTAAGTAACTGAAAATACAGGCATGAGCCACATGTCTGGCTAATTTTGTATTTTCAGTAGAGACAGGGTTTCACCATGTTGGCCAGGCTGGTCTTGAACTCCTGACCTCATGTGATCATCCCTTGCTGGCAGTTGTAAGCCACCTTGACTGGCCCCTAGACTGATCTTAAACTCCTGACTTCAAGCAATCCTCCTACCTTAGCTTCCCAAATTGCTAGGATTACAGGCATGGCTCACTATGTCTGGCCTAATAAATTTTTTTGTTCAAAAAAAAGATTTAAATAAAATAAAATTGCCGGGCGCGGTGGCTCAAGCCTGTAATCCCAGCACTGTGGGAGGCCGAGGCGGGTGGATCACGAGGTCAAGAGATCGAGACCATCCTGGTCAACATGGTGAAACCCCGTCTCTACTAAAAATACAAAAAATTAGCTGGGCATGGTGGCGCGTGCCTGTAATCCCAGCTACTCAGGAGGCTGAGGCAGGAGAATTGCCTGAACCCGGGAGGCGGAGGTTGCGGTGAGCCGAGATCGCGCCATTGCACTCCAGCCTGGGTAACAAGAGCGAAACTCCGTCTCAAAATAAATAAATAAATAAATAAATAAATAAAAATAAAAATAAAAAAAAAAAGAAAAAAACATTTAAAAAAATTTTTTGAGGGCCGGGCGTGATGGTCAAGCTCCTCTAGAACTCCTGATGTGAGCCACCTCACCCAGCTTTGCTCAGTCTTTAATGTGGTAGTTTTTTCTTATTGTTTTGCAAAATACTTTAATTGTCTCAATTAGCAAGTAAGAACTTCCCAATGACTAAGTCATTCCTATATATCAAATATATTCAGTCGTCTGGGCGCAGTCTGAATATATATATTCAGCCTATTAATGTGGCAAACCAGGTGGGGCGCAGTGGCTCAAGCCTGTAATCCCAGCACTTTGGGAGGCCGAGGTGGGTGGATCACGAGGTCAAGAGATCGAGACCATCCTGGTCAACATGGTGAAATCCCGTCTCTACTAAAAATACAAAAAATTAGCTGGGCATGGTGGCGCGTGCCTGTAATCCCAGCTACTCAGGAGGCTGAGACAGGAGAATTGTCTGAACCCAGGAAGCGGAGGTTGCGGTGAGCCGAGATCGCGCCATTGCACTCCAGCCTGGGTAACATGAGTGAAACTCTGTCTCAAAAAAAAAAAAAAAAAAAAAAAAATGTGGCAAACCTGAAGTTCCCTTTAGCGTTTCAATACTGAATAAAAATGAACTACAAATTATAATTTATCATATAGCAACACATTTAAAACAGGTTGTTTTTTGTTTTTTGTTTGTTTTTTCTTTTTTGTTTTTTGAGACAGGGTCTTACTCTGTCACCCCAAGGGGGAGTGCAGTTTACTGTAGCTGTAGCCTCAGCCTTTCTGGGCTCAGGTGATTGTCCCACCTCGGCCTTCCCAGTAGCTGGAACTACAGATGCGAGCCACCTCGCCCAGCTAATTTTTGCATTTTTTATAGCGATCCAGTTTCATCATTTTGCCCAGACCAGAAAGATTGCTTGAGACCAGCTTGGACAACATACCTTGTCAGAAGGGGAAAAGAAAGGAAAGGAAAGGGGAAAGAAAAAGAAAAGGAAGGAAGAAAGAGACAAATGTATTATTAGAGAACAGAGGCATCACTGGGCCGGGTGGGGGGGTTCCCTACTAGGGAAGCTGAGGTGGGAGGATCTCTTCAGCCCAGGAGATGGAGGCTGCTCTGAGCTATAATCACATAACTGCACTCTAGCCTGGGTGACCACAGAGTGACTCTGTCTCAAATTTTAAAATGGTGGCTTAGCTGGGCGGGGTAGCTCACGCCTGTAATCTCAGCACTTTGGGAGGCTGAGGTGGGCGGATCACCTGCGGTTGGGAGTTTGAGACCAGCATGACCAACATGGAGAAACCCTCTCTCTATTAAAAAAAATACAAAATTAGCCGGGCGGGGTGGCTCACACCTGTAATCCCAGCACTTTGGGAGGCCGAGGTGGGTGGATCACGAGGTCAAGAGATCGAGACCATCCTGGTCAACATGGTGAAACCTCGTCTCTACTAAAAATACAAAAAATCAGCTGGGCATGGTGGCGCGTGCCTGTAATCCCAGCTACTCAGGAGGCTGAGGCAGGAGAATTGCCTGAACCCAGGAGGCGGAGGTTGCGGTGAGCCGAGATAACGCCATTGCACTCCAGCCTGGGTAAAAAGAGCCAAAATCCAATCTAAAAAAAAAAAAAAAAAAAAAAAAAAATTATCCGGACATGTGGTGCATGTCTGTAATCCCAGCTACTGGGGGCGGGGGTGTTAAGGCAGGAGAATCGCTTGAACCCAGGAGGCAGCGGTTGCAGTGAGCCAAGATCGTGCCATTGCACTCTAGCCTGGGCGACAAGAGTGAAACTCCGTCTCAAAAACAAACAAAACAAAACAAACAAAAAATGGTGGCTCACGCCTGTAATCCCAGCACTTTGGGGGGCTGAAGCAGGTGAATCACAAGGTCAAGAGTTCAAGACCAGCCTGGCCAACATGGTGAAACCCTGTCCCTACTAAAAATACAAAAATTAGCCGGGCGAGGAGGCTCTTGCCTGTAATCTTAGGTACTAGGGAGGCTGCGGCAAGAGAATCGCTTGAACCCGGGCGGCAGAGGTTGCAGTGAGCCAAGACAGTGCCACTGCACTCCAGCCTGGGCAAGAGTGACACTCCGTCTCAAAAAATAAATAAAAATAAAATAAAAATAAAAAATAATAGAAATGTCAAAAAATTTCAAGGAATCTCCTCTACTGTTCAAACCACGGGAACTATCCGTGGTTGGGTGGGTTCAAGGCTGCATTAGTTAAAAGGGCGCCACAGTCCCACTACTGGGGATGATAAGGAGGGAGGATTTTTTTTTTTTTTTTAACTCCCCAGAGTTTAAAACCAACTGGGCAACAAAGCCAGATCCCATAGCTTTTTTTTCTATCCATTTATTTATTTATTTTTACTATGCAAATCTCACTACACAGACCCTATAACTTAAAGGCCCTTATTCTGCCCTGTACTCAGCTATCTCAGGCAGGAAACAGAATAATCTGAAAACCTGGTGCCAGAGGAAGTAAACATAGTGGCCAGGGATCAGAAGCTGTGGGGGACCTAAGAAGTATTCATTCTACAAGTATCAGTTCCTTCCTCTTGAGAAAAATACTGGGCTTAACCACGCCTTCCTGAGTCCATCATTAAGACTCCCGCAGCTTTCCACTGGAGTCCTGGAGCCCAGAGCCCGGTTTCTCCTACCGGGTGCGCTGGAGACGGGCTGCTCCTGACAGAAGGAACCCCCTGCGAGCAGCCCAGAAACCAGCGCACTTGTGCGGCCTCGGAAGAAGCCGGGGCTCTAGGAGACGGAGGCGACGCCTGGAATCCAATGAGAAGGGAGCGGATGGAGAGGAGGGGCTAGCCAAAATCCCTTAAAATAAGACCCAGCTGTAAACGCAACTCTAGTCGCCTACCTCCAGCTCTTCCTTTGGGTTTGCGGTTGTGCTCTGGTCTCCTGCAGGGCCGGCAGCAGCATGGACACTCCCAGACGGTTTCCGACGCTCGTGCAACTGATGCAGCCAAAAGCAATGTCATTCGAGGTGCTCGGTCAGCTCCCCAAGCAGTTCGGGTTCCACCCTGATTTTCTGAAGAATCCGAAGGTAGTTCGCCTTGAGGTTTGGCTGGTGGAAAAGATCTTCGGTGAGCGGACTAGGGACGGGTAACCCCCATGCGGCTTCTTTCTGCCCCCATACCTACACCCGACATGGTCTGGCCGTGTTCCAGGGCAAACCTCCCCAGTAGCCAATGTCCTCTGGCTGTCTCCTCCTTCCAACTTCCTCTCCCAAGACCCCTGGGAGCTACCCGTCGCTCACAGCCTCTCTGCTCCCCGCGCAGGCAGGGGCGGAGAGCGCATCCCGCAAGTCCAGGGTCTGTCCCAAATCCTGATTCACGTGAATCACTTGGACCCCAGAGGCGAGGCTGAGATCTTGATATTTGGGAGGCCTTCTTACCAGGAGGACACAATCAAGATGATCATGAACTTGGCTGACTATCACCGCCAGCTCCAGGCGAAAGGTACGAGGTTGGGAAAAGGGCTACCTGGAGCAAATCCTGGCTCCGTAGGAGTGATCCTGGGGTTTTCTGGCTGCTGGGGCGGCAGTTTCGCCCTCCCAGTCGGCCCACAGTTGGTGAGTGAGGGAGGGGGCGGTTCTGGTCGCCACCGATCGAGAAGGCCAAATTAAACCTACGTTCTGGAATTCCCGGCTCCTACTCCCGCAGGCCGCATGGGTGACTGTCCTTTTTTAGAGAGGATATAGGGATACAGCTGTGGCCTCTGCACACTCTTCTTCCAGGCTCAGGAAAGGCCCTCGCCCAGGATGTAGCCACTCAGAAGGCCGAAACCCAGCGGTCTTCAATAGAAGTCCGGGAAGCCGGGACCCAGCGTTCGGTAGAGGTTCGGGAGGCCGGGACCCAGCGTTCGGTGGAGGTCCGGGAGGCCGGGACACAGGGTTCTCCCGTGGAGGTGCGAGAGGCCGGGACCCAGCGATCTCCCGAAGCTGCCAGCAAGGCACGGACCCAGCGGTTTTACGTGGATGCCCGGGACCCAGTTACTGGATTATGAAGGCATTTCAGGCCCTGGAACCAGAGCCAGTCAGGGGTTAAGTGGAAGCCCGATACACTTAATCCCCAGAAGGTGGGGTTGGGGGTGGGGAAATGATGATGTGAATTGCTTTTGTTTTACTGCTTCTGTTGAATGGTTGCAAACACAAACTTGAGTTCTAATAAAGAATTGCATTTCCCTAACGTCTTTTTTTTGGAAGGTAGAGGGGAGGGAATGCCCATTCCTATGTCAGCCCAATTCTGCCCTGCGCCGCTCTCTACCTCGAGGCAGGTGGGACCTCGGGTTCTTAGCCGCCCAAGGTCGCAATCTAACCCGGCTGCGCTTGGATGTGCCCCTTGTGCTCCTTAACCGCACTCACCTGGCTTACCCAGGTGAGAAGCCTCTCGGGCACACTAGGAAATCTCTCCAATCCCGCTCTGGTTCTACTCAAGGTGACTTGGGATGAGAAAATCGGGTCGCTTGGGGCTCAGCTGGATTTGGAAAGCCCTGGGTGTATTGCAACTCTGCCACATACCACTTTCCCAGCTGGGGAAAATGACATCGGGGAAGGAGGAAACAGAGAGAACCGAGCTGCGCTCTCGGGCTGCACTGTTCCGTTGCAGTTTTCAGGTCTTGCTTGGGTCACCGACTTTGCACCAAGGTCGTGGACACCAAGATGCAGGCATCGGCTACTCTTTCCTCAGTTACTATGGCAGCGAAGAGTCCCAGCAGAGAACACTTTGGCTTCCCTCGGGTCACAGCTCGGGTTGGGGCGCTGAGATGGTTTTGCGAATTAATCTAGGAGGATGCAAGCCAACAGCTGGGTGCTAGGATTAAACAACAGCACGCAGTAATTCTATAATTATGAATTTTTTCATGTGAGTGTATGTGTTTTTTTTTTTTTTTTTTTTTTTTTTTAGTCTTGTTTCCCGGGCTGGAGTGCAATGGCTGGATCTCGGCTCACCGCAACCTCCGCCTCCCAGGTTCAGGCAATTCTCCTGCCCCAGCCTCCTGAGTCCCTGGGATTACAGGCACACGCCACCATGCCCAGCTAGTTTTTTGTATTTTTAGTAGAGACGGGGTTTCACCATGTTGACCAGGATGGTCTCGATCTCTTGACCTCGTGATCCGCCCGCCTTGGCCTCCCAAAGTGCTGGGATTACAGGCTTGAGCCACCGCGCCCGGCCTTGAGTGTATGTGATATTGTGCCAGAATTGCTAGCCTTTGCTTACAGTAATAACTAAAATAAGCAGCCCAGGATAAGTAAGATCTGTGTGTAAACAAATGCTTATCTTGACTTCTGTAAACCACTGAAGTAACAAACAGAATGACAAAAGTCCCCTGGCCCTTGGAATGTCCAGAGACCACCGCCCTCGTCTCCGCCCAGGAGGTGAATCACACAATCCCCTAGCCCTTGGAATGTCCGAAACCTTTTCATCCCCATCCCCGCACCTCACCCCCACTCCCAAGGTGGTTTTTCGGGTATAAAAAGTCTTGGCACCCTCCTTTTGAGGCCACAGGTTGGAGAGACGTGAGTCCTCTGTGGTCGCCGGCATAATAAATGACCCTGCAATCTGGCATACTTTTGTCATGGTGCTAACTTTCTACGCTCGGTCCAATACAACATGTACACGTTTTTTTTTAACCAACCAAGAATCACTGATAATTTTTACTTTATTTTGAAGACGAGTCTCAATCTGTTGCCTAGGCTGGAGTGCAGTAGCCCGATCTTGGCTCAATGCAACCTCTGTCTCCCGGGTTCAAATGATTCTCCTGTCTCAGCCTCCCGAGTAGCTGGGACTAACAGGCCCATGCCACCATGCCTACTAATTTTCGTGTTTTTAGTAGAGACCCGGTTTCACCACGTTGGCCAGGCTGGTCTCAAGCTCATGACCTTGGGTGATCTGCCTGCCTCAGCCTCCCAAAGTGCTGGGATTACAGGCCTGAGCCACCTTGCCCGGCCAAGCCAATCGCTGATAATTTTTAAAAGTTCAAAGCTGGGCCGGGCGCGGTGGCTCACGCCTGTAATCCCAGCACTTTGGGAGGCCGAGGCGGGTGGATCACGAGGTCAAGAGATCGAGACCATCCTGGTCAACATGGTGAAACCCCGTCTCTACTTAAAATACAAAAATTAGCTGGGCATGGTGGCGCACGCCTGTAGTCCCAGCTACTTGGGAGGCTGAGGCAGGAGAATTGCCTGAACCCAGGAGGCGGAGGTTGCGGTGAGCCGAGATCGCGCCATTGCACTCCAGCCTGGGTAACAAGAGCGAAACTCTGTCTCAAAAAAAAAAAAAAAATAAAAAAAAAAAAAAAAAAAGTTCAAAGCTAACTTTAAATATCAGGGGAATGTCTATCACAGACTCTTTTGTCACCACTCATTATCACTCCAGTTTAAAACAATTATGTATCTTATAATAAGGGAATTACTACATAAAGCTGAATTTACAAGAATTTATTAACAACTTTTAACCGGTAATTTTATTAAAATAGTTGACTACTTTTAGAATTTTAGACCATTCTAAATTCATAATCAACACAAAATCAGTTTCAAATGAGGTTACATCAAAGCAGAACTAAAACTTAGTGTGTATGTTGTGTCTTCCTCTATGTAATACCTACCTTACCAGAATGTCAGATTCTCTCCTTTACAACCTGTTTTCACTGTCCTTGCCCAAACTCACTGTTACCAATCTATTTTTATGTGTAACTTTTCTGCTTTTTCTAATATCTACCCCTTATTTTAACTATGTAGCTTTATAGACTGTTTTAATATTTAAGAGAGCAAGTCTACTCTTTTTTGGGACAGTCTAGTTTTGTCTCCCAGGCTGGAGTGCAATAGTGAATCTCAGCTCACTGCAACCTCCGCCTCCTGGGTTCAAGCAGTTCTCTTGCCTCAGCCTCTAAGCAGCTGGGATTACAGGCACCTGCCACCACACCAAGCTAATTTTTGGTTTTCTTAGTAGAGCCCAGGTTTCAATATGTTGGCCAGGCTGGTCTCGAACTTCTGACCTTAAGTGATCTGCCTGCCTCAGCCTCCCAAAGTACTGGCAATACAGGCCTGAGTAACCACGTCCAGCCCTCACAACCCTTTCAATTCATCCAAAACACTTTTTTGTTTTCTTTTTTTTTTTTTTCCTGTAGATGCAAAAGTCTTAAGAGTCAAAGGTTTCTAATATTGCCCAAATACAGTCACATGCTGGGGTACTGGGGTTAGGACTTCAATATATGTTAATATGTACAAAGGATGGAAGGAGTTTAGGATCATTCCCTTCCCCCCCAATAACAAAATGTTAAATGGGCCAGGTGCAGTGGCTTATGCCTGTAATCCCAGAATTTTGGGAGGCAGAGGTAGGTGGATCAGTGGAGGGCAGGAGTTCAAGACAAGACTGACCAACATGGTGAAAACCGGTTTGTACTGAAAATACGAAAATTAGCTGGGTGTGGTGGCACGCACCTGTAATCTCAGCTACTAGGGAGATTGAGGCAGAAGAATCACTTCAACCTGGGAGGCGGAGGTTTCAGTGAGCCAAGATTGTGCCACTGCATTCCAGCCTGGGTGACAGAGCAAGACTGTCTTTAAAAAAACCCAAAGTGGCCGGGCGCGGTGGCTCAAGCCTGTAATCCCAGCACTTTGGGAGGCCGAGGCGGGTGGATCACGAGGTCAAGAGATCGAGACCATCCTGGTCAACACGGTGAAACCCCGTCTCTACTAAAAATACAAAAACTAAGCTGGGCATGGTGGTGCGTGCCTGTAATCCCAGCTACTCAGGAGGCTGAGGCAGGAGAATTGCCTGAACCCAGGAGGCGGAGGTTGCGGTGAGTCGAGATCGCACCATTGCACTTCAGCCTGGGTAACAAGAGTGAAACTCCGTCTCAAAAAAAAAAAAAAAACCCGAAGTGTTCAATGGTTTTATAAAAATCCCACCAGTGGCCAGGTGCAGTGGCTCACACCTGTGATCCCAGCACTTTGGGAGGCTGAGGTGGGCAAAACACGAGGTCAGGAAATCGAGACCATCCTGTCCAACATGGTGAAACCTCGTCTCTACTAAAAATATAAAAATTAGCTGGGTGTGGTAGCGTGTGCCTGTAATTCCAGCTACCTGGGAGTCTGAGGCATGAGAGTCGCTTGAACCCAGGAGGCAAAGGTTGCAGTGAGCTGAAATCATGCCACTGCACTCCAGCCTGGCACCAGAGTGAGACTCCATCTCTAAATAAATCAACCAACAAACCAACCCACCAGGGCCAGGTGCAGTGGCTCATGCCTATAATCCCAGCACTTTGGGAAGCCAAGGCAGGAGACTGAGGTAGAATTGCTTGAATCAGGGAGGCAAAGGTTGTAGTGAGCCAAGATGACACTACTGCACTCCAGCCTGGGTGACAGAGTGAGACTCCATCTCAAAATTAAAGTAAAAAATAAAAATTCCACCAGGAAAAACCTGAAAAAATATTCATCAAATTTCTGTGGAAGAAAATTAGGAGCTCCTAAACTTAAAAGGGTGGGGACATGGGAGAACAGAAACAGTAATTGATTTAACTAAATAAAAATCTATCCGATTCCAAAAAAAAATTTTAAGAGGTTGGAAAATATTGGTGATAATAGACCATTGTTAGAAAAACTTATAGAGATAAAAATCCTTCACCAGTTGAAAGAAGATAGGAATGAATAAAGAAAAAGATAAATGAAAAAAAATTTTCAACATCACCACTAATCAAAAAAGCACAATTAGACTTTTGAGTTCAAAACTCTTGCAAAAG
Source organism: Sapajus apella (assembly GCF_009761245.1). Classification (NCBI taxonomy): domain Eukaryota; kingdom Metazoa; phylum Chordata; class Mammalia; order Primates; family Cebidae; genus Sapajus; species Sapajus apella. The sequence continues at coordinate 75,005,766 of NW_022436946.1, read as the reverse complement.
GCTAGAACGCTTTATTGCCGAGGAGTGAATTAATTCCATGAGTCAAACCAATCTTAATTGTGCTTGAAGCCACAGAGCTTTTGGCACTCTTCACCCCAGAAATTTTGCTTCCAGAAAGCGTGGCAGCAAGGATAGGAGCTGCTTTGCACAAATTGGTAATCTGAGTACAACACGTAGTGGAAAAACCTGGACCATGCTGGACACCTGTGCAACCTTGCCTTGCAGAAAAAAGCAGACAACTGGCTCCAAGGCAGGGCACCATCCACAAGCCAAGGTGCCCAGGTTCCCTGCTCTTCCACGGTGAATTGCAATGCTAGGGTTAATGAATGCTGACTGCTCAGGCTTGGTTGTCGGAATCTCATCCTGTGGCCAAAGAAGGCCTCACTCTAAGAAAAGGCACAGCCGGTGCTCCTCAGGGGGTCAACTACCAAATTCAAAGTGAGAAATTCAGATGAGCTGCTTTGGTAGTACTTGTGAGCTCATTAGAAATGCAAATTATAAACCCTACCCCAACAGTACCGAATCAGAATCTTCTGAACAAGGAGCCTAGGAGATTATGTCTTAACAAGCTCCCAAGGTGATTTATTACAAGCTTTAAAGTTTGAGAACCAGTGACGTCAAAACAAAACAGATCACCATTTGTGAGGCTATCTGCCCCCTGTGGCTGAGGGCCTGACTCTGACCATAAAATCATAAAAGGTTTAGGAGTTTCAAAATGATGAGAATTCAGGAATAAACCCTACAAAACTACAATCTGCCAGCCTTCTACCCACCCTTCATATTCAAAACATGAATGAGAGCCAACCTTTTATAAATTTGCTTTATTATAAGTGTACGAAGATCTTAATGTCACTGGGCAAAATAGCCATTTATTAGAATAGTTCAAATTCACTCTTGCAACAAAATAAACCTGATTCTATCAAGACACAGGAAAAACGAATGCAGGGATTTAGGAATGCTATACTTGCTTCTCTTCGACTGAAGCAGCAAAAGTTGCAAATTTCTCAAGATGCTCCTGACACTGTTGTCTTAAGCAACAGAATCCTGGGGTGTGTGGGGGTCTGATGTTTGGGTCTTCAAGTTCTTCTCAAGGTGTTTCATCTTCTCAGCTGGAAGAGAAACAGTTGATACTGACCATGGACGGGGAGAAGTGTTCGCTGTTTCAAACTTCTCAGTGATTGGGAGTTGGGGAGGAGAGGAGGATCTGGGGTGGAGGCTCTGAACTTGGGATCTGCGATAGTGCTGTAGCCCAGCTGAGGCTGACTTGGGCAGTGATGGGCCTGAATGTATCAGCTCTCCACTGACTTTCCCAAGGTCCTACCCTGGGGATCCCCTCCCAACAAACTTCGCGCAGCTTCCTGGGGCGCGGAAACCAAGAAATTAAGAGGTTAAGGGAGGATGGAAGGAAGCCAAGCAAGACCAGTATGGTCACTCGTGGCTTCCTCCACGTGTAAGTTCTCAAAGACCCTCACCTCGGGCTCGATGTTCTCGGTGAAACCATGCCAGGCACAGGAGCATGCTCTTCACCCTATTCTGTACACGGGGCCGTCCAAAAATGGTGATTTCGACTAGGTTCCCAGAGTCCACTATGTCCACTGTCAACAGGGCCTGGCTCGTCCACTCCATTTCTGGAATTATGGCTCGGTCTGGGCCTAAACAAGTAAGGAAAGACTATTTAGGGGCCGCACAGTCGCAGATTAGAAGCTGAATTTGAAGGGAATGTTGACCAGGGAAGGGAAGAGCTGGAAGGTGGGCACCACAGCAACACTCCTGGCTTACGAATCTGGGAAAGAGGCTGCAGAGAGCTGCTCTGCCGAGCCTCTCTCAGACTGAGAGACAGAGTCTGGGTCGCTCACCAAAGAGCGCGTCTGCCAGCCATGCCTCCAGGTAGAACACCAAAGGGTTTCTCAGTTCCTGCACCGGAAACCACCAGGGCCGGATGCGAATCTGTGGCGGCGGAAGTGGTAACCTATGCAGCTGCTCCAGGGAGTGGGCCGGGGTCCGTTTGCCCCGCGGGGACTCAGCAGTACCAGCCTGATCGACCATACTGGAACCTGCAGCCGTGGAGCCCGCTCCGGGAGGCTTTCACGTTACCTCCTCCAGACCCAGCGGCGAGGCGCCGGCTCTCTTTTACACTATTCGACTCTCTCCGCCCCTTCCGGCGGAGCCTGGCACCGCTTCCGGGTGAGCTGACGCACTCGACGCCTGGGCCTAAAGGCGCATCCGGCTCTTCCTGCGCTGACACAATCATCAGGACTGCCTTTTTGACCTAGAACTAGTATTCATTTGGGCTGCTGTTGAGTCTTCAACGGTCTGCTTCGACATCTCTGCCTCGTAAGGTATATTTAGCCTAAAAGCGTCTGCTCACCGAATGGCTGATTAACAGTGTCAGTTTGAATTGACGACCCTGTTGACTGGGAATCACCTTTGATGTCTAGGTTAAGGTTTCGACGTTGCCTTCTAAAGATAGGTAGATCAGACTCAGGCAGGCTTGTTGAATGTGTCAGTTTTCTCTCTTCTGCCCCCTTGTTATCTTCTGACACTCTGGATAGTTACCATTTTGAAATTATTCCAGGAAATGTGCCATGTTTTAAGCAAAAAAATCAGAGGTGGACTTATAGAACATATAGCAAGTTACACAGTTTTCCTTTATTTCCATTATCCTAGACGACCTAAGACAGCCAGTATCGATGCATATTTCTTCTCAATATTTGTAATTTTAATTCGAAATTTGAATTATGAAAAGTTTCACACATCCAAGAGAGTAATATAACACAGCCATGTACCCTCTCCCAGTTTAACAGATGTTGACATTTCCCCACATTTGCTTTACTTCTCTGTTCTTTAAAATAGATATTACTCAAGTATCTTTCCTTTCCCTTTCTAGAGGACATCATACTGAAGCTAGTGTATATCATCCCCATGAATGTCCTTACATATTTTCTACTGTATTTCTAGAAATATTGTTTGGTAGTTGTTTCAGAATAGATAGTATCTGCCGATGCTGTTAAAAGAAAGTCAAGTTCGGGCGCAGTGGCTCACGCCTGTAATCCCAGCACTTTGGGAGGCCGAGGCGGGTGGATCATGAAGTCAAGAGATCGAGACCATCCTGGTCAACATGGTTAAACCCCGTCTCTACTAAAAATACAAAAAATCAGCTGGGCCTGGTGGCGCGTGCCTGTAATCCCAGCTACTCAGGAGGCTGAGGCAGGAGAATTGCTTGAACCCAGGAGGCGGAGGTTGCGGTGAGCCGAGATCGCGCCATTGCACTCCAGCCTGGGTAACAAGAGCAAAACTCCATCTCAAAAAAAAAAAAAAAAAAAAAAAAAAGTCAAAGGCGGGGAGTGGGGGAGAAGAAAAAAAAGATAGTATCTGCCAAATATACTATTTTGTTCTTACAATTAACTATGTGTTTGTTCTAAAAAATATTTTCTGGGGAGCGGGAAAAAAAAATTTCTTTTGTTCCAAGATAGGTCTCTATTGCCTAGGCTGGAATGAAGTGGCACGATCTCGGTTTTCGCTGCATCCTGGACCTCCCAGGCCCAAGAGATCCTCCCACCTCAGCCTCCTGAATAGCTGAGACTACAGGTGCCTGCTACCACACCCAACATTTCCAATCTTTTTTTTTTTTTGGAGAGTCAGGGTCCCACTATGTTGCCAGGCTGGTTTTGAACTCCTACCCAAGCAGTTCTCTCACTTTGGCCTCCCAAAGGGTTGGGATTACAGGTGTGAGCCACCACAGCCAACATAGAAGAAAAAAAGCTCAAAATAGTGGAAAGAATGTTGCAGATTCCACAAGATCATCTTGGACTATGTGGAGGCTCCAGTTTTCTGTCCCTGAGCCCACCCCCTGTCACCCTCAATGGTTTCTGAGATAACTTGAGTATCAGATGTATAGGGTATACTTTCAGGAAAACAAGATTTAGCTATGGCACTGGTGGAATAAACATTTAAAACCTTAACCTTTGCAATGGCATGCATGTTATGAAAAATAAAAAATAAAAAAATAAAACCTTAACCTGGCAGGGCAAGGTGGCTTATGCCTGTGATCCCAGCACTTTGGGAGGCCAAGACAGGCAGATCACCTGAGGTCAGGAGTTGGAAACCAGACTGGCCAACATCGTGAAAACCCATCTGTACTAAAAATACAAAAATTAGCTGGGTGTGGGCTGGGCACGGTGACTCACACCTGTCATCCCAGCACTTCGGGAGGCCAAGGCAGGCAGATCACCTGAGGTCAGGAGTAGGAGACCAGCCTCACAAACATGGAGAAACCTCGTCTCTACCAAAAATACAAAAGTAGCCAGGCTTCTGCAAGGACAATATTAAAGAAAAAAGAAAGCAGCAAAAAAAATAAAATAAAAAAAATAAAGGTAGCCGGGCATGGTGGCAAATGCCTGTAATCTCATCTACTTAGGCTGAGGCAGGAGAATCACTTGAACCCAGGAGGTGGAGGCTGCTATAAGCCAAGATTGTGCCATTGCACTCCAGCCTGTGCAACAAGAGTGAAACTCCATCTAAAAAAAAAAAGGGGGAAAAAAAAATTAGCCAGGCATGTGGTGAGGACCTGTAATCCCAGCTACTTGAGAGGCTGAGGCAGGAGAACTGCTTGACCCCCAGAGGCAGAGTTTGCAATGAGCCAAGATGGCACTGATGATACCACTACACTCCAGCCTGGGCAACAGAGGGAGACTCCATCTCAAAATACAAAAGGCAAACAAACAAACAAAAAAAGCTTAACCTAATCAAGGCCAGGTACTGTGGCTTGCACCTGTAATTCCAGAGCTTTAGGAGGTGGAGGCCAGCAGATCTCTTGAGCCAAGGGGTTTGAGGATGCAGTGAGCCATGATCACACCACTGTACTCCTGCTTGGGTGACAGAGTGAGACCCCAACTCAAAAATAAGTTCAAAAAAATCTAAAACCTTAATCTAATCTCTTTAGGGCTGGAAAATTCTTTCTCTCTTTCTCTTTTTCTTTCCTTCTCTTTTTTGAATCCAGGCTGGAGTGCAATGGCACAATCTCAGCTTACTGCAACCTCCCCCTCCTGGGTTCAAGTGATTCTCCTGCCTAGGCCTCCCAAGTAGCTGGGATTAGAGTTATGCACCACCATGACTGGTGAATTTTGTATTTTTAGTAGGGGTGGAGTTTTACCATGTTGTCCAGGCTGGTCTTGAACTTCTGACCTCAGGGGATGCACTCACCTTGGCCTCCCAAAGTGCTGAGATTACAGGCTTGAGCCACCTCACCTGGCCCAAAAAAAATTTTTTTTTTCAGATGGAGTTTCATTCTTGTTGCCTAAGGTGGAATGCCATGGTGCTATCTTGGTTCACTGAACGCTTCATCTCCTGGGTTCAAGCAATTCTCCTGCTTCAACCTCCCGAGTAACTGGGATTAGAGGCATGTATCACCACGCCCGGCTAATTTTTTGTATTTTTAGTAGAGATGGGGTTTCTCCATGTTGGTCAGGCTGGTCTCAAACTCCCAATCTCATGTGATCCACCCGCCTCGGCCTGCCAAAGTGTTGGGATTACAGGCGTTAGTCCCCACACCTGGCCCAAAAAAATATATATATATATATATATATATTTTTTTTTTTTTGAGACGGAGTTTCGCTCTTGTTACCCAGGCTGGAGTGCAATGGCGCGATCTCGGCTCACCGCAACCTCCGCCTCCTGGGTTCAGGCAATTCTCCTGCCTCAGCCTCCTGAGTAGCTGGGATTACAGGCACGCGCCACCATGTCCAGCTAATTTTTTGTAGTTTTAGTAGAGACAGGGTTTCACCATGTTGACCAGGATGGTCTCGATCTCTTGACCTCGTGATCCACCCGCCTCGGCCTCCCAAAGTGCTGGGATTACAGGCTTGAGCCACCGTGCCCGGCCAAAAATATATTTTTAAAATATATATACATGCCTGTAATCCTATCACTTTGGGAGGCTGAGGATCACTTGAGCTTAGGAGTTTGAGTCCAGCCTGGGCAACATAGAGAGGCCTTGTCTCTACAAAAAATAAAATAATTAGCTGGTTGTGGTGACAGGCGCCTGTAGTTCCAGCTACTCAGGAGGCTGAGGGAGGATAGCCTGAGTGTACAAAGTCGAGGCTGCAGTGAGCTATGATTGCACCATTGCACTCTAGTCTGGGTGACAGAGTGAGAACCCATCTCTTAAAAATGAAGAAAAATGATGTACAATTTTATGTATTTTTTTTAATGGAAGAAAGGGGCTCTATTAAAAGTACCTGGAGTCTATGACAGTCATAATGCCTGGCCACCCTCATACAGTGATGTGGAACCCCAGAGGCCCAAGTATAACTAGGCCCTTTCCAGGACCCATTACCCAGCGTTTGCCCAGCTCTCCACTTCTGTGGTGCAGAGCCAGTTCAGATCTATAGGACCAAAACTTGAAGCCAACCCCAATCCTACCAGCAACAAAAGATGATGGTTGCAGAGATGGTAAAGAAGGCTCAGATTCCAGGCCTGCCCCCAGCCCTAAAATTGTAGTCCAACACATACTTCTTTCACCTTACCTTCTCTGTATATTTGCCTGTGTGATCATAGTCTGGAGTTTTTTGTTTTTGTTTTTCGAGACGTGGTTTCACCATATTGTCCAGGCTGGTCTAGAGCTGCTGGCCTCAAGCAATCCTCCTGCCTTGGTCTCCCAAAGTGCTGGGATTACGACATGAGCCATGCCCAGCCTAGTCTGGAGTTTTTACTGGAACTGTTAAATATGTCTTCTCATCTTTGTTTTGATTTACTGATGGGAGAAGGGAGACTGATCTCGTACTTAACTCTTCTTTTAAAAAACCAGCTGTCCTTGCTGACGTACTTGAGTGGCTTTATTCGTATTTAAGATGAAGCTGAGCTTTCTGGCCATTTCTAGAATCCCCTCCAAGCTACCTCTTTACTGAGAGAAATAACCTTTTCCCAGCTAAGAGAAGAGAAAGTAAAAATCTGATTAGTGAGGCTAATGGGATGGCTCAGCCCTGTAATCCCAGCACTGTGGGAGGCTGAGGTGGGAGTACCTGAGGCCAGGAGCTGTAGACCAGCCTGGGCAGCACAAGGGGGCCCTGTCTCCACAAAAGAATTAAAAATTAACAGGGTGTGGTGTCTCATGCCTTGTAGTCCCAACTACTCTGGGAAGCTGCAGGCAGAAGGATCTCTTCAGTCCAGGAATATCAGTAACAATGAAACATCCCATTCTTGCCTGGAGGATCTAAGTCACTTTATTGATTTTTTTTATTTTGTTTTTTTGTTTGTTTTTCTAAGTCAGTTTGATACAGAGAAACAGACTTAATTTACAACTCAGTCACAGCTGTTTCAGACAATGAGTTTCCAAATAAAACATTCCACATCTATCTCAATTAAGGCCCCTGGGTTCACTTCACAGTCAAGGTCTGATGTTGATTTTTATATATACAGCCCAAAGAAACATAACTTACTTACTTTATTTATTTATTTATAACAGAGTCTCGCTTTGTCACCCAGGCTTGAGTGCAGTGGTGCAGTCTTGGCTCACTGCAACCTCTGCTTCCCAGGTTGAAGCAATTCTTCTGCCTCAGCCTCCTGAGTAGCTGGGACTACAAGCACATTGCACCATGCCTGGCTAATTTTTGTATTTTTAGTAGAGACAGGGTTTCACAGTATTGGTCAGGCTGCTCTTGAACTCCTGATCTCGTGATCCACCCGCCTCAGCCTCCCAAAGTGCTGGGATTACAGGTATGAGCCACTGCACCCAGCCACTGACCTGAAATAGTTGAGTGTCTCCTTCCCTTATGTATCTGCTCCCAGCCAGGCATAGCCAACTAGCTTGCTGGCAAGATAAATAGTAGGAATATACTATTTTGCATTTTAATAACAAGAATCTTTTAGAATTAATTCCTGATCCCCAAAGAAATTCTGCAAATATAAGAAATTTGTGGAAATTTTAGGTGGTGTCACGCTAATTGGACCTGCCTATCTGGGAGCTGGAAGGCTTTCTAGTGTCCCATAGGATGTTATATATAAGGTTAAAGCTGCCTTTGAATCTTTACTTTTTTCTCTTGAGAAAAATCCCTATTCCTTCTATTGAAAGGTCTTAATGAAAGCTTCAAAGAAAAATGCAGATTTGTTATGAAAGAAGGATGCGTCCTTATTGGAAAGATGGTTTAACCAAAAAATACAAAGATTAAATGGTGTTCCCAATATTTCATAGCAGTCTAGATGAGAAAATCCCAGTTTTCAGTATTGTTTCTGAAGTGTTATTCTAGTTCTTTCATATGATTGACAACTAATTTTCTTGCTCATGTTTCCCTTCTTTTTGCCTTGTCCGTATTATTTATATATTTGTTGTGATATATGAAAAAACATTCCTTCCAGATAGTTGAAGTTTCCCTACTCTAAAAGAGTTCCGTTGTTTGTTGTTCATTTTTGTTGTTTTCTAAGAATTAGGGTAGAAATCTATCTTGGGCAGAATGGAAAATATTTAGGAGAATTGAGTCACATTTATACTATTATTGTGTGGACATTCTATTTTGACTCATCTTTCAAATAACAAGTATTGTGGAAACCTTTTATGAACTTGTTTTGAGTGGATCTGAACATCTGACTTAGAGACTGGGCATTACTTCTTTGAAATGTTTGTGTTTATGAAGATATACTTTGTCTGCCTGAATTTGTTTACCTGAATGTGTATAAAAATGAATTTCTGATAACTTAGGAAAATATTTCCTTTCTATTTAAGCATTAACATGTGTTTCTTAAATTGTACATTAATATAAAGCATAATTATTTTGTTTTTAGTACTAAATATTAAAAACATTTAGTATTAAAAACAAATACTAAAAAAAATACTAAACAAATACTAAAAAACAAATACTAAACAAATACTAAAAATAAGCTACATTGATTAAAATATTAAACTATTTTTGGTTTGTTTACTCATTTTCAGTTGTCAAAATAAATATAATTGGAAACAGCTGCCTTCATATTATTTTTGACAGTTCTTCACATTTGAATCTAAAATGTGTAACTTAAAAAAAATGGGCCTTATCTAATTACAATTTTTCCTGAGGTATACCTTCAGATTATTGTTCTGTAAATTAGAAGATAATTAAAAACAGAAACTGGTTATTTTAAAACCAGTACCACAGTTTTATAGGCAGATATTTTCTGTGGCGTCCTCATTTTTATGAATTGATTAGCTTCATTTGGCTATTTTACACATATTAGCAGATTTCACAGTTCTCTGTATGATTAAAATGTAGTAGAAGACTAATGAAATGTTTCTTTGCCCTTTTAGTCATCTTCAAGCTGCACTTAAACTTCTTTTCATTATCAAAACAACTTAATAATGTGATTTGATATTAGCAAGAGATTTGAAATTTTTCCATATTTTAATAATTTCTGTGATCAAATAAATATGTTTATTTTAATGTTCTTAGGATTGATTTATCTCATGCAAAGTGAGCTCTTGATTAAACTTAGAAATTAGGAAGCTAGAAGTATTGGAAATATTTTTTAAAATACAAGTTTAATATAAAATGCTATACTATTAGATAATTTTTTTTCTAAATTTATCCCTACAACACTTCTAACTTATCAAATGAATTTAAAAAGAAATACTGTGTGCTTCTCCCCCACCACATACACCAGAGAGTCTGGCCAAGATCAAAAGAAATACAATACATACCTAACATGCATTTGAAAGCATGGGAAATGCTTGTTTTACTGCTCATGCTAGAATTCCATTCCTATGCATGTATTACATAACTCTCGAAGAAGGAATTGGGCTCCAAAGGACTTTGATTTTCAATGACAATATGGTAAGGCTTAAAGAACACTGTCCTATGTGTTGACAGCCCTATAGTTCAAATTTTACTTTTCAGTAAGTCATTTCTTTAGGCCTCATTTTCCCCAAACATATATTGATAAGGATGGATTGGATAACTTTCCTGTTTTCACCATCTCTGACATTTTATTTAATTTTATTTGTTTTGACATGGAGTCTTGCTCGGTCGCCCAGGCTGGAGTGCAGTGACATGATCTTGGTTAACTGTAACCTCTGCCTCCCAGGTTTAAGCGATTGTCCTGCCTCAGCCTCCCAAGTAGCAGGGATTACAGGTACCTGTCACTACACCCCACTCATTTTTTTGGTATTCTTAGTAGAGATGAGGTTTCACCATCTTGGCCAGGCTGGTTTCGAACTTCTGACCTCAAGTGATCCACCTGCC